>NC_082688.1:101371892-101720388 GCF_949987515.2 Delphinus delphis
AAAAGCCTTGTTTTGAGAGCACATGGATAGGTTTGGGTAAGCAAATTTGGGCTATGCAAGTTTGCTGAATTACTCTGCACGTTAAAAAGAACTGAAATTCTTTAGAGAAAAATAGGGGAAAAGAGAACAAAAAAAGAAAGGCAGGATGCTTAGCGAGATCAGAGGGATACACCTTGGCAGGAACTTTAGGAAAAAAATATGCTGTAAAGAGATTGAAGTTCTATGTTCAGCTTTAAGTTCTCGTCCCCAAATGAAAACTTCAGTAAGTCTGCAGTCCACTGATGTCTTTATGCCTGTGGATTCACTGGCAGGGGATATGGGGGGTGGTAGTCAGTTCTCAAAGATCTACTGATTTCCACTTTTGCCTACTTAGTACAATTAACAGATGATACATAAAACAGAAGAGGCCATGAGAGACTAGGCCTTGAGAAATGACCAAAAAATATTGTGTGGAGGGTTCCCCGTTTCTCACAGGGACAGTTCCAGTTGACCTTTGTGTTACATAGTATAGACGTATATAAATGATACATATGAATAAAATATACACTAGATTCAGCTGGCTAGCTCTGCGATCTTTGCCAAGTTGCCAATATTTACCCATATATCAACTCTCCTATACATGTTCCCATACTCATATACCAAATTCAAAATGATACTCTCATTGAGATGCTTAGCATGAACCATCATATTTATCTATATATTTCACCACCTTTCTACATTCATTACTATGTATACATGCAAAATGTTGCCTCATTGTATATCCCAAAATAATACAGAAAGAAAATATATATATATATATATATACACTCTTCTTAAAGCTACAGATCAATCTCTGATTTTAGAAAATGACAATTTTAATTTTATGAGAGTTTTGTGATTAGGCAAATCATGCAAAACAGAAAAAAGAAGCTTAAAAACATTTCCAGGATACCAAAAAGTTAATCAGAAAGGCTCTTCTATACAGGTCAACACAGCAAAGCAAACCTTAAATGCATTCTGCAGGCAGATTCCTGTCAAGTTTTCATGCTGCCCTACGAGTCCCAGAGGACGCCCTTATTCATGCTGCAGATACTGCAGAGATGTGGGTGTGGTTTCTAATACAGAAGCTGACTGTCTATGAATATTCATAGACACACTCTAGCTAAAACCCTCTGATGGTTTTCTGGGAACAGTTAAAATAGAAACAGTAAATTTTCTACAGCTAACCAGATACAGTTAGTTAAGGAAGGATGCTGAGTTCCTGGGAAATGAAAGTATGCAGCACCCCACTCCAAAGAACAAATCTCCTCTGAATCAGCCTCCCCTGAGTTATGGGGGGCATGTGACTTGAAATGAATTGGTAAGAAACAAGAAGCACAATTCAGACAGCTACAAAGCAACCGAATCCCATTCTTTCTTAAGATGGTGTCTATAATTGGATATTTCTGGATCCCCAGGAAGGGTTCCAAAATTCAGATAGCCTCAAACTTATTTATTTTGGCAGAATTGTGCAGCTAAAGGTATCATTTTTCCCCTAATTATGAGCTGATCTTTGTACAACTTGGGAAAGATACAAAGCTGTACAAAGAAAGCCCAAATGCTTTAAATCCCCTACACAAAATTAAAATTATGAACACCGTTAACACAATAGACTATTATTTATCATATATAAATTCCTTTATGCAAATTTTTAACCTGTCTACTTATCTATCTAATCTATCTGTATACACATATACACACTATTTTTTAAGACTTTTTGAAGAGCAGTGTTAAGTTCACAGCAAAATTGAGGGGAAGGTACAGAGAGTTCCCACATACACCCTGCTTCCACACATGCATAGTCTCCCCCATTATCAACATCCCCACCAGAGTGGTACATTTGTTTAAACTGAGGAACCTCTGGTGACATATCATAATCATCCAAAGTCCATAGCTTACACTGGAGTTCACTCTTTGGTGTTGTACATTTTATGGGTTTGGTCAGCTGCATAATAGCATGTATCTTTCATTACAGTATCATACAGAATATTTTCACTGGCCTAAGAATCCTCTGTGCTTCACCTGTTCATCTCTCCACACTCACAACCCCTGGCAACCACTGATCCTTCTACCATCCACATCGTTTTGCCTTGTCCAGAATGTCATGTAGTTGGAATCATACAGTATGAAGCCTTTTCAGATTGGCTTCTTTCACTCAGTAATATGCGTTTAAGTTTCTTCCATGTCACTTCATGCTTGATAACTCATCACCTTTTAGTACTGAGTAATATTCCATTGTCTGGATGTACCCCTATACATTTATCTATTTATCTACTGAAGAACACCTTGGGTGCTTCCAAATTTTAGCAATGATGAATAAAGCTGCTATAAACATCTGTGTTCAGGTTCTTGCAAAAACATAAGTTTCAACTTTGGGCAGATACCAAGGAGTGCAGTTGCTGAATCCTATGCTAAGAAGATATTTAGTTTTGTAAACAAACAAACAAAAAACCCACCAAACTGTTTTCCAAAGTGGCTGTGACATTTTACATTCCCACTAGCAATGAATGAGAGTTCCCACCACTTCACATTCCTCACCAGCATTAGGGATGGTCAGTGTTCCAGAGTTTGGCCATCCTGATAGATGGGTAATGGTATTTTTTTTAATTTGCATTTCTCTCATGAGATATGATGTGGAGTATCTTTTCATATGCTTATTTTCCATCTGTACCTCTTCTTTTGTGAAGTGTCTGTTTAGATCTTAGGCCCAGTTTTAATTGGGTTGTTTGTTTTCTTTTTTGTTGAGTTTTACGAGTTTTTTGTATATTTTGGATAACAGTCTTTTATCAGATACGTCTTTTGCAAATATCAATATTTTCTCCTAGTCTGTGTCTTGCCTTATTATTCTTTTTGTCTT
This sequence comes from Delphinus delphis, assembly GCF_949987515.2. Classification (NCBI taxonomy): domain Eukaryota; kingdom Metazoa; phylum Chordata; class Mammalia; order Artiodactyla; family Delphinidae; genus Delphinus; species Delphinus delphis. Next base: position 101,374,768 of record NC_082688.1, read on the forward strand.
TCCCATAGCAGAAGTTTTTATTTTAATCAAGTTCAGCTTATCAATTAGTTCTTTCATGGGTTGTGCCTTTGTTGTTATATCTAAAAGTCATCATCATACTCAAGGTCATCTATATTTTGTCCTGTGTTATCTTCTAGAAGTTTTGTAGTTTTACATTTTACAGTTAGATTTGTTCTCCATTTTAAATTAATTTTTTTGCACTCATAACCTTCTTTATCACATGTGCTTCTTTCAAGTACTTCTCTAAATGCATTACAGAATGACTATCACATCTATTCCCTGAAATAACATTATTTTGAGTTAATTTTTATGAAGAGTATAAGTTCTATATCTAGATTTCATTCTTTTGCAGGTGGATGTCCAGTTTTTTCAGTACCATTTGTTGAACAGATTATCTTTGTTCTGTCATATTGCCTTTGCTCCTTTGTCAAATATCAGTTGACTATATTCATGTGGGTCTATTTCTGGGCTTTCTATTCTCTTTCATTGATCTATTTGTCTGTTCTTTTGCGAATACTACACTCTCTTGACTACTGTAGGTTTACAGTAAGTCTTGAAGTCGGGCAGTGTCAGTGTCAGTCCTCCAACTTTGTTCTTCTCTTTCAAGAACAGAATAGTGTTGGCTATTCTGGCACAATATACTTAAATGTATATTTTATATATCTAAATATATTAGTACCTTACTATATACTGTTGATATCTCTTTTCACGTTATATGAAGGTCATTCTCCCAAATCTTTAGCGATGATCTCAAAATTTCACATTATGGATATACTATCATATATTTAAACAACCTTTAATTGTTAGATACTAAGTACTTTCCATTTTTTGCTATCATAAATAAGAATATAATAAATATTCTTGTATGTAAGTCTTTGTGGACCTCTTTGATAATTTCCTATGAATAAAGTTCTTGATTAGGATTATCCAGGAGAAACTTCCCAAAATTTTGGAAAATTTATCAGAATTTTTACTCATAAATGAACATTTCTTCTTTCCCCACATATTCACCACCATTAATAATAATGATGGGGCTTCCCTGGTGGCACAGTGGTTGAGAATCTGCCTGCTAATGCAGAGGACACGGGTTCGAGCCCTGCTCTGGGAAGATCCCACATGCCACGGAGCGGCTGGACCCGTGAGCCATGGCCGCTGAGCCTGCGCGTCCGGAGCCTGTGCTCCGCAACAAGAGAGGCCACGATAGTGAGAGGCCCATGCACCGATGAAGAGTGGCCCCCACTTGCCACAACTAGAGAAAGCCCTCGCACAGAAACGAAGACCCAACACAGCCAAAAATAAAAATAATTAAAAGAAGGCTCAACATTTAAAAAAATAATAATAATGATTATGGTCATGGTCGTGATAGCAACAAACTTTAATCTACATTCTTTGATTGCTAGGGAAGCCAAACATCCTTTATGATTATTTCCTCTCTCCCTCCCTCCTTCCTTCCTCCTCCTGTTCCTCCTCTCTTCTTTCCGTCTATTTCTTTTTCTATATTTTGGTAATGGTCATATTATATCCTCTCCCTCTCTTTCTATCATTATCAGGTATAGTTTTTAGGAATATGTATTTTTTTGTTAAATGAATTAGAAAAACTTTTCATTTTTTTTCTTCCACCCTCACATAATTTATTTGTCATGAACATTAAATCTTCTTGGAAGTTCAAAGTAAAAGTGGACCTGGAATTATCTGTCGGGACTATAGTATTTTTCAGATGTAACTTTTCTAACCAAAAAAAAAAAAATCCCCTTTTGCTATATCCATGGTCAACTCATTTCTTCTATTTTTTAAGCCCACTGAAGTCATAAAATTTTGAGACAACTGTACATTTCTCTTCCAAGACAAATGTGTCAGAGAGTTTTATATATTTGATTATTTATTAAAAACTCCTTTTGTTTCATTAGTTATATACTCTTAACTTTGTGAAGTTTTTTCTATACCTCTTTTTAAAATGGACTACAAAAATTTTTATACTCCAGTTAATTAGTAAAGACCAGTACTTCATTTCTTGGGGCGGCATCATTTCTTTAATCTATAAATGGTCTTCTTTTTCCCACTTAAGACTTTTGTTGTGGAATTATTTACCTGTTAATTGATGCTGTGTGTACTTTGCTTTAGTATTTTATAAATTATTCTTGGTCTAAAATATTCTCTTCATTTTACTGATGATAATTCCATCTCACCTTACTTTAGAAGAGTATGTATTGGATAACAGGGCTGTTCTTTGCTTTCGTTATCCACTCTATAGGGATAATCAGAGTACTTTGATTGACTATTTTACCATAACTCACGTTTGGTCTTTTTTTTTTTTCCATTTTGTCTTTTGCCTCTTTTGCTCTTTCAGCTAAGCTTTTTTTTTTTTTTAACATCTTTATTGGAGTATAATTGCTTTACAGTGGTGTGTTAGTTTCTGCTTTAAAACAAAGTGAATCGGCTATACATATATCCCCATATCTCTTCCATCTTGCATCTCCCTCCCTCGCACCCTCCCCATCCCACCCATCCAGGCGGTCACAAAGCACCGAGCCGATCTCCCTGTGCTATGCAGCTGCCTCCCACCAGCTATCCATTCCACGTTTGGTAGTGTATATATGTCCATGCCACTCCCTCACCTTGTCCCAGCCTGCCCCTATCCCTCCCCGAATCCTCAAGTCCATTCTCTAAGTAGGTCTGTGTCTTTATTCCTGTCTTGCCCCTAGGTTCTTCATGACCATTTTTTTTTTTGATTCCATATATGTGTGTTAGCATACGGTATTTGTTTTTCTCTTTCTGACTTACTTCACTCTGTATGACAGACCCCAGATCCAACCACCACACTACAAATAACTCAATTTCATTTCTTCTTATGTCTGAGTAATATTCCATTGTATATATGTGCCACATCTTCTTTATCCACTCATCTGTCGATGGACACGTAGGTTGCTTCCATGTCCTGACTATTGTAAATAGAGCTGAAATGAACATTTTGGTACATGACTCTCTTTGAATTATGGTTTTCTCAGGGTATATGCCCAGTAGTGGGATAGCTGGGTCGTATGGTAGTTCTACTTTTAGTTTTTTAAGAAACCTCCATACTGTTCTCCATAGTGGCTTTATCAATTTATATTCCCACCAACAGTGCAATAGTGTCCCCTTTTCTCCACACCCTCTCCAGCATTTATCGTTAGTAGATTTTGGGATGATGGCCATTCTGACCGGTGTGAGATGATATCTCATTGTAGTTTTGATTTGCATTTCTCTAATGATTAGTGATGTTGAGCATTCTTTCATGTGTTTGTTGGCAATCTGTACATCTTCTTTGGAGAAATGTCTATTTAGGTCTTCTACCCATTTTTGGATTGGGTTGTTTGTTTTTTTGATATTGAGCTGCATGAGCTACTTGTAAATTTTGGAGATTAATCCTTTGTCAGTTGCTTCATTTGCAAACATTTTCTCCCATTCTGAGGGTTGTCTTTTGGTCTTGTTTATGGTTTCCTTTGCTGTGCAAAAGCTTTTAAGTTTCATTAGGTCCCATCTGTTTCTTTTTGTTTTTATTTCCATTTCTCCAGGAGGTGGGTCAAAAAGGATCTTGCTGTGATTTATGTCATAGAGTGTTCTGCCTATGTTTTCCATTAAGTGTTCAATAGTGTCTGGCCTTACATTTAGGTGTTTAATCCATTTTGAGCTTATTTCTGTGTATGGTGTTAGGGAGTGTTCTAATTTCATTCTTTTACATGTAGCAGTCCAGTTTTCCCAGCACCACTTATTGCAGAGGCTGTCTTTTCTCCACTGTATATTCTTGCCTCCTTTATCAAAGATAAGGTGACCATATGTGCGTGGGTTTATATCTGGGATTTCTATCCTGTTCCATTGATCTAGCTTTCTGTTTTTGTGCCAGTACCAAACTGTCTTGATTACTGTAGCTTTGTACTATAGTCTGATGTCAGGGAGCCTGATTCCTCCAGCTCCATTTCTCTTTCTCAAGATTGCTTTGGCTATTTGGGGTCTTTTGTGTTTCCATACAAATTGTGAAAGTTTTTGTTCTAGTTCTGTGAAAAATGCCAGTGGTAGTTTGATAGGGATTGCATTGAATCTGTAGATTGCTTTGGGTAGTAGAGTCATTTTCACAATGTTGATTCTTCCAATCCAAGAACATGCTATATCTCTCCATCTATTTGTATCATCTTTAACTTCTTTCAACAGTGTCTTATAATTTTATGCATACAGGTCTTTTGTCTCCTTAGGTAGGTTTATACCTAGATATTTTGTTGTTGTTGTTGCAATGGTAAATGGAAGTGTTTTCTTAACTTCACTTTCAAATTTTTCATCATTAGTGTATAGGAATGCCAGAGATTTCTGTGCATTAATTTTGTATCCTGCTACTTTTCCAAATTCATTGATTAGCTCTAGTAGGTTTCTGGTAGCATCTTTAGGATTCTCTATGTATAGTATCATGTCATCTGCAAACACTGACAGCTTTACTTCTTCTTTTCCAATTTGGATTCTTTTTGTTTATTTTTCTTCTCTGATTGCTGTGGTTATGACTTCCAAAACTATGTTGAATAATAGTGGGGAGAGTGGGCAACCTTGTCTTGTTCCTGATCTTAGTGGAAATGCTTTCAGTTTTTCACCATTGAGGACAATGTTGGCTGTGGGTTTGTCATATTTGGCCTTTATTATGGTGAGGAAAGTTCCCTCTATGCCTACTTTCTGCAGGGTTCTTATCATAAATGGTGTTGAATTTTGTCAAAAGCTTTCTCTGCATCTATTGAGATGATCATATGGTTTTTCTCCTTCAATTTGTTAATATGCTGTATCACATTGATTGATTTGCGTATACTGAAGAATCCTCGCATTCCTGGGATAAACCCCACTTGATCATGGTGTATGATCCGTTTAATGTGCTGTTGGATTCTGTTTGCTAGTATTTTGTTGAGGATTTTTGCATCTATGTTCATCAGTGATATTGGCCTGTAGTTTTCTTTCTTTGTGACATCTCTGTCTGGTTTTGGTATCAGGGTGACTCACAGAATGAGTTTGGGAGTGTTCTTCCCTCTGCTATATTTTGGAAGAGTTTGAGAAGGACAGGTGTTATCTCTTCTCTAAATGTTTGACAGAATTAGCCTGTGAAGCCATCTTGTCCTGGGCTTTTGTTTGTTGGAAGATTTTTAACCACAGTTTCAATTTCAGTGCTTGTGATTGGTCTGTTCATATTTTCTATTTCTTTAGCTAAGCTTTCTTATTTGGTTTGGTTTTCTCCAATAATTTGGGAAACATACCTATTTTCGCATTTTATGTCTCATTAACTCAAACTTTTAAAACTATCCTAGAAATTTATTTCTGTAATAATTAAAGTCAGCAATGGGAAAACATTAACTGTCTTTCATGTAAAGGGGGAATAAATTATTTTCTATTTTCTATGCTTTTGGTGCTATTTTCTTAGATTTCAGACCTACTGTTTGCTTGGATTTCTCTTTGTCACCTGATTAGTGTTTTCCAAATTTACCTGATGATGGAAATCACATCAGGCTTTGGCTGCTAACCCAGATTGTTTGGTTCCATCCAAACCTACTGACTCATACTCTTCAGGAGTGGGCATGGGCATTAGTATTTTCAACTTGTACTCAAGGTGTTCTTTGTTTTAAGAAGATAAGAGTTTATTTTCAACCTTTGTATTCGATGGATATTTTTTCTGCAAATGTCAATTTTGTTCAATTCAAGAGTCTTTCTATGTTATCTATTTATGTATTATTACTGCTACAGTTTTTAAAAATTCTTTGTGTTGAATGCTAATATCTGTAAATTGCATCTTCAGTCTTTGGATGAAAACTTTTGCCTTTTAGCCATCTTAATGCTTTTGCTTTTAATTGTGAAAGTTTTAGATATTTAGTTTTTTTTTATTTCCAATTTTGTACTTTATACACGATGCTATCGTGAACATCTTTGTTCAATTACCCAGACATGATTTGATAAATATTAACAAAGTTCCCTCTAAAAGACGGTATGACTTCAGAATCCTGACAACAGTGGTACAGTTGCTCTATTGACTGTTATTAATTCTTTTAATCACTGGAACTCTGAGAGACAAAAACCAAAGTTCACTCTAATTTTTGTTTTTCTTAATTAGATGACTGAACATATTTTCATATAGTAATTTTCTATCTGAATTTCTTAACTTTCATACCCAAAACTTCTCTGCACTATTTATTCATTTAAAAAATAAAATGTAGCACTTAGTATGTGCCAGACACTGCTCTTGGGGCTTAAAACACAGTAATACATTTACTCTACCACTAAAATACTCATTTTTTTTAATGTGTGAGAGATTTCATATATTAAGAATATTGAATCTTTCCCTATCATATAATTTGAAAATGATTTCTCCCATTTATGATATTGTGAGTTTTATTTTTAACTTTATTATGATAGTTGAGAAGGAGAGAACCAACTTTATTTTGTTGAAATTCCTAGCCATTTACCCACATTCATTAAGCAATCCTTTGCTTACTGATTTGGAAGGCCATCCCAAAATGTACTTGTACAAGAGATATCTGCAAACACAATGTTTTTAAAATGAATTTTATAGTGCGTTTATACATCTTTTAGAGATTTAAAAAAACATAGTTAAGAGTACAGAAAAAGTTACATCTTCCCCTATATTTTAGCGTATTTAATGGCATCTATCTAATAATCTCAGATCTCTAGAATGCAGCCAAGAACCTCCTGGAGGAAAAGAGGCTTGTAAGCATCTACATTCCACATGACAAAGAGCAGGCATTAAATCTCAGCCTCTTAGAATCTACACATTGTCAGTCGAGAGTCTAGTCAAGCGACCTTGATCGTAGCATTCCTGATTCACTAAGATTAGAAAGTATGAAAGGCATTAAATCTATAAGAAAGCTTACAACGAGCAGTGAGAAATTATGTTAAACCTTGACAATAACGGAAAAGAGAGATGCAGAGCAAAATACAGGCATGAGGAATAAATAACACAATGGTTGAAGGTCATTTAATAGAGTGACAAATAATTTACTCACTTCAAAATGTTATAAAAATTGATTCTCGAAGGGGCTTCCGGTAAGATGGCGGAAGAGTAAGACGCTGAGATCACCTTCCTCCCCACAGATACACCAGAAATACATCTACACGTGGAACAACTCCTACAGAACACCTACTGAACGCTGGCAGAAGACCTCAGACCTCCCAAAAGGCAAGAAATCCCCCACGTACCTGGGTAGGGCAAAAGAAAAAAGAATAAACAGAGACAAAAGGATAGGGAAGGGACCTGCAACAGTGGGAGGGAGCTGTGAAGGAGAAAAGGTTTCCACACACTAGGAAGCCCCTTCGCGGGTGGAGACTGCAGGTGGCGGAGGGGGAATCTTCGGAACCGTGAAGGAGAGCACAGCAACAGGGGTGCGGGGGGCAAAGCGGAGAGATTCTCTAATAGAGGATCGGTGCTGACTGGCACTCACCAGCCCGAGAGGCTTGTCTGCTCCCCCGCTGGGGCGGGCGGGGCTGGGAGCTGAATCTCGGGCTTCGGTCGGAGCGCAGGAAGAGGACTGGGGTTGGCAGCGTGAACACAGGTGCAGGGGATTAGTGCGCCACGGCTGGCCAGGAGGGAGTCCGGGGAAAGGTCTGGACATGCCGAAGAGGCAAGAGACGTTTTCTTCCCTCTTTGTTTCCTGGTGCGCGAGGAGAGGGGATTAACAACGCTGCTTAAAGGAGCTCCAGAGACGGCCGCGAGGCGCGGCTAAAAGCGCGGACCCCCGAGACAGGCATGAGACGCTAAGGCTGCTATTGCCGCCACCAAGAAGCCTGTGTGCGAGCACAGGTCACTATCCACACCCCACTTCCGGGGAGCCTGTGCAGCCCGCCACTGCCAGGGTGCCGGGATCCTGGGACAACTCCCCCGGGAGAACACACGGCGCACCTCAGGCTGGTACAACGTCACGCCAGCCTCTGCCGCCGCAGGCTCGCCCCGCACTCCGTGCCCCGCACTCCCTGCCCCTCCCTCCCCCTGGCCTGAGTGAGCCAGAGCCCCCGAATCAGCGGCTCCTCTAACCCTGTCCTGTCTGAGCGAAGAACAGACGCCCTCCGGCGACCTACACACAGAAGCGGGGCCAAATCCAAAGCTGAGCCCCTGCGAGCCATGAGAACAAAGAGGAGAAAGGGAAATCTCTCCCAGCAGCCTCAGAAGCAGCGGATTAAAGCTCCACATTCAACTTGATGTACCCTGTGTCTGTGGAATACATGAATAGACAACGAATCATCCCAAATTGAGGAGGTGGACTTTGAGAGCAAGATTTATGATTGTTTCCCCTTTTCCTCTTTTTGTGAGTGTGTATGTGCATGCTTCTGTGTGAGATTTTGTCTGTATAGCTTTGCTTCCACCATTTGTTTGAGGGTTCTATCCATCCGTTTTTTATTTTTAATTTTTCTTTAATTTTTTCTTAAAAATTACTTTTTATTTTAATAACTTTATTTTATTTTACTTTATCTTCATTCTTTCTTTCCTTCCTTCTCTCCTTTAGACAACAAATCATCCCAAATTGAGGAGGTGGACTTTGAGAGCAAGATTTATGATTTTTTCCCCTATTCCTCTTTTTGTGAGTGTGTATGTGTATGCTTCTGTGTGAGATTTTGTCTGTATAGCTTTGCTTCCACCATTTGTCTTAGGGTTCTATCCATCTGTTTTTTTCTCTCTTAATAATTATTTTTTCATTTTAATAACTTTATTATATTTTATCTTACTTTATTTTATTTTACTTTATCTTCTTTCTTTTTTTCCTTCCTTGCCCCTTCCTTCCTTCTTCCCTCCCTCCCTCCCTCCATCCTTCCTTCCTTCCTTCCTTCTACTAATTCTTTCCTTCTACTTTTTCTCCCTTTTATTTTCAGCCGTGTGGATGAAAGTCTCTTGGTGCTGCAGCCAGGAGTCAGTGCTGTGCCACTGAGGTGGGAGAGCCAACTTCAGGACACTGGTCCACAAGAGACCTCCCAGCTCCACATAATATCAAACAGCGAAAATCTCCCAGAGATCTCCATCTCAACACCAGCACCCAGCTTCACTCAATGACCAGAAAGCTACAGTGCTGGGCATCCTATGGCAAACAACTAGCAAGACAGGAACACAACCCCACCCATTAGCAGAGAGGCTGCCTAAAATCAGAATAAGCCCACAGACACCCCAAAACACACCACCAGACATGGACCTGCTCACCAGAAAGACAAGATCCACCCTCATCCACCAGAACACAGGCACTAGTCCCCTCCATCAGGAAGCCTACACAACCCACTGAACCAACCTTAGCCACTGGGGACAGACACCAAAAACAACGGGAACTACGAACCTGCAGCCTGCAAAAAGGAGACCCCAAACACAGTAAGATAAGCAAAATGAGAAGACAGAAAAACACACAGCAGATGAAGAGGCAAGATAAAAACCCACCAGACCTAACAAATGAAGAGGAAATAGGCAGTCTACCTGAAAAAGAATTCAGAATAATGATAGTAAAGATGATCCAAAATCTTGGAAATAGAATAGACAAAATGCAAGAAACATTTAACAAGGACCTAGAAGAACTAAAGATGAAACAAACAACGATGAACAACACAATAAATGAAATTAAAAATACTCTACATGGGACAATAGCAAAATAACTGAGGCAAAAGAACGGGTAAGTGACCTGGAAGATAAAATAGTGGAAATAACTACTGCAGAGCAGAATAAAGAAAAAAGAATGAAAAGAACTGAGGACAGTCTCAGAGACCTCTGGGACAACATTAAACACACCAACATTTGAATTATAGGGGTTCCAGAAGAAGAAGAGAAAAAGAAAGGGACTGAGAAAATATTTGAAGAGATTATAGTTGAAAACTTCCCTAATATGGGAATGGAAATAGTTAATCAAGTCCAGGAAGCACAGAGAGTCCCATACAGGATAAATCCAAGGAGAAATACGCCAAGACACATATTAATCAAACTATCAAAAATTAAATACAAAGAAAACATATTAAAAGCAGCAAGGGAAAAATAACACACAAGGGAATCCCCATAAGGTTAACAGCTGATCTTTCAGCAGAAACTCTGCAAGCCAGAAGGGACTGGCAGGACATATTTAAAGTGATGAAGGAAAAAAACCTGCAACCAAGATTACTCTACCCAGCAAGGATCTCATTCAGATTTGATGGAGAAATTAAAACCTTTTCAGACAAGCAAAAGCTGAGAGAGTTCAGCACCACCAACCCAGCTCTACAACTGCTAAAGGAACTTCTCTAGGAAAGAAACACAAGAGAAGGAAAAGACCTACAATAACGAACCCAACACAATTAAGAAAATGGGAGCAGGAACATACATATTGATAATTACCTTAAATGTAAATGGACTAAATGCTCCCACCAAAAGACACAGATTGGCTGAATGGAGACAAAAACAAGACCCATATATTTGCTGTCTACAAGAGATCCACTTCAGACCTAGAGACACATACAGACTGAAAGTAAGGGGATGGAAAAAGATATTTCATGCAAATGGCAACCAAAAGAAAGCTGGAGTAGCAATTCTCATATCAGACAAAATAGACTTTAAAATAAAGACTATTAGAAGAGACAAAGAAGGACACTACATAATGATCAAGGGATCGATCCAAGAAGAAGATATAACAATTGTAAATATTTATGCACCCAACATAGGAGCACCTCAATACATAAGGCAAATACTAACAGCCATAAAAGGGGAAATCGACAGTAACACATTCATAGTAGGGGACTTTAACACCCCACTTTCACCAATGGATAGATCATCCAAAATGAAAATAAATAAGGAAACACAAGCTTTAAATGATACATTAAACAAGATGGACTTAATTGATATTTATAGGACATTCCATCCAAAAACAACAGAATACACATTCTTCTCAAGTGCTCATGGAACATTCTCCAGGATAGATCATATCTTGGGTCACAAATCAAGCCTTGGTAAATTTAAGAAAATTGAAATTGTATCAAGTATCTTTCCCGACCACAACGCCATGAGACTAGATATCAATTACAGGAAAAGATCTGTAAAAAATACAAACACATGGAGGTAAACAATACACTACTTAATAACGAAGCGATCACTGAAGAAATCAAAGAGGAAATCAAAAAATACCTAGAAACAAATGACAATGGAGACACAACGACGCAAAACGTATGGGAAGTAGCAAAAGCAGTTCTAAGAGGGAAGTTTATAGCAATACAATCCGACCTTAAGAAACAGGAAACATCTTGAATAAACAACCTAACCTTGCACCTAAAGCAATTAGAGAAAGAAGAACAAAAAAACTCCAAAGTTAGCAGAAGGAAAGAAATCATAAAAATCAGATCAGAAACAAATGAAAAAGAAATGAAGGAAACGATAGCAAAGATCAATAAAACTAAAAGCTGGTTCTTTGAGAAGATAAACAAAATTGATAAACCATTAGCCAGACTCATGAAGAAAAGAAGGGAGAAGATTCAAATCAATAGAATTAGAAATGAAAAAGGAGAAGTAACAACTGACACTGCAGAAATACAAAAGATCATGAGACATTACTACAAACAACTCTATGCCAATAAAATGGACAACCTGAAAGAAATGGACAAATTCTTATACATGCACAACCTGCCAAGACTGAATCAGGAAGAAACAGAAATTATGAACAAACCAATCACAAGCACTGAAATTGAAACTGTGATTAAAAATCTTACAACAAACAAAAGCCCAGGACCAGAGGGCTTCACAGGCAAATTCTATCAAACATTTAGAGAAGAGCTAACACCTATCCTTATCAAACTCTTCCAAAATATAGCAGAGGGAGGAACACTCCAAAACTCATTCTACGAGGCCACCATCACCTTGATACCAAAACCAGACAAGGATGTCACAAAGAAAGAAAACTACAGGCCAATATCACTGATGAACATAGATGCAAAAATCCTCAACAAAATACTGGCAAACAGAATCCAACATCACATTAAATGGATCATACACCATGATCAAGTGGGGTTTATCCCAGAAATGCAAGGATTCTTCAATATATGCAAGTCAATCAACGTGATACACCATATTAACAAATTGAAGGAGAAAAACCATATGATCATCTCAATAGATGCAGAGAAAGCTTTCAACAAAATTCAACACCCATTTATGATAAAAACCCTCCAGAAAGTAGGCATAGAGGGAAATTTCCTCAACATAATAAAGGCCATATAGGACAAACCCACAACCAACATCGTCCTCAATGGTGAAAAACTGAAAGCATTTCCACTAAGATCAGGAGCAAGACAACTCTGCCCACTCTCACCACTCTTATTCAACATGGTTTTGGAAGTTTTAGCCACAGCAATCAGAGAAGAAAAGGAAATAAAAGGAACCCAAATCGGAAAAGAAGAAGTAAAGCTGTCACTGTTTGCAGATGACAAGATACTACACATAGAGAATCCTAAAGATGCTACCAGAAAACTACTAGAGCTAATCAATGAATCTGGTAAAGTAGCAGGATACAAAATTAATGCACAGAAATCTCTGGCATTCCTATACACTAATGATGAAAAATCTGAAAGTGAAATCAAGACAACACTCCCATTTACCATTGAAACAAAAAGAATAAAATATCTAGGTATAAACCTACCTAAGAAGACAAAAGACCTGTATGCAGAAAATTATAAGACACTGATGAAAGAAATTAAAGATGATACCAACAGATGGAGAGATATACCATGTTCTTGAATTGCAAGAATCAACATTGTGAAAATGACTCTACTACCCAAAGCAATCTACAGATTCAATGCAATCCCTATCAAACTACCACTGGCATTTTTCACAGAACTAGAACAAAAACTTTCACAATTTGTATGGAAACACAAAAGACCCCGAATAGCCAAAGCAATCTTGAGAACGAAATACGGAGCTGGAGGAATCAGGCTCCCTGACTTCAGACTACACTACAAAGCTACAGTAATCAAGACAGTATGGTACTGGCACAAAAACAGAAAGCTAGATCAATGGAACAGGATAGAAATCCCAGATATAAACCCACGCACATATGGTCACCTTATCTTTGATAAAGGAGGCAAGAATATACAATGGAGAAAAGCCAGCCTCTTCAATAAGTGGTGCTGGGAAAACTGGACAGGTACATGCAAAAGTATGAGATTAGATCACTCCCTAACACCATACACAAAAATAAGCTCAAAATGGATTAAAGACCTAAATGTAAGGCCAGAAACTATCAAACTCTTAGAGGAAAACATAGGCAGAACACTCTATGTCATAAGTCACAGCAAGATCCTTTTTCAACCACCTCCTAGAGAAATGGAAATAAAAACAAGAAGAAACAAATGGGACCTAATGAAACTTCAAAGCTTTTGCACAGCAAAGGAAACCATAAACAAGACAAAAAGACAACCCTCAGAGTGGGAGAAAATATTTGCAAATGAAGCAACTGACAAAGGATTAATCTCCAAAATTTATAAGCAGCTCATGCAGCTCAATAACAAAAAAACAAACAACCCAATCCAAAAATGGGTAGAAGACCTAAATAGACATTTCTCCAAAGAAGATATACAGACTGCCAACAAACACATGAAAGAATGCTCAACATCACTAATCATTAGAGAAATGCAAATCAAAACTACAATGAGATATCATCTCACACCAGTCAGAATGGCCATTATCAAAAAATCTAGAAACAATAAATGCTGGAGAGGGTGTGGAGAAAAGGGAACCCTCTTGCACTGTTGGTGGGAATGTAAATTGATACAGCCACTGTGGAGAACAGTATGGAGGTTCCTTAAAAAACTACAAATAGAACTAACATATGACCCAGCAATCCCACTGCTGGGCATATACCCTGAGAAAACCATAATTCAAAAAGAGTCGTGTACCAAAATGTTCATTGCAGCTCTATTTACAATAGCCCGGAGATGGAAACAACCTAAGTGTCCATCATCGGATGAATGGATAAATAAGATGTGGCACATATATACAATGGATACTCAGCCATAAAAAGCAACGAAATTGAGCTATTTGTAATGAGGTGGATAGACCTAGAGTCTGTCATACAGAGTGAAGTAAGTCAGAAAGAGAGAGACAAATACCGTATGCTAACACATATATATGGAATCTAAGAAAAAAAATGTCATGAAGAACCTAGGGTAAGACAGGAGTAAAGACACAGACCTACTAGAGAATAGACTTGAGGATATGGGGAGGGGGAAGGGTAAGCTGTGACAAAGCGAGAGAGAGGCATGGACATATATACACTACCAAACGTAAGGTAGATGAGCTAGTGGGAAGCAGCCGCATAGCACACTCGGTGCTTTGTGACTGCCTGGCGGGGTGGGATAGGGAGGGTGGGAGGGAGGGAGACGCAAGAGGGAAGAGATATGGGAACATATGTATATATAGAACTGATTCATTTTGTTGTAAAGCAGAAACTAACACACCATTGTAAAGCGGAAACTAACACACCATTGTAAAGCAATACTCCAATAAAAATGTTAAAAAAAATTGATTCTCATGCCATTAATAATGAGACATAAGTAAACAATAAATTTTTATATGATATTCAGCTAAAAGTGGCAAAAAATCAGATAACTCATCTTTTAAAGCTTTCTATAAACTGACAAATAAAATATATATGAATTATGCCTTATGCATTAGCACCCCAACATGTGCTTTTGTGGAACACATTTAGAAGAAGACAGACCATGAGATTTTTCTATTTTTCAGGTAGATGTAATTTTGTTGTTAGGTAGTAAAGGGTTAATTCAGTGGGCTTGGGATACCCAAACCCTGAACATTTCAAAGAAGGGACTGGCCCTTGCCAGCTTCTGAGAGATAACCTCTAAGTCCCTGTAATACTATACTTGATAAGAATATCTTTGTATACCTGGGGACTTGAGACAAACCAGATTTACTCCAACAATGTGATTTATGATAAATACATATTTTTATTTGCTTGGGGTCTTGGGCCACACTTCATCAGTTTGACCTCTGGGGAGCAGGAGGAAGGTTAAGGCTGAGTAGTTAAGGTCAGTCTTGCAGGCACCCTATGCCTATGGGACTGACCTAAAATAAAAACACTAGACTCCAAAGCACAGCTGAACTTCCCCATTGGCAACACTTCAGATGTATTGTCCTATATCATTGCTGTGAGAGTTAGGTGCTGTCCATATGACTCCACTGGGAGAGCACAGTTGGAAACTGAGGCCTGGTTTCTCCTGGACACTGCATTACGCACCCTTTTCCTTTGCTTATTTTAATCCATATGATTTCAATTTGTAATGAATTTTAACCATGAGGATGACAGCTTTACTGAGCTCTGTGAGTCCTAGTAAACCACTGAAGCTGAAGGTGGTCTTGGAATCCTTGACACAGTTGCTGAGACAGCTAAACATCTTCAGTAAGTGCTTGCTAAGTGTCACAAGAGTTACTGAAACTTCAGTTTGGAAATGGCTACCAAGGAAATCTGAGCTACAGCTGGAGCTGGAGCTTGAATTCTGGATTTCATGTGTATCACTCTATACTTAGAGTGGAAGCTGCATGCCAAAAGGATTATACCCAAGGAACAGACCTGGCCCAGCTGTGGAGTAAACCAGAGAAATTGAGAGGTCAGAGGGGTCCAGTGTCATGCTCAAGGCTAGAGGTAAGGATACAGTTTTGAGCCAGGTATTTGGGTTTACACTCACTACCTCCTAACTCTGATGAAAAGTGTAAGTTAGTTAACCTTTCTGTGCCTCCAACTCTCACATTATATATTTCTAAAGAAATATATAAAATCATAGAGAATTTTAAGAAGCCAGCATCAACAATATTAATATAGAGGTATAAGTCTTTATCCCACAAGCCATGCCTGTTTGTCCTTCTTCTGAATATTCACAGTCAGGATTTGTCCTTTGTATACTCATATTCTGGCTTCTTTCTCCTAAGGAATTATTCTCATCAGCTATATTGCCAGGGTGGGATTAATGCTGTAAAAGATATTAATGTTTTTATGATTGTGTTATTTATAATCATACTGTTTTATAACAAATTACACTCCACGATTCAGTGCCAGCTAAGCAGAATATGCAAGATGAAACTCTAGAGTTCTTGAATCATTTGAGTTGATGGAGGTGACCACCCCTGTCACTTGTAAGCTTTGTGACATGGTGCTTGTCACTTAAGTTCCTGGACACTATTTACCTCTACAGAATTCCAGTGATGAAAACATCAAGGTCATTTGCATTTTTGGAGGATTAAATGAGAAAATGCATGGAAGATGATCAGAGTTAGCCCCAGGAGTAGATACTACAAACATATGTTGTTTTTGTTAATATTTGTTCTGAGTAGGTACCATGTGCTTTGTGTCAGGCACAAGGGTAGTGATTCAAGGATTTAACAAATATTAAGATATGGTTAAACATATGTACATAAGAATGAAAACAGATGTGCATCTAGGTGCTTATGGTTCAGTAAGGAGACCGACATGCATAAAGATACAATGCAGCAGAGGCAAGTGAGTTGGGGAAGGGCATTTCAGGTAGAGGGTAGAGTCAGTCATAGTTTGTGCAAAGGTGTGATGAGTATATTTAAGAGACAGTGAAAATTAAAGTTTCCAGAAGCTGGAAACTAGGCTGTGTGGGCGGAGATAAGGAGGGTCAGAGAGGGCACCCAGGTACTGTAACTGAATCCTTTTCCCCACAATGTCACCAGTGTTTCCTCAGTTGCTTTCCTAAAGGCAGAGACTGTAGAGGCATTTGGACTCTCTGTCTTTAAGCTTTCCCTTTAGACTGTGCAGTATGTTCCTTCAGAAGCTAAAACAAATTACCCTTATTGGCAGATGGCTGAGACTACTGCAGTTAAGGCTGTGTGGCGTGTCTGCATTTCCAATGAGATCCTTCTGATTTATTTCATCTGCAGTAATTAAACTTGCCTTTCCTTGCAGCAATGACTTAAAAATGCCAGGCGCTCTGGGCCTCATTGAAGAGGTTTGTCGTTGTCACTGTTGGGTTACCCAGATGCATCTCAACTCTTGCTGTGGCCATTTCAGATTTTCACCTGCAAACTCTAGGAACGAGGTCCTCAGCTATCATACTGAGGTGCAGCTAACAGCCTTTCCATCCATTAGAACCAAAGACTGAACCAAAGAGACTCTCATCTCTTTCTTTGTATCCCAACAGAATGATGACTCCATCCTATGGTGTGTTTGTCAGGGTTCCCCAGGACAGTAACAGGGGAACAGGGCTCTGTCAAGCTATAGAGAAAAGAACCATTTTGGAATATTGTATGCACCTTAAAGGATGCAAAATATAGAGACTTCAAACAAAAATAAATAAATAAATAAGCTTCTTAAGCACAAAAAAGAATGCAGTTAGTGCCAGAATTCCACTTCAGAAATCCACAGACATTTAAACTAAGTTTCTAATCCCCAGCCTTCAATAACATGCTTTGATTGTCTCATTGAAGAATCTGCAGGCATTATCAGGAACGGTGCAGAAAAACAAAGGAAGCCAAGTGAAAGGCACATGCAGTACAAACACTCTTTGCACAACGTTGCTGGATCAGATCATTCTTCAGATAAAACTCAAAGGAGATAGCCAGGTATAATACTGTGATTTATAATAAGATATATATACTTGATCTTAGGTCACTGTTGTCCCTGGCACACAGCCTGTAAAGCCCTTGATATTTCCTATAATGAATGTGATAAAGATGTCTTTCTTTATGTTAATGAGGTGACTTTTGGAAAACACCTAAGGATGGGGACTGGTTGCCAGGGGAGCCAAACATGTGATTAGAGGGTTGGAACTTTCAGTCCCACCCTCTTGACCTCCAGGGAGTGGAGGGTGGCTACAATCACCAATGGCCAATGATTTAATCAATGGTGCCTGTGCAATGAATCCTCCATTAAAACCCCAAAAGAACAGGGTTCGGAGAGCCTCCAGGTTGGTGAACACATCCAAGTACCTGGAACATGACACAACCCAACTCCGTAGGGACCGAAGCTCCCAGGCTCAGGACCCTCCCAGACCTCACCCCGTGTACGACTTCATTTGGCTGTTACCTTTAGTATCCTTTGTAATAAATCTGTAATCTAGTGAGTAAACTGATTTCCTGAGTTCTGTGAGCCCTTCTTGCAGATTAAACGACCAAGGAGGGGGGCTGTGGGAACCTCTAATGTATAGATAGTCGGAGGCACAAGTATCAACTTGGACCTAAGATTGGCATTGGAAGTGGAGGTGGACTTGTGGGACTGAGCCCTGCTTAACCTGTGAAATCTGATGTTATCTCCAGGTAGACAGTGTCAGAATCGAGTTAAATTTATGGGACACCTGGCTAATGTCCCCAGAAAATTGATGTGTAAAAAAACCCAAACACACACATTGGAATTAGTGTCTGAATTGTACCAAGTATATAGGCTATTGGGAGGTGGGTGTGGGAGAATGAAAGAGGCACTTTGGATGTGGCAACCAGTAGGGTTTGGTAAGACTGGAAGAAGAGTGGGTGGTGGGAGTGGTTGGAGATAAGAACATCTAATTATTGTTATACAATTATAATTACACGGCCAACATCTTGCTCACTTACTCCATGTAGGGCACTGAGCTAAGTCTGTTAAATGCCTTATCTCATTCAATCCTCACCAGGGGCCCTGTGAGGTAGGAACATCATTATCCCAGCTTTGCAAAGGAGTGAACTGAAATGCAGAGATTGTGATGTACTGGTCAAGGTCATTCAGCTCTGTAGCTAGGCAAAGGTCAGGTGATAAAAGTTCTTATATTCCAAGCCAAACCTGGAGTTTACCTCTGAAAGCAATGGGGAGATGTGGAAGGATTTCAACTAAAAGAGTGGCATGCTCAGACCTGTATTTTGTAAAGATAGATTTGGAAGTGGGGGTGGAGGAGGAAAGGGGGAGCCAGGGGGCAGAGGAAAGCAAATCAGGACCAATTAGAAAGCCTTAGCTGATATTTGGAGGTAAATGATGAGGCAGAAACTGGGCAGCTGGTGAGAAGGGAGTAGCTTTGAAAGACATAAACAAACTATAGTAGACCATCATGAGCAATTCAAGAGTTAAAGCAATGTTCTCAAGCAGATATTAATGACATTTTATTATTTTATATTTCCCAGAGGATGATGGGAATCTGAACAATTATACAGGATTCGCACCATGGTAAATATTTACTTGGCAATTTGGAAAACCTGATTAGTGATTAATAGAGTTGTTTTAAACTCATGGGCCACGGTCATTAAGAAAAAGAAAATTGGGCTTCCCTGGTGGCACAGTGGTTGAGAGTCTGCCTGCCGATGCAGGGGACGCGGGTTCGTGCCCCGGTCCAGGAAGATCCCACATGCCGCGGAGCAGCTGGGCCCATGAGCCGTGGCCGCTGCGCCTGCGCGTCCGGAGCCTGTGCTCCACAACGGGAGGGGCCACAACAGTCAGAGGCCCACATACCGCAAAAGAAAAATAAAATAAAATAAAATAAAATTGCCTCTCTTGTTGCATTATATTTTAATTCCAGGCAGGAAAGCTTATTTAGCAGCCTTTGTCACAGAGCTTATAAACAACAGTTTTTTAAAGTGAGACAACATAAACACGGTATCATCCTGACACTGCATGAGTCAGCCTCTACAAAACAGGACAAATTTCCTCAGCCCCAGACCAGTAGTCTGTTTATAAGGGGTGAAAGCTCATTCCCTAACACCACCTCTTAACTCATGCCCTTGAGAGGAAAAATAAAGTTACAGATCTCTAAGGGAACTGCAATCAAAAAAAAAAAAAATCACTTGGTTAGCAGCCACAGAAACCGATTCCCTCAATTTCTCTCTCGTATCTTCACGAAAACTGGTCAAGGTCAAATTTGCACTAGTCATGGTTTTCCCCCTAGAAGAAAAGTAAAAGCAGTAGCTACTTATGATTTTCCAGAAAAAGCCAGACAAGAGAAGTATCAGAACTTGAGTCCAGTTTACCTGGCTTCAGGGTACCTTTCCCCATAATAATACGAGAGCCCTCAGGGCATGAAATAGCATGATTCAGAATTTTTCAGAAAGGCCAATGGGAGGTTAAGTTCCTGCTAAGTCCTGTATTTTATATCTTAAAAATTATAATCTGTAAATAGTTTGTTATTTATGTTGAATTTTCATAAATCATGTTCAAAAAAGCCTTCATATTTAGAAGGCTGGATAACTTTTTGAGAAATGCAAATTAAACCTCAGAATGGAAAAAGTGATCAAAGTTGATATAGATTATCTTGGCACAATCCCTAAATCTTAAAAGAGGTGAGAAGCCATGAAATGATAATATATAAAAGAAGGACATCGTGTAAAGTTTTCTGAGCAATTTGTTGTTTTTTTAAAATATAACATATACACCAAAATGTGCCCAGACTTTAAGTGTATAAGCTGTTGTATTTTTACAGTGATCCCATCCATGGAAACAGTGACCAATTCAAGAATCAGAACCTGGTCATCACTTCAATCACTACTTTCTCTTGAATGATGAAGTTACGGACAATGTTTGTATCCTCTCAAAATTCATTGGTTGAAGCCCTAACCTTTAATGTGATGGTATTTGGAGATGGGGTTTAGGTAGATATTTAGGGTTAGATGAGACCATGAGGGTGGGGCCCCCATGATGGGATTAGTTCCCTTACAAGAAGATATACCAGAGACCTCGATCTCTCCCCATAGATGCACAAAACAGAAGTCACATGGGCAGATAGCAAGATGGTAGCCACCTACAAGCCAAGAGGAGAGGCCTCAAGATGAAACCTGTCTTTCTGACACCTGCATCTTCAACTTCCCAGCCTCAAGAACAGAATAAATTACTGTTGTTTAAACCACCCAATTTACAGCATTTTGTTATGGCAGCTCAAGCAGACTGAGACAAATGGTAACCACTGTTCTGACTCCTAGCAGCATAAATTATCTTCCTTGGTTTTGAATTTTATATATCTAGAATTACACTGTATGCATTCTTCATGTTTAGCTGTTTTACCTTGGTATAATGAGAAATTCAACCATATTTCCCAGAATAAGGAAATACTTTTTGTATTTTTAGTTTACTGAAACGTTTCCTTTTTTTTAACTCTGAACAGTGTTGAATTTTCTCAAATGTTTTTCTGCATCAAGAGGAGAGATAATGTGATTTCCCCACACACATCATTTTCCTGCTAATATGGAGAATTGCTTCATTAGTTGATTTTCAAATATTAGCTTACTCATATTGGTGGAGAAAGATCAGTTTAATCAAGATGTATTATCATATATATATCAAATATATATCATATCTATATGATATATAGATATATATATCATATACATATTGCTGGATTCACTGTGCCAAAATTTTGGTAAGAATATTTGCATCTACGTCCATGAGAAAGATTGCTGTGCAATGTCATTATCAAGTTTTGAATTCAAGGTTATATCGTACTCAAAAACAATAGGGAAGTGTGTTCCCTTTGTTTCTATTCCTTGAAATAATTTTTTAAGATTGGTGTTATTTTTTTTCCTTAAATACTTCGAAATATTCGGAAATATTCATTGGTGAAGTTATATGAGGATGTTTTTTGGGTTTTGTAACAACAAAAACAACAGTTTTTGTTTTTTGTGTGTGGAAGGTATTTAACAATGGGTTCAATTTCTTTGCTAAATATTAGGCTAGAGATTTTTGTTCCCATTACTTTCAGTTTGAGTAGTTTTTTCTTAAGTAATTTATTTATTTCATCCCAAATGTCAAACTTATTGGCAAAAAGTTGTTTCTAACATCCTCTTATCACTTTAATGCATGTAGGGGATATGTACTGATGTTCATTCTTTCTGTTGGTTACTTGTGTTTCCTCTCCCTTGCTGCCTTTCTTTTCTTCCTTCCATCCTTCTTCTTCCTTTCTTCCTTTTGTCATTGATCACTCCTTCTAGGTTTTTATCAATGTTAAGTTTTTAAAAAGAGTCAACTTTTGTCTTTGAACTCTTGTATTTTATTAATATCTACTGTTGACTTTATTATTTTCCTTCTCTTTTATTTAATTTAGTTTTCCTGGGTATTTTTTTTATTTTTATTTACTAGTTTCTTTCTCTTCTAATATATGCATGTAAAATTAAAAATTTGCCTCTGGGCCCTACTTTAGCTGAATCTCACAAGTTGCTAAGTGTTGTATCTTTGCAGTAATTCCATTCAAAGTATTCTCTAATTTCAGTTGTAATTTCTTCTTTGACACACAAATTACTTAGGAGAGCACTGTCTAATTTCTAAAAGGTTGGAGATGCTCAAGCTATGTTGTTATTACTTATTTCTAGCTTAATTCCACTGGGGACTGGACATCATACTCTGAACATTATTAAACCTTTGAGTTTGATAAAGCTTCCTTCACAGTCCAGCATATGATAATTTCAGTGAATTTTTTAACTCATTTTTCTCTCTGTGCTTCATTTTGGGTATTTTCTACTAACTGTTCTCCCTAGTCACTGCTCTGTCTTCTGTTATGTTCAATTTGCTGTTAAAATCACCAATTCAGAGACTGTTATTTTTCTATTCAACAATGTCCATTTGATTTTCTATATATGTTCCAATTACATGTTAAAATTGTACATTATTACTATTTTCCTTCTTTTCCTCTATTTTCTGGAACATTCTAATCAAATTTATTTTAAAGAGCTTGTCTGCCAACTCCAGTATCTGGACTACTTGCTGGTTTTCCCTCTAGTGTCTATTTTGTATCTTAGGTTTTGGCCCTATATCCTATCTCTTCACATGTTTAGTAATTTTTTATTGAATGCCACATATTTGGGTAAAAAAATTGTAGACGCTTCAAATTATTTTATCTACCATAAGAGAGGTTTCCCCTTTCCTTTGCTAAATAGTTAGGAGACGATTGTGTTAATCTAATCACAAACTGCTCTGGGCCAACACTGAGGTGCAGTTGTGTTAAGGTTTGGTCAACTTCTTTTTTGTACCTGTTCCTAGGGCAAGGCCCCTGAGGGCTTTCAATTGAGATCTTTGTCAATCTTTGTCTCCTCAGCAATAAAAAACTACAGGAATTTCTGCTCTAATTTCTGGGGGGTTTCAGTTTAGCTCTTTAGCCTTCCATCCCACACAGCATCACAGTTTGACAACTGTCTTGAGGAGGAGACCAGCTGTGTTTAAAGTCCCTCAAATTTCCAATTTTATCACTCCATTTCTGAATAAATGACAAAAGCTCTGCTGATTTCTCTGTCTACAGGAATGGTCCTCTTTCAGAGGTCAAGCCTAGATCCTTAGATTATAGCTGTACCAGATCTGCAAGTGCCTCCAGGAAAAAAGAAGTTAGAGCTTTGCATCTGTGTCAGCTCACCACTCCAAGGGGGGTTTTCAGTTCTCATCCCTTGCTTTCAGGTTTCCTGCCCCTTGTAAGTATTTGTTTTCTAAGTAGCAGGAGGCTGTGGAAAATTCCACTCAGCTTTTCTGAGACTTGGGCTTAGTTCTTTAGTCTCCTATTCTATGTAGATTTGTAGTTCAGCACATGTATTAAAGAGGAAATTGGCCATCTGTTTGAGGACTTTCATATCTCTAAACCTGTCACTCAAACCCTTCATGACTGCTCCAATCTCTAGTGCTTATTTTATACCCCAGTAGTCCACAACCAGGCTGAGTCCAGGCTTTCTCTGTAGTCCTTATAGTTCTGTGGTTCTCTGACACATCAAATCTTTAAAAATTGTTATTTTATCTGACTTGTCTGGTTGGTTTCAGCAGGAGCATTGGCCTGCTATGAAATTTTCTATCTACCCCAAAGCAGAAGTCCTGACTTGGCTTTTTATATAAATTAAATAAGTGTCATTCCTCATTTTTCTACTTCTACATGGAAGTTACGTTCAGATCTTCTGAATGTATACCCAATAGCTTTACTTGGGGCTTCTCAGCATATAAATGAAAACTGACAAAATAATTTTATTTCAAAGAAAAGGAAAATCCACACATCATAATTTATTTCATCTTTTCCGAAAGTTGCTGGGTGTTTTTAATCTACAATCACTGATAAGAGAAACCATCAAAACCAGTTTTTCTATAAATGTTAGCTTTTAGATAACATCTAGACTTATGACTTCTGAATAAGAATTTCTTTACTAATAAATTTTATAGCAGATCATGTCTTTTTTGTCCCCTGTCCCCCCCTTCAGTGACACTGTTTGCAGATTAACTCCACTCTTGCCCCACACCTCGACTTCAAGCATCCAAACATGACCTTCTCCCTCAGTGTTGTTCACCAGGAGTTTTGATACTTCTGAGTTTCATAATAGAATTTTAGTTGGGAAACATGCTTGTAGAGGGATTTGAGACTTTGTAAATATAAAGGCATTTGATATCAGCATTTGTCTGGTATAATGGGATTGAGAAGTTCTGACACCTCTTTCCTTTGGTAGAACAATAACAATGGTAATATTACTGTAGAGTTTTTTTGCTTACAAAGTAGCTTTACATAATCTCACATTTACATCTCAAAAATCATATAACCAAGTTATTATTATCTCCATTGCAGAGAGTTATTGATTTCCCCAAAGTAAAGTGGCTAGAAGTAAACTGAACTGGGGCTCAAATTCGGGTCTTTTTATAAATTCCATGCTGTTTCCTTTTACTTCATTGCTTTAGTGAGGATAACTAGCATAGCAAGTATTGTGCTAGAAACTGGGAAAATGTAATCATATAAGGTCCTGCCCTTATGTCTACGTAGTCCATGAGAAGACACAGGCTAATGACTCACAATTTTCAGACAGTGTAATAAATAT
Organism: Delphinus delphis; assembly: GCF_949987515.2. NCBI lineage: Eukaryota > Metazoa > Chordata > Mammalia > Artiodactyla > Delphinidae > Delphinus > Delphinus delphis. Next base: position 101,399,510 of record NC_082688.1, read on the forward strand.
CATACTATGCAGATGATAATATGGGAACATAGAGACTTAATATTTAAATTAAAAACAATGGATTGATCTCAGGTGGCCTCGGCCTGCAGCGACTTGAAGCAAGGTTTTGGTTCCTGGCCAGAGACAGAAGTCAGACTACAGCAGTGAGAGCGCTGAATCCTAGCCACTTGACCAGTGTCCAGTGACAAGGCCTTGACCTGTCAGCTGTGTAGAACTGAATTTCCACAGACAGATGGAAAGTAGTGAAACAAGTAAAGTGTTTATTAGGAGGAAAAAAGGTACGTGTGGATAGACACGTGGGCGGGCTCAGAGAGAGTCGTGCCCTCATGGTAGTTTGAATCACTTATATGCGGCATTTTTTCCGGGTTTCCTTTGGCCAGTCTCTTGCTTTGCCTGGTTCTGAGTCTGTATTTGGTTTATCTCAGGGTCCTCCCAGGTGTGCATGTGCATCTCTTAGCCAAAGTGGATTCCAGCGAAGAGGCCAATGGGTAGGTTGACATCACCTACTATGGGATGGCGACCCCTCCCTTTTTGACCTTCAAGGAGCCTTTCTGTGCATGTGCAGTCAGGAAGGTCTCCTTGACCTTGAAAATGAGAAATGTGTGGTCTCTTATCTGGGCAGGGCTTAGCTCCTCCTCCTCTTCATCTTGGAGTATTTGTCCACAGGGGACAAACTCCAGCTGTTCAGCCTGGGACCCACCTATCTCCTGCCTCAAGATTAGTAAAGGTTTATCTGAGGAATGACAAGTGCTGAGTTTTCAAGGTGCAAGGATTGGGCTAAGAATAAAGGAAGAACATTTTCCAGAGGCAAAAGTAAATGGAAAGACACATGCTCTAATGTTCTAAGTACAATATTCCACCTGGGGAATGGTTCAGAGGCAGTGATTAACTTATACTCTATTAAAGATTCTTAGAGCTAGAATTGTTCCCCAGAGTCTGCCCAGCCAGTCTACTTGTTAGTAGCCACATAGTATCTTAATGATATCAGCCAAGTGGTCATTAGTCCATAAAAAAAAAAAAAAACTTTATACTTTTTCTAATAATATTTTCCATTTGCTAATAGCACTTATTTCAGAATTATTTCAATAAATAATCTTCAGAGCTCATATACTACCTGTTTCTGCCTTGGGTAAGATTAAATGATGATAGACAAGCGAGAGCACAAACAATAACAAACTAATATTTCAATCTGTTAAACTCATCATATATTTTACCAACTATTCTTGAAAATGTCACCGCAGCCTTTGAGGACATCAATTTCCTTCCACATGGAGCAGGTCATCAAAAACTCAGCTAACTTTGGTTATGTTTAATGGACCAAAATTTACAATTTTTTATTATATCAATTTCAATATCCTTTACTTTCATTTAGTGACAATTTTCTAACCTAAAAAAGATGATAGAGAAAATAATGTAATTTTTATTATAATAAAATACAATTAAATGTATCACTGATCCTACTGTAAATTAAAATAGTTTATCAGTCATAATAATTGTTAAATTTTATAAAAAGTATACTTCTCAAATATGTCACATATTTTATTTCATCCTCACATTTTATGACATTATGAGCCACAAGCAGACGTTATGTCTACCTGGCCCTTGGTCACAAGTGCTGAACCTGAGTTAAACTCCTTTTCAAATCCAGTGATTTTCCCATTACTCCATGCTGCCTGACCACTAGTCTCCCTCTTTTCCTCTCTCTTTTTTTCTCTTACAGCCTGTTCTTCTAAAATCCTATTATACCTTGTAAATTCTATAGTGAACAGACTGGAGTTTCCTTCCCTGGAGTTTATGCTTTTGATTAGAGTTCCTGAATCCTATAACCAAATGACGAATGACTTTGACATTAGGGAGCTCTCTCTTTGTGTCAATTACTGAATATTCCCTTTCTGAGTCTTAGATTCATTTTTTATTCCTGACACAGATGTAGGACTTGACCTACTTTCTAAATTTATATTACATTGCACTTTACCCTCACTTCTAACAACCCAATTTATCTCACTGCTTTGAAGAAAAAAATTGATGTGAGGACACTTCTTGGTGAATGTGATATTGTGGTTTACAAGAAATATATATTTGTCCGTTTGGATGAAATATATTTCTCATATATATTTGGTATTTGTCCACAGCTCCTGTCTCAGAGTTCCCCAAACCCTTAGAATTTCTTAAGTCTTGAAAGTGATAACAGTGTCTTCTATTATGCTAATGAGGTGACTTGTAAAGCACCTAAGGATGGTGGCTGGTTGCCAATGGAGTCAACCAGGTGATTGGAAATTTCCGTCCCACCCCCTGACCTCTGGGGCAAGGCAAGGGGCTAGGGACTGGGTCAATTGCTCATGGCCAATAATTTCATTAATCATGCTTACATAATGAAGCCTCTACAGAAACCCAAACAGACAAGGTTCAGAGAGCTTCTGGGTTGGTGAACACCCGGAGATGTGGTAATAATGGTGCACTCCCAGAGGGGATGGAAGCTCCAGACTTTTGCCATGCTTGCTCTATGCTTCTCCTCCATCTGGCTGTTCCTGAGTTATATTCTTTTATAATAAACCAGTGATCCATAAATAAAATGTTTCTCTGAATTCTGTGAGCCACTCTAGCCAATTACGTGAACTGAAGGAGGGAGTTGTGGCAACCTCTTATTTAAAGCCTGTTGGTCAGAAGTACAGGTAACAACCTGGGCTTGTGATTGGCATCTGAAGTGGCGGGGAGGGTGCAGTCTTGTAGGACTGAGCCCTCAACATGTGGAATCTGATGCTATCTCTGGGTAAAGAATATCAGAATTGAATTAAATTTAGGACAGCCAGAGAATTTCTTGGTGAGAGTGGGGGCAGGGAAACCTTCATATATTTGGGGACCAGAATTGAAGTGTTCCTGAGAAGGTAATGGAGACACACAAGGAAGAGAAACATATAATAGGGAAGAACTGGGTTTTTCCTTACACAGGAGAAGAACTGTGACTTTTTCTATTTCGGTGAATTTGTAACTTAAACTCTTAGCAAGCCCATCAGCTCAAGATGAGATGTGTAAAACTACTGAAGAGATAGCAAGAGGAAAAAAATTAAAACTTATCCTAGTTTGTCACTTAACTGAAAGGTTACGTATATCAAAATAGACCTTGGGGTCAAGCTCATTAAAACCATAATCTTCACAAGCAAGTTTGGGGAACAACATTCTGGTAAATCATTTCTATCTCCCAGTGAAGATATTGCAAAATGGAAATTAAGATTAAAATATAAGAAAACCAGAGGATAAATCTAGAAGAATTTAAGAACAAAGAAAAAAGGGTGAATCTTATTAAAGCAATAATACAATAAAATTTCCAGAGCTGAAGAAATGTCCTCAGATTTAAAAGTACAGCTGAGTTACAAAACAATACATGAAGAAAATTTCAAAAGTTTCCAAGTGAAAGAAAATCCCATGAAGAATATTTGGGATTTGAATGCTTTCAGATTTCTAATTAACTATTGTTTCACATAGAGAAGTGACATAATCTTATTTATAATTTTTATATAATGACTCTGGATGCTTGTAAATAAATGAATTGTAATGAAAGCAGGGAGGCCAGTTAGGAGGCTATCACAACCATCTGTTGACCTAAAACATCTAGACTGTCAGTTATTTCTCCAGCAAAAACAAATTTATTCAGGATCAGGTGAGAATTGCAATTCGGGGTGTGCAACAATAGCAAGCCACATGCAAGTCCCTGCAAAGCAAAGGAAGGAGAACTCTTTTATAGAGGGAAAAGGGAAGTTGGGAGGGCTATCATAAACAGAGTCCATGGTTTTTCATTGGCTGGGTTGTTGCTAGAAAAGTAATCTTTCTTCTTCCTTTTGGGCTCTGCTACCATCATAGGACCTAAGAGCTCCCCCTCTGGCCTCTCACCTCTATATAATTCAGGTTTCTGTTTACTAATTATTTTACACATCCCACTAATACGATGATGATAATGAGGATGGAGAGTTATCATAGATCTGAGATAGAATCAGTAGGAGTATGGAAATAAGGAATCCTAGGGGAGGGAGACTTACCAACTTACAAAATCCCATAGATACTTCCCATATACCTCATCATGACTGAAAGTGACACAAAGATTGTATTTGCAGATAAGCACAGTCTGAAGATCTGGAATTCTTTTCACAACATCAAATAACCTTTACTTTTATATCTCTACATTACATACATACATTCTTTTCGCTAAGCCAGTTCCAAGATTAGACCCCAAGAGACCTTGTACACTTCCACTTTTTCTCTTGGTCCTCTGCCTTCCCCAACAGAACAAGATTAAGCCTACCTTCTAGAGGGCGAGGGGCCCCATGAGACAGAGCTGAGTCAGTTGCCCAGCAAAGATCTCAGAACTGTGAGAAAGCCCAGCTAAGATGTGCATTAGACTAGCTGAACTATAGCTGACCACAGACATATGAGAGCCTCACTGAGCCTAGACTAACAGCCAACTTCACCTATATTCATGAACAATAATAAACATTTTTTAAGCCAATGAGTTTTGTGATGGTTAGCTATGTGACATCATTATGACAAAGATAACTGCTACATGCATCTTCTAGGGAGGAAAATATGGTCCAGAGAGGTAATTTACAAAATTGTTTGCAAAGAAATTTGCCAAATGGCTCAGTTATTAAGTATTAGAACCAAAATTCAATCTCTTTAATGCCTGGCTCCTAAGCCAGAATCTCCTTTATGTTGCACAAACTGTGAACAAACACATCAATATAACCCCTCATGTACCCAGACTCAGAAGTTGATACTGAACCAATGGGGATATTATATCAATCTCTTACTCAAAAGTCTTTTACTCAAAAGTGGCTTGTTTGTTTTTTTACCCCTACAGTCATCTAAATTATTTCATCCGTTTGCAAGGTCCTTTTGTATCTGGGCCCACACCTTCCTGTCAATCATAAGAATGACCCAAGAAGGACTAGCCTGTGTTACACTATAAACAGAGCTACTAATGAAACAGCATTTTAAAATCCCAATCACTCTTTACTAGAACCACATCACTTTAGGCTTTGAGCAGAAATTTGACTGAGCTAGGGGACTGACTGACCAAGAAAAACTTTATTCTGTGATTTTTTTTTTCCACCAATGATTAGTATTAGTCTTTTATTTTACCCAGAAAGCATATTCACCCAGAACCTTTCTTTCCTTTGGATGAGACTCTTAAAACATCCTTTGAAAAGTCCCCTGAGCAAGGGGTGGAAGATTGCTATGTCCTATTCCATCTGCTACAACACAAACCCACATCTCATGTTAAATGGTGGTGTGACTTCAATAGGTCTTGGTATTGCCTAACCTCAAACCCTACTGAACTTCCTTCTACCTATTTAAACTCCAAGCCCATGCACTTCTTGTTTCAGCTTTCACACATAAAGAGGTAAAAGTTTTCTATGCCATCTTTACAACAAACAAAGCTGGACAATCTAAAAAGCAATGACTTTTCTTGCACACTTCAGAGCACTGAAGACATAGGGCATAACACCAAACCCCAAATCTGGAAAGATGGTGGTATCCAGAAAGATACGCTTACTGGAAGAGAAAAATTGAGAGCCATTAACTGGTAGGAAAATTCACAATTTAGATTTACTGTTGGAAGCTGAGTGTGAACTAGCATGAAAGGAAGAAACTCCTGGGAACTCAGTCTTAGGGGATCCCACACTTTTGTGGGCTTTCCCTCTAGGAACCTCACAAGGTTTTCACAATGAGGGTCCAAGAAAGAACTACAAAACAGCCAAAAAATGGCAAAATGTCAATAGTAATTTTTACCTATAAATAATTAATTGTAAATAGATTAAACTCTCTAATTAAGACACAGAGTGACTGAAATGATTTAAAAAGGAAAAAAAGGATTAAAAAAAACACTCAACTACATGTTACATATAAGGGACTCACTGCAGATTTGAGAATGTACATAGGCTGAAAGTGAAGGGATGGAAAAAGATATTCCACATAAATTGAAATCAGAAGAGAATGAGAATAGCTACATTAATATCAGACAAAATAGACAAAGTCAGACACTGTAATGAGAGACAAAGAAGGTAATTTTAAGCAAAGGAGTCAATTCATAAAAGGCTATAACAACTATAAATATACATGCCCCTAATGTCAGAGCACATAAATATAGAAAGCAACATTAACAGGTCTCAAGGGAGAAATAGACATCAATATAATAATAGTAAGAGACTTCAATATCCTACTTTCAATAATGGATAGACCATTCAGACAGAAAATAGATAACAAAAAGACATAAATAAATGGAAAGATATCCCATGTTAATGGATTAGGATAATATTCTTTAAATGTCCATAATACTCAAATGGTTCAATGCAATTTCTATGAAAATTCCAATAGCACAGTGCACAAAAACAGAAAAAACAATTATAAAATTTATATAGAACCAAAAAGACCCCAAATAGCTAAGCCAGTCTTGAGCAAGAACAAAGCTGGAGGCATCACAGTTTCTTTTTTCAGACTATATTACAAAGTTATAGTAATGAAAAGAGTATGGTACTGATGTAATAATAAAAACAGACCAATGGAACAAAATATAGAATGCAAAATTAACCCATATATGTATGATCAATGAATCTTCAACAAATTTGCCAAGAATACACAATGGGCAAAAGATAGTCTCTTCAATAAATGGTGTTGGGAAAATTGCATATCTACATGCAGAAGAATTAAATTGGGTGCTTATTTTACACCATGAACAAAAATTAACTCAAAATTGATTAAAGACTTAAATGTAAGATATGAAGCCATAAAACATCTAAAAGAAAACATAGGGGAAAATCTCATTGACACTGGCCTTGGTGGTAACTTTTTGGATGTGACACCAAAAGCAAAGGCAACAAAAGCAAAAATAAATAAGTGGAATTATGTCAAACTAAAAAGTTTCTTCACAGCAAAGGAAGCAGTTAAAAAAAAGTGTAAAGGCAACCTACAGAATGGGAGAAAATATTTGCAAACCATATCTATGATAAGGGGTTAATATCCAAAATACATAAAGAACTTATACAACTCAAAAGCAAAACAAACAAAACAAAAAACGGATTTAAAAAATGGGCAAATGGTCTGAATTGATATTTTTCAAAAGAAGACATACAAATGGCCAACAGAAACATGAAAAGATGTTCAACATCACTAATCATCAGGGAAATGCAAAGATGACATCTCAAAACCATAATGAGATTAATCCTTTGTCTGTTGTTTCATTTGCAAATATTTTCTCCCATTCTGAGGGTTGTCTTTTTGTCTTGTTTATGGCTTCCTTTACTGTGCAACAGTCTTTAGGTTTAATTAAGTCCCACTTGTTTATTTTTGGTTTTATTTCTGTTACTTTAGGAGGTGGGTCAAAAAAGATCTTGCTGTGGTTTATGTCAAAGAGTGTTTTTGCTGTTTTCCTCTAAAAGTTTTATAATGTCTGTTCTTACACTTAAGTCTTTAATTCATTTAGAGTTTATTTTTGTGTGTGGTGTTAGGTAGTGTTCTAATTTCATTCTTTTACGTGCAGCTGTCCAGTTTTCCCAGCATCACTTACTGAAGAGGCTGGCTTTTCTCCATTGTATGTTCTTGCTACTTTGTCATAAATTAGGTGCCCATACGTGTGTGGGTTTGTCTCTGGGCTTTCTATCCTGTTCCATTGATCTATATTTCTATTTTTGTGCCAGTACCATTCTGTCTTGATTACTGTAGCTTTGTGGTATAGTTTGAAGTTGGGAAGCCTGATTCCTCCAACCCCGTTTTTCTTTCTCAAGATTGCTTTGGCTATTTGGTGTCTTTTGTGTTTCCATACGAATTGTAAGATATTTTGTTCTAATTCTGTGAAGAATGCCATTGGTAGTTTGATAGGGATTGCATTGAATCTGTAGATTGCTTTGGGTAGTACAGTCATTTTCACAATATTGATTCTTCCAATCCAAGAACATGGTATATTTCTCCATCTGTTTATGTCATCTTTGATTCCTTTCCATATACTGAAGAATCCTTGCATCCCTGGGATAAATCCCACTTGTTCATGGTGTATGATCCTTTTAATGTGTTGTCGGATTCTGTCTGTTAGTATTTTGTTGAGGATTTTTGCATCTATGTTCATCAGTGATATTGGTCTATAATTTTCTTTTTTTTAATATCTTTTTCTGGTTTTGGTATCAGGGTGATGGTGGCTTTGTAGAATGAATTTGGAAGTGTTTCTCTCTCTGCAATTTTTTGGAAGAGTTTGAGAAGGATCAGTGTTAGCTCTTCTCTAAATGTTTGATAGAATTCACCTGTGAAGCCATCTCATCCTGGACTTTTGTTTGTTGGAAGATTTTTAATTATGGTTTCAATTTCATAAATCATGGTAGGCCTGTTTATATTTTCTAATTCTTCCTGGTTCAGTTTTGGAAAATTGTACCTTTCCAAGAATCTGTCCATTACTTCGTGGTTGTCCATTTTATTGGCATATAGTTGTTTGTAGAAGTCTCTTATAATCCTTTGTATTTCTGTGGTGGAAGTTGTGATTTCTCCTTGTTCATTTCTAATTTTATTGATTTGCATCCTCTCCCTTTTTTTCTGGATGAGTCTGGTTAAGGGTTTATCAATTTTGTTTATCTTCTAAAAGAACCAGCTTTTAGTTTTATTGATCTTTGTTATTGTTTTCTTCATTTCTATTTCATTTATCCCTGCTCTGATCTTTATTATTTCTTTCCTTCTACTGACTTTGGGTTTTCTTTGTTCTTCTTTCTCCAGTTGTTTTAAGTGCAGGATTAGATTGTTTATTTGAGATTTTTCTTGTTTCTTGAGGTGAGATTGAATTGCTATAAACTTCCCTCTTAGAACTGATTTTGCTGCATCCCATAGATTTTGGGTCATTGTGTTTTCATTGTCATTTGTTTCTATGTATTTTTTTTTATTTCACGGAGCTCAATATCAAAAAAGCAAACAATCCAGTTAAAAAATGGGCAGAAAATCTAAATAGACATTTCATCAAGGAAGACATACAGATGGTCAAGAGGCACATGAAAAGATGCTCAACATCACGAATTATTAGAGAAATGCAAATCAAAACTACAATGAGGTATCACCTCATGCCAGTCAGAATGCCCATTATCAAAAAAGCTAGAAACAATAAATGCTGGAAAGGGTGTGGTGAAAAGGGAACCTTCCTACACTGTTGGTGGGAATATAAATTGATACAACCACTATGGAAAACCGTATGGAGGTTCCTTAAAAAACTAAAAATAGAACTACCATATGACCCAGCAATCCCACTACCAGGCATATACCCTGAGAAAACCATAATTCAAAAAGAGACATGCACCACAATGTTCACTGCAGCACTATTTACAATAGCCAGGACACGGAACCAACCTAAATGTCCATCGACAGATGAATGGATAAAGAAGATGTGGCATATATATACATTGGAATATTACTAACCATAAAAAGAAATGAAATTGAGTTTTTTGTAGTGAGGTGGATGGACCTAGAGTCTGTCATACAGAGTGAAATAAGTCAGAAAGAGAAAAACAAATACCGTATGCTAACGCATATATATGGAATCTAAAAAAAAAAGTTACTGATGAACCTAGCTGCAGGGCAGGAATAAAGAGGTAGACATAGAGAATGGACTTGATGACATGGGGTGGCAGGGTGAAGCTGGGGCGAAGTGAGAGTAGCATTGACATATGTACACTACCGAATGTAAAATAGTTGGCTGGTGGGAAGCAGCAGCGTAGCACAGGGAGATCAGCTTGGCGGTTTGTGTTGACCTTAGAGGGGTGGGATAAAGAGGATGGGAGGGAGGCTCAAGAGGGAGGGGATATGAGGACATGTGTATGCATATGTTTGATTTGTTGTGCAACAGAAACTAACATGGTATTGTGAAACAATTATACTCCAATAAAGATCTATTTTTAAAAAAAAGAAAAAAATACCATAATGAGATGTCGCCTTACACCAGTTAGGATGGCTATCAACAAAAAGTTAAAGTGTTGGCGAGGATGTCGAGAAAGGAGAATCCTTGTGCATTATTAATGGGAATGAAAATTGGTACGTCCATTACAGAAAACAATATAGAGGTTTCTCAAAAAATTGCATATAGAACTACTATATGATCCCACAATTCCACTTCCGGGTATATATCCAAAGGAGTGAAAATCTGGATCTCAAAGAGATATCTGCACTTCCATGTTCAATGCAGCATTATTCACTATAGTCAAGATATGGAAACAATAACAAGATATATATACATATATATGAATATATATGAATATTATTCAGCCTTAAGGAAAAAGGAAAATTGTGCCACTTGCAACAACATCAGGAGAGCATGTTATGTCAAATAATCTAGACACAGAAAGATAAATACTGCATGATCTCAATTATATGTGGAATCTGAAAAAGTCAAAGTTGTAGAAACAGAATAGAATGATGATTACCTAGGGCTGGTGGGGAGAAATGTGGAGCTATTGGTCATGAGTACAAACTTTCAGTCATTAGATAAATCAGTTCCGGAGACCTAATGTACAGCATACATTATATACATATATATACACACATAACTAGAGTCATATCATTAATAATATATTGAAAGTGTTAAAAGAAAAAAACACCAACTTAGAATTCTACTTCAGTGGCATTATTCTTTTTTTTTTTTTTAAGCCATAATCACTCATTTATCCCTTCATTTATTTGTTCTTAGCGGTCCCCCTTTTTTTTTTTTTTTTTTTTTGTCCACACCGTGCAGCATATGGATCTTAGTTCCCTGACCAGGGATGGAACCTGTGCCCCCTGCATTGGAAGTGCGGAGTCAACCATGGAACCGCCAGGGAAGTCCCTCAGTGGCATCATTCTTAAAAGGCAAAGGACAAATATACTTTCTCAGTCAAATAAAAATGGACAGAATTCACAGCCAGATGAACTGCCCTACAAAGCCTTCAGTGAGAAGAAAAAGGATATAAGTCAGAAACTTTGATGTACATAAAGAAATGAAGAACATCAGAGAAAGAATAGGTGAAAGTAAATTAAAACTTATAATATTTTTATTCTTAACTAATCTTAAATATAACTCTATTTAAATCAATAATAGCAAAAGTATTGGGTGATGACAGCACATGGATAAATTAAATGGATAAGAGCAATACCAAAAAATATGAGAGAAAGGCATTAGGAATACAGCTGGTGGTCCATATCTGTGAGTTCCATATGTATGGATTCAATGAACCACAGATTAAAATTTTTTTTAAAAAAGTTCTTAAAGTTCAAAAATCAAAACTTGAATTTGCCACATGCTAGTAACTATTTACATATAATTTACATTGAATTTACAACTATTTACATAGCATTTACATTGTATTAGGTATTATAAGTAATCTGGAGATGATTTGAAGTATATGGGAGGATATGCATAGGTTATATTCGAATACTATGTAATTTTATATAAGAACCTTGAGAATCCATGGATTTTCATATCTGTGGGGCATCCTGCAACCAAGCCTGCATGGATACTAAGAGATGACTGTACTGTTATAAAATACATGCATTTCAGATAAAATGCTATAGTGTTATTTGAAGGTGGACTTCAATTAGCTTAAAAATATTGCAAGCTCTAGGACAACTATTTTTTAAACGAGAGGAGATAAAATGAAACTATATTAAAGGCTCAATTAAAATTGGAGAAGCCAAAAAAGGAAAAAAATAAACAGAACAAACACACTGAATAAAAAATATTGCAAACATGGTGGTTAATCTAACTATTTCAATAATCACTTTAAATACGGTCAAAGTTAAATACATCAATCAAAATAGAGATTAACAGAATGGATTAAAAAGAAAAAAACAAAGTCTGACTACTTTGTCTACAGGAAATCCACCTTAAGTATAAAAATTCTGATAGGTTAAAAGTAAAGAAGTGGAAAAGATATATCTTGCTAACATTAATCAAAAGAAAACTGAAGTAGTTACAGTAATTTTAGACAAAGTAGAGTTTAGAGCAAGGAAAATTATCACTGATAAAAAGGACATTACATAATGGTAAAGGGGTCGATTTTTCAATAAAACAATTCTCCAAGAATCCTGAAGTTGTATGTATCTAACAATAGAGCACCAAAATACATGACTTAAAAACAGAAAGAAGAAATAGATAAATACACTGTTATAGATGGAGACTTTAACACCTGATTCCCATTAGTAATTAATAGATCAAGCAGGCAGAAAATCAGTAAGGCTATAATTGACCTGAACAGCACTATCAATCAACTTATCTAACAGCCAAACTGGCTGTTAGTTTTTGAATACTCCACTCAATAACTACAGAATAGACATTCTTTTCAAGCTCACATAGAACATTTACCAAGACAGAACACATGTTGGATCACAAAATACACTTTAACAAATGTAAAACAATATATATTATACAAATTATGTTTGCAGATAGTAATGGATTTAAAATAAAAATCAATAACAGAAAAATAGCTAGAAAATCCCCAGATGTTTGTAAAGTAAACAACATATTTCTACATAACACATAGGCTGAAAAGGAAGTCACAAGATAAATTTTAAAATGTTCTGAATTAAATGAAATGGAAATACATCTTATCAAACTTTGTGGGATGCAATAAAAGCTATAATTAGGGAAAGTGTAGAGCACTAAATGCATATATTCAAAAAGAAGAAATATTTAAAATCAATAATCTAGCTTCCACCTCAGGAAACTAGATGTTTAAAAAAACAATTTAAGTATAAGCAAGGAGAGGAAAAGAAGTTTAGGTAAGGGAAACAAAAACAAAAATAAACAAATGGGACTACAACAAACTAAAAAGCTTTTGCACAGCAAAGGAAACTTTCAACAAAATGGAAAGGCAGTGTACTGAATGAGAGAAGATATTTGCAAATGGTATATCCAATAAGGGTTTAATACCCAAAATATTCAGAGAACTCATACAACTCAACATCAATCAATCAATCAATCAATCAATAAATGGCAGAGGGACTACATAGATATTTTTTGAAAGAAGACATACGGGGGTCAACAGGCATATGAAAAGATGCTCAACACTGATCATCAGGGAAATTCAAATCAAAACCATGAGATCACTTCACACCTGTCAGAAGGGATATTATCAAAAAGAAAAGAAACAACAAGTGTTGATGAGGATATGGAGAAAAGGGGCCCTTATGCACTGTCAATGGAAATGTAAATTGTACAGCTGCTATGTAGAACAGTATAAAAGTTTTTCAAAAAATTAAAGATAGAACTACCATACAATCCAGCAATTTCATGTCTGGGTATTTTTCCAAAGAAAAAAACACTAACTCAAAAAGATATATGCACCCCCCTATATTCAATGCAGTATTTACAATAGCAAAGATGTGGAAGAACGCTGATAGATGAACAGATAAAGAATATGTGATATATATATATATACACACACACATACACAGACACATGCATATACATGTGTCTGTACATATATATACAAATACACATTAAAATGCTACTCAGATATAAAAAATAATGAAATCTTGACATTTGCATCAATATGGATGGATCTAGAAGATATTATGCTAAATGAAATAAGTCATAGAGAGATACATATTGTATGATATGTATGTACATATTGTATGATTTTACTTATATGTACAATCTAAAAAACAAAACAAATGAACAAACACATCAAAATAGAAACAGAGTCATAGATACAGAGAACAAATTGGTGATTTCCAGAGAGGAGAGGAGTGGGAAGATGAGTTAACTAGGTAAGGAAAATTAAGAGGTACAAACTTCCATTAATAAAATAAATAAGCTACAGTGATATAATGTACAGCATATATAATATAGTCAATAATACTGTAATAACTTTGTTTATGATATATGGTAACTAGGTTTACAGTGGTGATTTTATAATGTGTACAAATATTGAATAACTGTATTGTACACATGAAATTGACATAATATTCTAAGTTACACATCAATAAATAAAGTAAATAAATAAATACAGTTAAGTGCATCCACAGGTAGTATTGATTTAAAGAGTCATTTTCTAAGTGAACCATGGATTTGTTCTCTCCAGACATTCCTTCTGGAAACATGCTAAAGGAAAAAGTGATGAGATGCCAAAAGTGATGATTTATACATTTTACATTATCAATTATATGTTTGGCATTAACTCTATCAGAAGAGAATACACTCAGGTTTGGTTTACTGCCTTCAATATTGATGGCCTATAAAATTATATTGAAAAATCAATGTGTTAAAGTGTGTAGGTGACTGTCAGGAAAATGGAGAAGCCACTATCATTTACAATTGCTTTTACATTCTAATTCTAAATCCATTGTCACAATATGTCTCTGCTTATAGAAAGACTTTTTCTGTCAATCTTTGGATAAGACCCCTCTCCGCACTCAGATATCTTTTTTTTTTTTTTAATGAAGAGCTAATTTTGACAGAGAAAAGTTGTTAGATCTGGATCCATAAGAAAGTCATTTTCTTGATTTTTAGAAGTGCATAATCATTGAAGAAATTACTAGCGTTCAAGCTAAAATTTGTAGAAATGCTTCCTGGCCTTGAGTGAACAGAGTATAATATTGCTTGAGATTTTTGCTATTCCTCCTTGGAACAGAGCTTGATTCAGAAATATCTTGTGTTAAGAAGATTCTGGTTGCCTGATGAAGGCTGTAATCTAACTGAATCCTGTCTCTAAAACAGTGATTTTCTGAAGAGCCCATCCATGCACAGTACTGACGAGTTTCCTAAAAGACACAGAGATTACAGAACAGGTTGCAAGATTATTCTGTGCTATTTTCTAATGAGTCATTGACTTGTGAAAGAACTTGGTTTGAGGTTTACTTTCTTATAATTTAGTAGGGAGAGTGTGACAGAAGAGACCTAAACTCTTTACCCAGCTCAACATTCCCCAAAATAGCATACATAACCATATTGGCTTAGGTCAGTTAGCAATCTACTCTAAATCAAGGTTAAAAAAAAAAGAAAAATGATAGCCAGTGCTCTAGGGCAGCTCAAGTCTTCCCCAATCTCACTCCCACCTACTCCTGTTGGACAAGAAGACCACTGACATAGTGCAGCTTTCTGGATAAAAGGTGAACATGTAATAGAGATGAAGCATTTGTTATAGAATACTCTCACTTCCTTGAAGCACCACTTCTTGACTCTTGCATTTGTGCTCTTTTCTGGAGGCTGTGTCAGAATCTTTCTTTTTATTTGGATAATTTAAAGTTTCTGACTATGTGGTTGACATGGAAAGAGTGGCCATGACTTCTTTTGCTTTGTTGGGGAAGGTATTGTCCACTGTCTCTTAGAGTCAGGAATGGAGGGTGAAGTACGAAGAACCTACTGACACCAATTACTGATAACTTTCTTGGGCATGGGAGGGGTGGGGCATGGGGCAGTAAAAAACGGAGAAGGCTAGAGAATTAAGGTAGAGACAGAGAGAAAAGTTCCCTGTGTGTCATGCTAAGGATTCTGGACATGATGCTTTGGGAAATGAGGACAAAGGGGTGGGAGTCACAAGAGAGACCACTGCAAGTTTTAAGTCAGGAAGTGCAGAAACATATTTGCATTTAAGGAAGTACTCTGGAGGATGTAAAGACCCAGAGACAACTAAGGAGATCATTTCTTAGCCCAGGCAAGAGAATAAGAGGAATGAAAGTGTGGAGAAGGACACTAGCAGGGAAATGGAGGGGAAAATGGGCTATATTCAAGGCATTTTTAAGAAATAAAGGATTGGGTCCCATGTCTCCAATGTACTTTTTCACTTTCATATTTTAACACATATTCAAAGCATCTAAAAATAAAATATTTTTCCTAGAAAAATATTTTCCATTTGTGACTGGCGTCATCACTCATAGGAGCATCATCTGGTCACTCAGAGGAAAAAAAGAACTATAATCTTTTTTTCAGTTGAAGTACACTTGATTTACAATGCCATGTAATTTCTGCTTTACAGCAAAGTGACTCAGTTATACACATATATTCTTTTCCATTATGGTTTATCCCAGGAGATTGAATATAATTCCCCGTGCCATACAGTAGGATCTTGTTGCTTACCCATTCTATATGTAATCATTTGCATCAGCTAACCCCAAACTCCCAATCCATCCCTCTCCCTACCCCCCTACCCCTTGGCAATCACAAGTCTGTTCTCTATGTCTGTGAGTCTGTTTCTGTTTTGTAGATAGGTTCTTTTGGGCCATATTTTAGATTCCACATATAAGTGATACCATATGGCATTTGTCTTTCTCCTGACTTACTTCACTTAGTATAATAATCTCTAGTTGTGTCCATGTTGCTGCAAATGTCATTATTTCATAAAAGAACTATAATCTGAGTCCACAGTGTCCTTTGTTCTTTCTCCTTTATTAGTTGCCCAGAAACTCAAATTCCTATTTTCCTTGTTCTTTCCAAGCAGCATACCTTTTTGCCCAAGCCATCTTTAACCAGTGGAGTCAACTGAGACAACTTTTCAACTGTTTTTCTTGCCCTTTCTCACTTTTTTCTCTCCCTTTTTACTCTCTGCTTTCAAACTAATCTATGACACTACTTTTTTTCCCCTAAACCTCCATTGTTATCGACTTGCAATGGGTTCCAGTGACCAAGAGAATAAAGTTAAAATGCTTGCTATTCAAAAAACTTTACAGTTGGTTCCCACCTTATCAATCCTACTTCATCGTCCAAACTCTCTAACAGATATCCCACTTTTTATTCATTCAACAAACAATCTGAACACCTATGTCTCAAGCACTAATTAAGTTATAGGCAGCAGCCATGTTTAAAAAATGGTAAAAATAATTGAACTTTTTTCAAAGCATGGTGGGAAGCCATCAGCAGTTTGGGGGGGGGTTATTTTTAGTTTTTAAAATTTTATTTAATTGTATTTTAAAATAAAGACTGACACAACCTGCTTCTGCTTTGAATCTTTAAAGGGTCACTCTGGACACGGTATGGAAAAGGGATTCTCAGGAGGCCACAGAGAGGCAGGGCGGCTATTATATTACGTGGGAGAAATTATTATGACTTGGACTAACATGATAGCAGTGGAGATTGAGAGAAGTCAGCAGATTCTGGCTATATTAAGAGTAGAATTTACAGGGCCTGGCTGGTGGGTGACAAAACAGGAAAAACAGAAAGATATTAATCAGTAAGGACTTCGGAGTCGGACATCATTATACGACCCTGTAAAAACTCTAACTTTTCTGAGACTAAAATTCTCTGTTTAATAAGGATAACAATATTTGTTTAGACCATACAAAATTGCCCATTTTGACCATTAGTAAAAAAAAAAAACATTTATATAGTTCATATAAAAAACATTTATATCTAATAGCAAACACAGAATAACTGTAAGGACTAAATGGAATAATGTGTACAATGACAGCAGCTTAACACTCTACCTTAGTAGATGCTAATTGCCATTTCCCCCTTTTTTTTTTTCCTACCTTCTACTTCAGGATCCAAATAAAAAATCTTTTTATTGTAGTCTTCTTGGATTAACTGGTACACATTGATCTCCTTACTCTCAGAACTCTTATTTAAAAACCAGCCTGCTCGACCTACTAGAGAATGGACTTGAGGATACGGGGAGGGGGAAGGGTAAGCTGGGACAAAGTGAGACAGTGGCATGGACATATATACACTACCAAACGTAAAATAGATAGCTAGTGGGAAGCAGCCGCATAGCACAGGGACATCAGCTCGGTGCTTTGTGACCACCTAGAGGGGTGGGATAGGGAGGGTGGGAGGGAGGGAGATGCAAGAGGGAAGAGATATGGGGATATATATATATATGTATAACTGATTCACTTTGTTATAAAGCAGAAACTAACACACCATAATAAAGCAATTATACTCCAATAAAGATATTAAAAAAAAAAACCACTAGACTGCTCTAGTTTAACAATCCTAAAATCTGCCTTGTTTACAAGAGTCCAGATAGGCCATTTTTACCACAAAGGCACTAATATGAACATTAGTCTACTTAGAGAAAAATGAAAGTTAGCAAGAATATGAAACTAGATGTAAATTAGATCACTATGGTTATGCCATATTTCTTCCTGACTCACAAAAACAAGCAGAGAATATTTCATTATTTCAATGATACTGGGAGTGCTATTCATCACATATGTGGTACAGTTAACCAAGGCTAAGACAGTTCCAAATATCTTGATTTAGGGGAAAACCAAGGCATCATCAACAGGAAGCCAGTTTTCTGAACTATCTAACATTTTATGAGATTTTACTGAATTGTTTTATGATAAGTGAGAATAGTCAAGTATGGTGGATAAAAATATTCAGCCTAGTTTTCCGCAAATCTTATAGTTTCCACAAGTACATATGAAATAAATATATGGAACATGGATTTTCAACATTATGTTTTAAAATATTAGGATGTTCCAAGATTAGGATGACCAGTCTACCAATTTGCCCAGGACTGAATGGGTTTGTGGAGTGTGGGACTTTTAGTTTTAAAACCAGGGCAAAAAAAAAAAAATACATATATATATATATATATATATATATATATATATAAAGAAATTCATATTTCCTACTAATTATAGGATTCATGTTTTTCCTTTTTTAACCATTTTTTAAAATTGAAGTATAGTTAGTTTACAATGTTGTGTTAGCTTCAGGTGTACAGAAAAGTGATAAATATACATATATATATATTTCAGATTCGTTTCCATTATAGGTTATTACAAGACATTGAATATAGCTCCTTGTGCTATACAGTAGGTCCTTGTTGTTCATCTATTTTATACATAGTAGTGTGTATATGTTAATCACAAACTCCTAATTTCCCACCCTATCCCCAATATTCCTTCTGGTGACCATAAGTTTGTTTTCTATGTCTGTGACTCTATTTTGTATATACATTCATTTATATCATTTTTTTAGATTCCACATATAAGTGATACTGTATGATATTTGTCTTTCTCTGTCTGACTTATTTCACTTAATATGATAATCTCTAAGTCCAAATGGCATTACTTCATTCTTTTTTAATGGCTGAGTAATATTCCATTGTGTAGATATACTGCATCTTCTTTATCCATTCATCAGTCAATGGACACTTAGGTTGTTTCCATGTCTTGGCTGTTGTAAATAGTGCTGCAGTGAACATCGGGGTGCATATATCTTTTCAAATTAGAGTTTTCTCTGGATATATGACCAGGAGTGGGATTGTAGGATCATATGGTAAATATATATAATTAATGTATATAGTGTATAGTGACTGCACCAATTTACATTCCCACCAACACTGTAGGAGGGTTATTTTTTCTCCACACTCTCTCCAGCATTTATTATTTGTAGTCTATTTCATGATGGCCATTCTGACTAGTATGATGTGATACCTTATTGCAGATTTGATTTGCATTTCTCTAATAATTAGTGATACTGAGCATTTTTTCATATGTTGGCCATCTGTATGTCTTATTTGGAGAAATGTCTATTTAGGTCTTCTGCACTTTTTTTCTTTTTTTTTTTGCGGTACGCAGGCCTCTCACTGTTGTGGCCTCTCCGGTTGCGGAGCACAAGCTCCAGACACACAGGCTCAGCGGTCATGGCTCATGGGCCCAGCCACTCCGCGGCACGTGGGATCCTCCCGGACCAGAGCACGAACCCGTGTCCCCTGCATCAGCAGGCGGACTCTCAACCACTGAGCCACCAGGGAATCCCTTCTGCACATTTTTGATTGGGTTATTCACTTTTTTTATATTAAGCTATATGAGCTGTTTCTGTATTTTGGAAATTAATCCGTTGTTGGTAGCATCATTTGCAAATGTTTGCTCCCAGTTTGTAGGTTGTCTTTTCGTTTTGTTTATGGTTTCCTTTGCTGTGCAAAAGCTTTTAAGTTTAATTAGGTCCCATTTGTTTATTTTCGTTTTTATTTCCATTATTCTAGGAGACAGATCCAATAAAAATATCGCTGCAATTTATGTCAAAAAGTGTTCTCCTATGTTTTCCTCTAGGAGTTTTATAGTATCCAATCTTCCATTTAGGTCTTTAATATATTTTGAGTTTATTTTTGTATATGGTGTTAGAGAATGTCCTAATTTCATTCTTTTACATGTAGCTGTCCAGTTTCCCCAGCACCACTTATTGAAGAGACTGTCTTTTCTCCATTTTATATTCTTGCCTCCTTTGTTGTAGAATACTTGACCATAAGTGTATGGGTAGAATTCACTCTTCAGTTGTAATCTATTTGTAACAGAATCAAGAATTTCAAAATCTCTCTACTGAACATGTTGGCAGAATCATCTTTCTAGATTGAAAAAAAAGACATACAACTAGAAACCTTGATTTGGAAAAGGTGCTTCAGTGCTAAGAACTGCCAAACATTTAAGTTTAGTAAGTTCAATACTTGCTTATTTCCAGCTTAAAAATATTCATTCTCTTGTGATGTATAAAACTCACAGTGGGGGAGTCATACTGCTGAATCCTGCCGATTTAGATGTACCAATGTTTGGATTATATCTCAAAATAGAAAGAGAAAACTGGGTATGGTACAATTTACATACCAATAGCAGTGATATTATTCCTACTCTCAACACCAAAGGTATAAAAGGTTTACATTGCATACAAATGTTTTGGCGTTGGTTGTTTTTAAACTCCTTTAACTGATATATTTGACAAAATAAATGTGTTATTATGTTTCTTAGATTATGACAGGACACCCAAAACTAAACTGTACTCTCTGATGAACTGAAGGCATGGAAAGACAGAAAGTTCTCTATTTCTTCTTTTAGCAGGCAGGGCAATCACATATACACAATAAAAAATTCTACAAGAGTAATTTAGTTTGTGTCTTTCTCACTTTCAGAGAACAAATGGTAGAATGGATTTACTTTAAACTATCACCACTGTGGTTTTAACTTTTTTAAAAAAGCATGTGGGGTTGGAAAAATCAATGAATAAATAAATTAATAAACATAGTGTAATCTATTAGATTCAGACTTAGCTTCATTTAAGAAAATGGTACAGATGAACTGGTTTGCAGGGCAGAAATTGAGACACAGATGTAGAGAACAAACCTATGGACACCAAGGGGGGACAGCGGTGGGGGTGGTGGTGGTGGTGGGATGAACTGGGAGATTGGGATTGACATATATACACTAATATGTATAAAATAGATAACTAATAAGAACCTGCTGTATAAAAAATAAATAAAATAAAATTCAAAAAAAAAGAAAATATTAACAATAATTATTTATACTTGCTGAATATGATCCTGTAGATAACATTCTTCTCTACAAGTCACTAATGGAAAAAAACTATCCACATAATGATTATCTGAAATATATTTAATAGCTCACCCAATTTAAGCATAATACATTTGTAGATGCTCTCTGAAAAGGATGATATAATGAACAGTACAGAGTTAGAATAATTTGTCATTAGTGACTTTGTTTTTTATTATTAAATATAGAGAAATGTATTGGTATGATAAATCAAGGCATAAGTTACAAAAATATTTTAAAGAAATGTAATTGTGCATATATTTTGAATAATACTCAAAGGTTATGTTTTACTGTTAGAATTATATAGCTTGAGAGACATAAAAAAATTCCTCAAAATAAATTTAAATATCTTGGCTTACAAATTACATTTAAATTTGACCCGGCAGTATGATAAACGTTTATACTTTTCCGAATATAGAATGGATTGGTGAACAGCTTTAGGTGATGTTTTATGAACATACGTATGTAATTCTATTAATTTAGTCACTCACTGGTTCTTGAATGCTTCTGCACATATCTGCTACTGCTGATCTTAAGAAGGTCCACCACAGTACATCCTTCCAGTATGTGCTTGCAAAAGTGCTTGCCTCAGTTGCCCGCTACTGCGCAAGCAGCTTCTGACTGCAAGCACTGCAGTGATGAGCTTTATAGCAAGCTCTGACCTTTGGCAGGTGTTAGCAGAGTGCTACAATAACTCATAAACTTTCCTGTAATTTTAAACAAGAGAGCAAACAACAACAAACCACAAAAAAACAGAAATCCTGTTTGGTTTTTTTTCCTGTTTCACTATAAAATATGCCCTCTTCACCCTACCTCTAACGAAGTACAGCACCCTGGCACTACTTACTATCTCACAATCCCTCAAGCATCAATGCCCAAACATATGGAAAAGTAGAAGTGCGTGCCATGTTCAGGAAAGGGCAAGACATTCGTGAATTGTCTGATTAGAGTGAGGAATGTTCTTAGGAAAAGTTCTTAGCAAGTAAGTGGACACAAGACAGTAAACACAAGCTGTAGCTAGAGTGTAAAGAATACAGTTGTGAAATTTTTTGTTCTAGTGCTGTGAAAAATGTCCATGGTAGTTTGATAGGGATTGCATTGAATCTGTAGATTGCTTTGGGTAGTAGAGTCATTTTCACAATATTGATTCTTCCAATCAAAGAACATGGTATAGCTCTCCACCTATTTGTATCACCTTTAATTTCTTTCATCAGTGTCTTACAATTTTCTGCATACAGGTCATTTGTCTCCTTAGGTAGGTTTATTCCTAGATATTTTATTCTTTTTGTTGCAATGGTAATTCGTATGGAATCACAAAAGACCCCAAATAGCCAAAGCAATCTTGAGAACAAAAAATGGAGCTGAAGGAATCAGGCTCCCTGACTTCAGACTATACTACAAAGCTACAGTAATCAAGACAGCATGGTACTTGCACAGAAACAGAAATATAGATCAATGGAACAGGATAGAAAGCCCAGAGATAAACCCACGCACATATGGTCACCTTATCTTTGATAAAGGAGGCAGGAATGTACAGTGGAGAAAGGATAGCCTCTTCAGTAAGTGGTGCTGGGAAA
Organism: Delphinus delphis; assembly: GCF_949987515.2. Taxonomy (NCBI): domain Eukaryota; kingdom Metazoa; phylum Chordata; class Mammalia; order Artiodactyla; family Delphinidae; genus Delphinus; species Delphinus delphis. The sequence continues at coordinate 101,422,345 of NC_082688.1, forward strand.
ACTAGACAGGTACATGTAAAAGTATGAGATTAGATCACTCCCTAACACCATACACAAAAATAAGCTCAAAATGGATTAAAGACCTAAATGTAAGGCCAGAAACTATCAAACTCTTAGAGGAAAACATAGGCAGAACACTCTATGACATAAATCACAGCAAGATCCTTTTTGACCCACCTCCTAGAGAAATGGAAATAAAAACAAAAAGAAACAAATGGGACCTAATGAAACTTCAAAACTTTTGCACAGCAAAGGAAATCATAAACAAGACAAAAAGACAACCCTCAGAATGGGAGAAAATATTTGCAAATGAAGCAACTGACAAAGGATTAATCTCCAAAATTTACAAGCAGCTCATGCAGCTCAATAACAAAAAAACAAACAACCCAATCCAAAAATGGGTAGAAGACCTAAATAGACATTTCTCCAAAGAAGATATACAGACTGCCAACAAACACATGAAAGAATGCTCAACATCATTAATCATCAGAGAAATGCAAATCAAAACTACAATGAGATATCATCTCACACCAGTCAGAATGGTCATCATCAAAAAATCTAGAAACAATAAATGCTGGAGAGGGTGTGGAGAAAAGGGCACACTCTTACACTGATGGTGGGAATGTGAATTGGTACAGCCACTATGGAGAACAGTATGGAGGTTCTTTAAAAAACTACAAATAGAACTACCATATGACCCAGCAAGCCCACTACTGGGCACATACCCTGAGAAAACCATAATTCAAAAAGAGTCATGTACCAAAATGTTCACTGCAGCTCTATTTACAATAGCTCGGAGATGGAAACAACCTAAGTGTCCATCACCGGATGAATGGATAAAGACGATGTGGCACATATATACAATGGAATATTACTCAGCCATAAAAAGAAACGTAATTGAGCTATTTGTAATGAGGTGGATAGAGTCTGTCATACAGAGTGAAGTAAGTCAGAAAGAGAAAGACAAATACTGTATGCTAACACATATATACGGAATTTAAGAAAAAAAGATATCATGAAGAACCTAGGGGTAAGACAGGAATAAAGACACAGACCTACTAGAGAATGGACTTGAGGATATGGGGAGAGGGAAGGGTAAGCTGTGACAAAGCGAGAGAGAGGCATGGACATATATACACTACCAAACGTAAGGTAGATAGCTAGTGGGAAGCAGCCGCATAGCACAGGGAGATCAGCTCGGTGCTTTGTGACAGCCAGGAGGGGTGGGATAGGGAGGGTGGGAGGGAGGGAGACGCAAGTGGGAAGAGATATGGGAACATATGTATATGTATAACTGATTCACTTTGTTATAAAGCAGAAACTAACACACCATTGTAAAGCAATTATACTCCAACAAAGATGTTAAAAAAAAAAAGAATACAGTTGCTAGACTAAGGCATTTGGACTTTATTTTATAATATATGCAGTAGATTGGGAGATTTTAAGCAGACAAGTAACTTGATCAGATTTGTATTTTGTATATTTATAAAGATCACTCTCATGGCAGAGTAATCTGTAGGTATATACACCTTTAGGACAATTTTTGCAATAATCAAGTGAAGGTTGATAAAGGTCTGTGCTAAAGCAATGGCCTTGGAAAAAATGGAGATGCGGATGAATCAGGAACGATTAAGGAGGTAGAAGTCAGAGGATTTGGTCATTGACTGGGATACTGGAAGAGGATGTGCTACAGAGTCAGGCAGACATGGGTGGAAATTCTGGTTCTACCCCTAACTACCTGTGAGTAACTTGGACACTTAAATTCTGTGGCTCAGTTCCCTCATTTGTGAAATAGAGAAAATAACAATGATTTTCATAACGCTGTTATGATGACAAAATAAAATAACCCATTCAAAAACAAACTGCAGTGTCAAGTACAGAATTAAAAATCCATAAATTTAGCTTCATACGGCATGGGTAAAAACGTAAGGATGACTCTGAAGTTCCTGACTCAGCATTCCGTTAGGAATATCACAGAGGAGACTAACACCCTGGGCTTGATGAGAAACTATGATTCAATGAGTGGAAGAAAATATAATTCCTATGACACAGATAAAAAATAATTTACAGAGCACAGTTCTTACTGCCTTTAGGATCAGTTAACTGCAGCAGAATCTCCGGTTGCTGATCTCACTCCAGGCGACCTGTCCTGCTTCCTTTGATTAATTGATCCTTGCAGAATTCTAGGAGACAGCATTTGACTCTGCAGCTTTACAGGCAACCCCTTATTTCGGTACAGGCTGATCACTTTAGGCTCCATTTCCAGCCTCAGGTCATGCCCTTGTCAGAGCATCCCAGCTGCTTCAAAGCAGGAGGCGCCTGGCTCTCCATTAAATACATCATATGAAGCCCTAGTAACCACGGCAACAATCCTCGGAAGACACAGCCCCATCACCATGCTGACCTTTTGACCATCCATAGTGAAAACCACAATTCCTGTTTAAATGTTTTAAATTGGACACTCATATGGTCTGCTTTTAGTCAAGGGAAAATACCACGTGCCCATGTTGACAGCTGCCTAATATCAATCATACCAAGATGCCAATGATAAAATGCTGGTCTAACATAATTTGGGGCAAAATATAATCAGTCCTTTATCTCTAATGGGCAGCCAACATTCTTCAATTTGTGTATTATTGTGAAGTTTGAGATGTCTGCTTACTATTTTAAAATATTTTCTGCATGAAGAAATCATTTTCTGTGTTTCTCTAGGAGTTTGGGAGCAAAGAAACTTTAAGAGTGTTATAATTAAAATGAAACCTAATGGATCTTCTAGTTCTCTGCCTAACTTTAAAAAGAATGAAACTGAAGCACAAAAATAAGATAAAATGGATTGTCCAAAAAGCAAGGCTTGAGGGATCACTGAGACTTTAAATCTCTCTCTCGATTCCCCTAGAAGCTTTTTTCTACTGCATTCTGCTCCTTGCTGGGTAACAGAACAGTGGCAAAACTGATTATGCTGTCAGTTTTACAACTAGGCTTTGATATATTAAAGATCAACAACAACAAAATAGCACCATTGTCATGGGAAGAACAGTGTTTACAATCAGACAGACTTTAACTCAAATCCAGCTTCTGCCACTATCTTGGAGTCAGTATACAATCTTTTACTTTTCAGTTTCCTCATATACAAAAGGCAACAATAGTTATCTGCTTACAGGGTTAATGTGAGAATTAATTAAAGCCGTTTACATAAAATATCTGGCATTAAGACAAATACACAATAAATGTTCATTTCTCTCTTTCTTAGATTCTATATTCAAATTATATAAATAAATGAACAGCATATTTCTAAAGTTAATATGGACAAATAGAGCAGGAGGATGGGTTCACTTCAATATTTTTCTTCCCTTCAGAAAATAAAAAGGTGATATCATTATATATATATAGGTTGCATAAAGAAGCTAAAAGATTATTGAAACAGGCCTTTTAGTTCACTGAGTGAAGAGCATTCATCATCCTTTGAGCATGAGATAATCAAAGCTCACTGAGAACCTTGACATGCAGGAAGTTGACCCAACAATGGCTATGAATGGACAAGTCAGATGGCTCACAGGGGAATCAATGAGGTGAATGAAAGTAGAAAATAATTTATTTTCCTTGGAAACAACTTTTTCCAACAAGAAAGTGCTTCTAAGGAACATATTTCTCACATGCAAAGGAGAACAACATTCACAACTCAAAATTGCAAGTTAAGGAAAAAAGACAAATATCAACAAGACCAAAAACCAAGATAAAGATACACCTTCATACCAGTGTCAAGATGAAATCCTAATTATTAATCAACAGGACAGGTCAAATCAGATTTAGAAGAAATCCTACTTAGGGCTGATTTTAAATCAGTATTTCTTCATAAAATAAAGACATAATGAAAAATAGTAATAAGTAGGAGGGCACCCGCTATCCTTCCCCCACTAACTGTCTCCATACTCAGGGCACCAACAAATGCAGGTTAACAAGGCATATTACCATGGCCATCACCTGCCCTTCCCTACAACCTTCATTCTTTCAGTCATTCCAACATCTCACCATTCTTATTAGAGGTATGTTCTATAAGAAGAAAGGAGACATGTAGAAGAGTCAACAGTATATTCTTTCATATATTTTTGGGGTTTCTACTGTGAGCAGTGGTATATTTGTAAATATTTAACCATCAACTCTCCAAAAATACAATCTGGATATATGTGTACAAATATCGGTTTTTATATAAATGTAACTGATTCAAAGGTGCAAGGCAGCAATTTACAAATAAAAATAAAATATGCAATATTCTTTACTGTAGATTCCAAATTACCAATTAATTATCACAGAATACATTTCCTTGATTTTTGCTGAACTTTCATATCCATAGTCAACCTACAGTTGCAATTGGCAAATGGGTGTTGTGACATAAAGGTTGGGGATGGTTTGTCTGAGTTAACAAAGAAGAGAAAAATGACACAGTGAAGACATATGTCAGAACTTCATTCATTAATGACATGAGCAACATTTTTTGCTGAATCAGTTAATAATTTCCAAATATTAGAGGAATAGTTCCTCCGATTCTGGTCTTATTGACACTGAAGTGGCTACAGACAATAAGTTTAACATTTTCTGCATTCTTAACATTTTCTTCATCATTTTTCTAAGTCTAGACAATCAACAAAACAATAAATGGTAATAGTTTCTTTCCATGATGCGAATACTCCCACCATGACGAATTTTAAATGCACCTACGTATATCACTGAATGCAGAGTAGAGAAGAGATGCATGCTGGCACGCCATTATATAGCATTATATAGCAATGGTATATAGCATTATATACCATTATATAGCATTTCAACCTTGCAGATACAATATTCATATATAATCTCAAGAGCAAAGGATATAGGAAAATGTAGTAAAATAATTAGGAAGTAATGGAAAGTGAGTTTTTACTGCCTCTGTTTTTTATTATAAGTTATTTAATTGAAAGTTTATATAATTTAATTTTAACAATAGTTCTATTTAACAACTGGCTCATAAAATTCCTGAAAATTTAATAACCTGCGCTTGCAGACCAGAACGAGCTGGCTCTGGGACAGCACTGAATGTACAAAACACTGTGTTCCATGCTGGCATGGCCACTGTTTATCTGAAACAAACATTCTTGTAAGAAAGACAAATATTATAAGAATTATATTATTTATTATTTAATTATACCACATTCATTCATTCATGATAAATATTTATTGACCTTCTTATATACCAGACAGAAGTAAAAATATAAGGTACAATGGGAGTATGGCAATGCGTTCCTAAAGAAATAGCATTTTCTGAGAGATGAGTAGGGAGTTACACTGGAGAAAGTAGGATTTAGAGAGGTTAGAAGGAGTGTGTTCTAAGAGAAAAAACAGCTGTACAAAATCTCTAAGATGAGTAAAAATATGATATATTAGGGAATTTGAAAGAATGTTTCTGGTGCACAGTGAATGAAGAGGAATACAGCATAAAATATTGGTAAGAAACTAAATCACAAAGAACATTTTAGGCAGGGTATCCATACACCCTGGTTTGCCTCAGATTTTCCCATTTTACTCTTACTGCCCGAATTATTGGTGTAATTATAAACAGCACCCCTCTTTCACTTTCAAATGTGTGCTACTCTAGGTAACAAATTATACAGCCATCCTATCTGTAAACCATGTTAGGGACTTCAGTATTTATCATAAAAGATTTAAGCAAGGAAATCTAGAAGGATTTTAGCCACATCTGTATGTATTAAAGAGTGGCTACTGTGTGTAGAGAACATTAGAAAGTGCAAGAATCAAAATAGGAAAATCCATTTTGGAGGCTTTTACAGTAATCCAGTGAGAGGCCATGGGAGCATAGACAGGACTTGTGGCAAGGATTTGAGAGCACTTAATCTGAGACATAATGAATAGGCAAGACTTGGTGATTCATGGAACAGAGAGGAAGAAAAAGAAGGAGATGTCAAAAGTATTCTTGAATTCTGGTCTATGCAGCTAACTGACTGGCTGCGCCATTCACTGAAATGGGGAATACCAGAGGAAGACCGTGTCTAGAGCAACAACAGATGGGTTCTGTTCGTGTGTCAAATTCAAGATAATGATGAGACCAAGAAATGGATATGTTCATAGGTGACTGGATAGAGACCCTTAAATTCAGAGGAAATACCTGGGCTGGAGAGGAAAATTAGAAATAATCATTTCAATGAGAGGGTCATGACAGTCATGAAATTTCCTCAGAAAAGGGTAGGAAGGAAAAAAGAAGCTCTAGGGCAGAGTTTTGAAAAAACCTACCAAGCTCACGTGATACATCTCAGAATTAAATCAGCCTTATATCTAGAAAAGGAAGATCCTGGAACCCAATAAGTGGATCCTGCTATCCATGAAGATGATAAATAGAAGACACAGCTAGGAAAAGGAAACTTTCTTTATGATTTATTGGTGATCTACCCCTAAGTGCCAATTTGGAGCCTCTTAAATTCAATGACTTGAGATAGGAAAACTTTCCTGGTGCAGAGAGCCTACATAGACATGCTTCTATGGCCCATATTGTTCCTACTTGGGAAGGGGGCTTCTACTGAGGAGGAGCTAACTACAGTGTAGGAGTAGCGAGAGGGGATGGGGTGGGAGGGGAGACAGAGAGAACGTTCCATAGACAGACCATAAAACTAAAGCCTCAAATAATAATTATAAAGAGTACAACTTACTGAGGACTGAAAACACCTAATTGAATCGTCATATAAATCTCATAAGGTAGATGTTCCCATCTGAAAGATGGAGGTCTGAGCCACAGGGAGGGTAAATATACAGTAAACCAGTTTTTTCTTTTTATTTTTTTAGGAATGAATTTTTTTTAACATCTTTATTGGAGTATAATTGCTTTACAATGGTGTGTTAGTTTCTGCTGTATAACAAAGTGAATCGGCTATATGTATACATATATCCCCATATCCCCTCCCTCTTACGCCTGCCTCCCACCCTCCCTATCCCACCCCTCTAGGTGGTCACAAAGTACTGAGCTGATCTCCCTGTGCTATGCAGCTGCTTCCCACTAGTTATCTGTTTTACATTTGGTAGTGTATATATGTCCATGCCACTCTCTCACTTCATCCCAGCTTACCCTTCCCTCTCCCTGTGTCCTCCAGTCCATTCTCTACATCTGTGTCTTTATTCTTGTCCTGCCCCTAGGTTCATCAGAACCATTTCATTTTAGATTCCATATATATGTGTTAGCATATGTTATTTGTTTTTCTCCTTCTGACTTACTTCACTCTGTATAACTCTAGGTCTATCCACCTCATTACAAATAACTCAATTTCATTTCCTTTTATAGCTGAGTAATATTCCATTGTATATATGTGCAAAATCATCTTTATCCATTCATCTGTCGATGATCACTTAGGTTGCTTCCATGTTCTGGCTATTGTAAATAGCGTTGCAGTGAATATTGTGGTACATGTCTCTTTTTGAATTATGGTTTTCTCAGGGTATATCCCCAGTAGTGGGAAAGCTGGGTCATATGGTAGTTCTATTTTTAGTTTTTTAAGGAACCTCCATACTGTTCTCCATAGTGTCTGTATCAATTTACATTCCTACCAACAGTGTAAGAGGGTACCCTTTTCTCCACGCTGTCTCCAGCGTTTATTGTTTGTAGATTTTTTTCATGATGGACATCTGCCCAGTGTGAGGTGATACCTCATTGTGGTTTTGATTTGCATTTCTCTAATGATTAGTGATGTTGAGCATCCTTTCATGTGTTTGTTGGCAATCTGTAAATCTTCTTGGAAGAATTTCTATTTACGTCTTCCACCCATTTTTAGATTGGGCTGTTTGTTTTTTTGATATTGAGATGCATGAGCTGTTTATATATTGTGGAGATTAAGCAGTTGCCCGGTGATTCGTTTGCAAATATTTTCTCCCATTCTGAGGGCTGTCGTTTCATCTTGTTTATAGTTTCCTTTGCTGTGCAAAAGCTTTTAAGTTTCTTTAGGTCTCATTTGTTTATTTTTCTTTTTATTTCCATTACTCTAGGAGATGGGTCAAAAGAGATCTTGCTGTGATTTAGGTCTAGTGTTCTTCCTATGTTTTCCTCTAAGAGTTTTATAGTGTTTGGGCTTAAATTTAGGTCTTTAATCTGTTTAGAGCTTATTTTTGTGTATGGTGTTAGGAAGTGTTCTAATTTCATTCTTTACATGTAGCTGTCCATTTTTCCCAGCACCACTTACTGAAGAGGCTGGCTTTTCTCCATTGTATATTCTTGCCTCCTTTATCAAAGATAAGGTAACGATATGTGCATGGGTTTATCTCTGAGCTTTCTATCCTCTTTCATTGATCTATATTTCTGTTTTTGTGCCAATACCATACTGTCTTGATTACTGTACCTTTGTAATATAGTCTGATGTCAGGGAGCCTGATTCCTCCAGCTCTGTTTCTCTTTCTCAAGATTGCTTTGGCTATTTGGGGTCTTTTGTGTTTCCATACAAATTGTGAAATTTTTTGTTCTAGTTCTGTGAAAAATGCCCATTGGTTGTTCGATAGGGATTGCATTGAATCTGTAGACTGCTTTGGGTGGTATAGTCATTTTCACAATGTTGATTCTTCCTGTCCAAAAACATGGTATATCTTTCCATCTGTTTGTATCGTCTTTAATTTCTTTCATCAGTGTCTTATAGTTTTCTGCATACAGGTTTTTTGTCACCTTAGGTAGGTTTATTCCTAGGTATTTTATTTTTGTTGCAATGGTAAATGGGAGTGTTTCCTTAATTTCTCTTTCAGATTTTTCGTCATTACTGTATAGGAATGCAAGAGATGTCTGTGCATTAATTTTGTATCCTGCTACTTTACCAAATTCATTGATTAGTTCTAGTAGTTTTCTCGTAGCATCTTTAGTATTCTCTATGTACAGTATCATTGCATCTGCAAACACTGACAGTTTTATGTCTTCTTCCCCGATTTGGATTCATTTTATTTGCTTTACTTCTCTGATTGTCATGGCTAAAACTTCCAAAACTATGCTGAATAATAATGGTGAGAGTAGGCAACCTTGTCCTGTTCTCAATCTTAGAGAAAATGCTTTCAGTTTTTCACCATTGAGAACAATGTTGGCTGTGGGTTTGTCATATATGGCCTTTATTATGTTGAGGTAGGTTCCCTCTATGCCCACTTCTGGAGCGTTTTTATCATAAATGTGAGTTGAATTTTGTCAGAAGTTTTCTCTGCATCTATTGAGATTATAATATGGCTTTTAACCTTCAATTTGTTAATATGGTGTATCACATTGATTGATTTGCGTATATTGAAGAATTCTTGCATTGCTGGGATAAACCCCACTTGATCATGGTGTATGATCCTATTAATGTATTGTTGGATTCTTTTTGCTAGTATTTTGTTGAGGATTTTTGCATCTATGTTCATCAGTGAAATTGGCCTGTAGTTTTTTTTTTTTGGTGACATCTTTGTCTGGTTTTGGTATCAGGGTGATGGTGACCTCGTAGAATGAGTTTGGGAGTTTTCCTCCCTCTGCTATATTGTGGAAGAGTTTGAGAAGGACAGGCACTGCTCTTCTCTAAATGTTTGATAAAATTCACCTGTGAAGCCATCTGGTGCTGGGATTTTTGTTTGCTGAAGGTTTTTAATCACAGTTTCAATTTCAGTGCTTGTGATTGGTCTGTTCATATTTTTCTATTTCTTCCTAGTTCAGTCTCAGAACGTTGTGCTTTTCTAAGAATTTGTCCATTTCTTCCAGGTTGTCCATTTTATTGGCATATAGTTGCTTGCAGTAATCTCTCATAATCCTTTGTATTTCTGCAGTGTCAGTTGTTACTTTTCCTTTTTCATTTCTAATTCTATCGATTTGAGTCTTCTCCCTTTTTTTCTTGAGGAGTCTGACTAATGGTTTATGAATTTTGTTTGTCTTCTCAAAGAACGAGCTTTTAGTTTTATTGATCTTTGCTACTGTTTCCTTCATTTCTTTTTCATTTATTTCTGATCTGATCTTTATGATTTCTTTCCTTCTGCTAACTTTGGGGATTTTTTTGTTCTTCTTTCCCTAATTGCTTTAGGTCTAAGGTTAGTTTGTTCGAGATGTTTCTTATTTCTTGAGGTAAGATTGTATTGTTATAAACTTCCCTCTTAGAACTACTTTTGCTGCATCCCATAGGCTTTGGGTCATCGTGTTTTCATTGTCATTTGTTTCTAGGTATTTTTTGATTTCCTCTTTGGTTTCCCCAGTAATCTCTTCGTTATTTAGTCACATATTATTTAGCCTCCATGTGTTTGTACTTTTCACAGTTTTCTTCCTTCTATTGATATCTAGTCTCATAGCATTGTGGTTGGAAAAATACTTGATACGATTTCAATTTTCTTAAATTTACTGAGGCTTGATTTGTGACCCAAGATATGATCTACTCTGGAGAATGAGTACTTGAGAAGAAAGTGTATTCTGTTGTTTTTGGATGTAATGTCCTATAAATATCAATTAAGTCCATCTTGTTTTATGTATCAGTTAAAGCTTGTGTTTCCTTATTTATTTTCTGTTTGGATGATCTGTCCGTTGGCGAAAGTGGGGTGTTAAAATCTGCTACTATTATTGTGTTACTGTTGATTTCCACTCTTATGGCTGTTAGTAATTACCTTATGTATTGAGGTGCTCCTATGCTGGGTCCATAAGTATTTACAATTGTTCTATCTTCTTTCTTGGATTGATCCCTTAATCATTATGTAGTGTCCTTCTTTGTCTCTTGTAATAGTCTTTATTTTAAAGTCTATTTTGTCTGATATGAGAATTGCTACTCCAGCTTTCTTTTGATTTCCATTTGTATGGAGTATCTTTTTCCATCCCTTCACTTTCAGTCTTTACGTGTCCCTAGGTATGAAGTGGGTCTCTTGTAGACAGCATATATATGGGTCTTGTTGTTGTATCCATTCAGCCTGTCTGTTTCTTTTGGTTGGAGCATTTAATCCATTTACATTTAAGGTAATTATATATGTTCATATTACCATTTCCTTAATTGTTTTGGGTTTGTTTTTTTAGGTCTTTTCCTTATCTTGTGTCTCCTGCCAGGAGAAGTTCCTTTAGCATTTGTTGAAAAGCTGGTTTGGTGGTGCTGAATTCTCTAGCTTTTGCTTGTCTGTAATGGTTTTAATTTCTCTGCCAAATCTGAATGAGATCCTTGCTGGGTAGAGTAATCTTGGTTGTAGGTTTTTCCCTTTCATCACTTGAAATATGTCCTGCCACTCCCTTCTGGCTTGCAGAGTTTCTGCAGGGTTCATCAAGTTGATGGTGGGGATTTAATCCACTGCTCCTGAGGCTGCATGGAGAAATTTTTCTTTCTATTCTTTGTTCGCACAGTTCCTGGGGTTCAGCTTTAGTTTTGGACCCGCCTCTGTGTGTAGGCCATCCTCAGGAGTCTGTTCCCCACCCAGACAGGAGGGGGTTAAAGCAGCAGCTGATTAGGGCTCTCTTGATCACTTAGGCCGAGGAGAGGGAGTGGTCTGACAGTCATAACTGGAATGTGGTGCGAGCCTGTGGTGGCAGAGACCAGCATAACATTGCAACAGCCTGAGGCGTGTCATGTGTTCTTCCAGGGAAGTTGTCTCTGGATCTCAGTACCCTGGCAGTGGCATGCTGCACAGGCTCCTTGCGGGTGTGGGTAGTATCCTGTGTTTGCACACAGGATTCTTGGTGGGAGCAGCAGCAGTGTTAGCATTTCATGCCTGTCTCTGGGGTCTTAGCTGATAGTCATGGCTCGCACCTGTCTCTGGAGGTTGCTTAGGTGGTGCTCTGCCTTTTGTGGGCACATGGGGAAGGAATCCCCTCTCTTTGTGCACCCTGAAACAATGATCTCTTGCCTCTTTGGCAGGTCCAGAGTTCTTCCTTGACTCCCTCCCAGCTAGTTGTGGTGCACTAGTCCCTTTCAGGCTGTCTTCACGCAGCCTACCCCAGTCCTCTCCCTGGGGTCTGACCTCTGAAGCCTGAGCCCTGGCTCCCAGCCCCCACCCACCCTGGCAGGTGAGCAGACAAGTATCTCAGGTTGGTGAGTGCTGGTCAGCACCAATCCTCTGTGCGGAAATCTCTCTTCTTTCCCCTCTGCACCCCTGTTGCTGCACTCTCTCCCGTAGCTCCGAAGCTTCCGCCCCACCCACCCCCAGACCCCACCAGTGAAGGGGCTCCACAGTGTGTGGAAACTTTTCCTCCTTCACAGCTCCCTCCCAGAGATGCAGGTCCTGTCCCTATTCTTTTGTCTCTGTTTTTTTCTTTTCTCTTTTGCCCTACCCAGGTACGTAGGGGGCAGGAGGAGGTTTCTTGCCTTTGGGGAAGTCGGAGGTCTTCTGCCAGCATTCAGTAGGTTCTGTAGAAGTTGTTCCAAATGTAGATGTATTTTTAATTTATCTGTGGGTAGGAAGGTGATCTCCATGTCTTACTCCTCCACCATCTTGAAGGTCTCCCGGGTAAACCAGTTTTTAAGTAGTAGAAACAAGACTTGATCCCAGGTTTACCTGACTCCAAGGTCTATGTTTGCAATTACTGGTCCTAAAGAAAACTCTAATTGATTCTTCATTGCAAAACGTCTTCTCTTGAGCAGTGTGGCCCTATTCTTTTTAAAAACTGCTAGTTGAGTGAGGGAGAATAAACACAAGTTCACCCAGAGGAAGACAGTGTGCAACTCACAGCACAGTGATGCAATGGAAGACCATGCACACAAAACAACTGATGGATTAGAGAATCAGTTAATCACACAGGGAATGGCTTTCCATACGGTATTGTCTATGCTCCTCTAAAGGGGATGCCTGTCCCCTTACATGTAAGATGATGTTTGACCCATATGATAAACATAGCTTATCTCCACAGACTGTCAATTTTATTAAATATATCTGAGGGACAATTCTTTAAAACTAACATGCATTTGATATGGATTGCAATGCAAAATTCACATGAAAGAGAAAAACACGGAATTCAAAGAAAGTGTCTATTTTTCGTGGACCTGGTTAGGCTTCTATATCAAGACACTCAAAGTTAGTTATCTCCTCTTGTTTACTATTAGGAACAAAAATTTAGAAGAAAAATCTCTATGTCACGAGAAAAAAAAATCATGCAATAGAGTATATACAATATAATCTCTGACTCCATAAAAAAATACAAAATTTTACATAACACATACAGGGAGATAGAGATATATTAAAAAAAAATCCTGATTGGAGAAAAAATACATGATGGCAGTACACCAAAATGTTAACAGTAGTTGTCTTTTGTATGATTACAAGTGTTTACTTTCTTCTTTATGCTTTTTTAATATTTATATAATTTTTCTTAAGTACAGATATGTGGCTTTTTAAAATTATTTTTAGATAATCTGTTATTTTTGAATGAAGAAAATCCATAGGAACCCATTTCTGTTGTATTAATGACCATAGAAAGACTAATTTCAAATTTAATAAAGTAATAGCATGGCTATATTGAATAATAAAACAATTAACATTAGAATATATGAGGTTTCTTGGATTATTAACAGTCTTCCTCTGGAATAAATTGTTTAACTTTCATGAAATGATTGAAGTTTGGGGAATGGAAGTTTATTATTCTCTTTTTTAATTGTATGGATATATTAAATTCTGCTAGTGGAAGCTACATCTTCCCCCATGTGGCAAATACATGAGAAATAATGCTCCAGTATTTCTGTATCCAGAGAGGTGCCAAATGTTCCACAGCTTTATTCATTATTAGCTATAAAAGTCTTTTAACATGTGCTTTGCACTCCTTCTTTTGAGAAGCAACTTTAGTTTTATTTTCACCAGTCATACTCATAAATGTTAAACAAGAAAGAATATTTTAATAAATACCAAATTACCGTATCATCGGTCTCCACTGTGCTATCAGAGTGCTTTAGTGCACTACAGAAACTAGGGCTAGCTCTTTTGAGCCTCTGCTTCTGAATCTTTGGTCCAGCAAGATCGTGGATTGCTTAAATTCTCTTATGTGAACTGCATGTTGCATCTGGAGATGAATGATCTGGTTGTGTATATAGTCCAGGAGACAATCAGTGTTAGGAGTGGACTGTAATTCAGGCTTGTGAAGTATCAGAATGGTCTTTTCACAAAACCTCTCTCAACCAGCCTAAAAATTGAAGGCACTCTTTTAATGCTATGTGTTCAAATATAAAACTTACATGTCATCTGTATAAAATGTCTTAAAATATTTTTGAGTGTAATAGAAATAAAACAATTTAAGGCTAAGAATCAAGAGTTCTGGATCCTGAGCCTAATTCCATCACCTTATATGACTTTTAAGAAAGTCATTGACCTTTGGGCATCTCATTTTCATTGTCAACAAAATGAGATTAATAACACTGCTTTTTGCTATCTCACAAGACTGTTGAAAGACTCAAGGGACTGGAAATATACTTTGAAAAGTATAAGAGAAAAATGCAAATACAAGATAATGTGATTTTTAAAACTTCAAAGGTCAATTATTTATAGACCATTTTTCTCATGTTTGGAAAAAGAACGTACCCTTTAAAAAAAAAATGTGATCTGAGGCATTACATCTCTTAAGGAAAAACAAAACAATAGAATAATTCTCTTATCTTGCCAGTGGACACTATTATATTTTGACTTTCAGACCCAGCTGAGTCAAATGAGCTATACCAATTCTACGATAATCTTCAAAATAGAAGTTAAATATTTGCTACATTTTTTTCTGTATTAAGATAGGGCTGAAAGGTGACCCCCCCCTCCCAATCTATGGAGCCATCTATCCTCAGATCCCAGGGAGAACAACACCCTTGACGACTCCTGAGTTCGCTTTGGCACCATGACGTTGGCCACTTTTACACTGAGACCTTCCTCAGCATTTCCTCCTGTGTCTGGCCTCCCCCCTCCCCAAAACTGTAGATTCCCTGGGAGCAGACAATGTGTCTTACTCATCGTTTTATCCCTCCCTGTTTTACAATATAGAGCTGTGTGAATTATAGCCACAAATGATAGTTGTTAAATAAATAATTACCATTTCTATGCTTGTAGCTGTACTGAGAACTAGCATTTATTGAGCACTTATTATGTTCTTGGTCACCAAGCTAAATGTTTTGCAAACAAGCCTCCCTTAATCTCTTAAGGGGATGTTACAAGTAGCCCTTAGAACACAGCCCTTAGTCAGTGTTAACTGTGATTGAGATAATGATAATTCTTATTATTCTCCTTCAACAAGTGAAGAAACTGAGTTTCAGAAATGTGAAGGTAACCAAGGTAACATGGTGAGTAAATGGTGAAACAAGGACTTAAACTCACACCTATCTGATATCCTACCTCCTAGTCAGATATTTTACTCTGCTGCTTCTCCAAAGATGTGGATATGATTACTGAGATGTTTCCCCAGACAGAAGGGCCATCTTTGTCTATTATTGCAAAATTGCTTATCCCTCTGTATGGTTTGATAGACCTTTAAAGAGTCTGTGAATAGTCTGGACTATTTATTGTGTGTCTCCTTAATCAGATTCAGTTTCAGACTCTTATCTTCTTGTTCTGCCCCTCTCACACACTGGGCTTCATAATATGTGCCTCAGGATTTCTCACTGAAAGCAGGCTGAATTTCTGTGTAAGCAGTTTATGATTCTTACCGATTTATGTGCTACAATATTCCTTTGTTTGGTTGAAGAGAGTCTCAGTCTTTTTGTTATTTTTGAACTATTACTGTTTAACTTTATTCTTTATAAAAGGAGTACGATGTTTATTATAGAGTACTTAGTAATACACAGGAGCAACAAGGAGAAAAGAAGACTCATCTGTAATGACACTATTTACTGCTGTCCACAATTTTCTAGATGCCGTTTTCTATGTGTGATATGTATGTGTGTGTATATAAATATTGTATGAGTATCGTGCATATACATAACCACACATACAGCAGTGTCATACCACACGAACCATATGTACTAGGTGATTCTGTTTTTTAACGTAATAATATATCTTGAGCCTCTTTCTATTACAAAAAATATTCTTTTAAATTATCATGTAAGTGGTTACATAATAATATTTTGTATAAATACATCATGCTATTTAAGCCATCTTTCATTATTAAATACTTTATTTTCAATTGTAAACACAATGGTGCAAGGATTATCATTGTAGTTGAGTATTTATCTGCATCTTCAACTATTTCCTTAAAATTACTTCTGAATTTTTGTCTTCTTCAAATTTACAGCTTTACAAAGGGAAAGTGTTTTGATCTGTAGTTA
Source organism: Delphinus delphis (assembly GCF_949987515.2). Classification (NCBI taxonomy): domain Eukaryota; kingdom Metazoa; phylum Chordata; class Mammalia; order Artiodactyla; family Delphinidae; genus Delphinus; species Delphinus delphis. The sequence goes on from NC_082688.1 coordinate 101,438,562, forward strand.
AGTGAATATACAAAGGTTTTATATATATATATATATATATATATATATATATGCAATGCACAAAGTGGTTTGGATTCTAACCTCCAATATGTATAACTTAAAAGTTCCTGCATTTTCCACTGTACCATATGGTCTCCCTATGATAGCATACCAGTCAGAAAACTATGTCCAATCCACATGCCCAAAATGCATAAGGGAATTTTTAAAAAGAAAAATAGTAATGCTTATCCTAGGGAAATTGTAATTTTGATGGTGTGGTCATATTTGGGAATCATCTTTGTATTTAAATTTTTAATTTGCAAAATGCTAGAGGGAGCTTGAAACACAGTCTAAGAGGTCTAACCATGAAGTATATTGGTCTTTCTAATGAGCTCAGCAATTTTAAGGGGAAGAAAAATGCATTTATTGATTTGGCTCAGCTGTCTCGATTTGGGAGCTGTCCCAGTAATCTCATTACTATGGTATGTATGCTTTTATTCCCTCAGCATCAGAATTAAGTCTATATATAGAGCCAGCAGCTGCATTCTCAGCAAGACCTCAAGGTATCAAATGCACCCAGGAGCTCTCAACTACCCATTTTCATTAACACAAGGCACTGATGACAAATATCTTTTTTATTTTTTTTGACCAGCATGTTATTTCCAGTCCACAGACTTTTTTTCTCCTTTATATATCTTTGTCTAAACTAACACATAGCTTTTATCATTTCTGGATTCAGGCCTTAAATGCTTAGATTTGGGCCAAGGTTTAAATATATTCAAGCAAAACTTTCTTTTTATCTGACTCATGAAATCACCAGATTAGGCCTCAGAATATCTCATTAATCTAATACAAAGAAAACTATAATAACTAAAGAATGATACTGTATATCTTGATTATTGTTCTTTTCATCACAACAATTAATTCTAAAATCAGTATGTATCCTTTTCTTGCCAAGAGAAACTCTTTTCAGTGCTCTTCCTTTACATTTTTCTCTCTCCTGCACAAGGAAAAAGATGCTTATGTACAGAAAGTCTGGCTTGCCAGAGTCTCTAATTTACCCTCACTTGCCATATGCAATGCATAAATTTATAATGTGTTAAGCTTCAAGAACAGCTGACGACAAATTTCAGCTTTCCGACCTAGGTTTGTTCCATTTAGACTCTCTGTCCCCTTGTATCAGCTCTGTGTGTTGTGAAATGCTTTATGACTAATCAAATATCTTCTGCTGCAAAGATTTTAAGGGCTCTTAGGGAAAATGAAAACCTGTATTAATAAGAACTTGAGAAGTGCTAATGAAATGTGTTTGTCTCAATGCCATTTTTTTTCTCCCTTACCCTTGAAAGGTCATGGGCTTTCAGAACAGAGTTTCTCCTATGGCCAAATTCTATGACATTCAAGTGAAATGTTGGGTTATAAGGGTATCTTCTTAAATAGTAAGATTAGTTCTTGCATTATTATCATTTGCTTTCTAATATCCCAAGTAGAAACTATGCTCAACTTCTATTCATTTACTTGAGGCAAGAACTAGCCATTTAATCTCTTGCTACTGAAAATTAGGCAGTTCTAAAGGAGGAAGGGATTATCTGTTTCAACAACCTTTGTTTTTTATAGAAGAAAAAAAAAAGTTAATGCCACACAACGAATAAAGACAGGGCTGTGGCTTAAGCACAGTTCTCCCAAGTACCTTCCAAAATAACACACGGATATACATTTGATGATGTTCCTTAAATGCTGAAGTGTAAGCAGAAAACCTATTTGCCTATTTAAATTATCTTGGTGTCTTAAAAAAATAAGTAGATTGAGTGGAGCACGATCAGTAGCCCAACAGAGAAAGTGTTTTGCTTATTTGATTAAAAGTCTCTCACTAATGTGTCAAGTCAAATCAAAACTGGGTACCTACTAATCTAAATAAAGCTGACATGAATCAGCAGGCTATGAAGTAAATTATGACATAAAAATGATTCTAAACAATAGATTATTGTGAATTTGAGAGTTTGAAGTAAATGATGCAGATGGTGACTTGTTCATTAAGCTATCTAAAAAGAAATTTTTCAGAAAGAGAGATTAGAGCATTTCCTAGAATGATGGCATCTTGAATAAAAACATCTAAGCCAGTTTCTTTCTTAAAGTATAGCATAAGACCAAAGGAATACAAAATTGGGAGGAAATATGTATCAGCACCGGAAACTAGAAAGTAATGCTATGCACATCTTATAAAACATGAAGTCACATTCTGCTAAAAACCGAACAAATAGGAATATACTGAGTAGAAACACAGCAAGAACCAACTCATAATCACTCTCTCTGGAACGCAATAATTTCAAGTGTACTAACAAAAGATATACAAGCAGAACACTGCTAACAAGTCCCAATTTGCAAGGGCAGAGGAAAGATATTGATGCATAGCAAAGCATTGTGAACCAACTGTGCTAGAAAAACCCTGGAGTGAGTTTTGCTACAGCAAACTGTGAAAATGAAGCCTCTGTCCCAGCTCCACTATTTCCTCTCCATGCGACCTCAGGTTAGTTAATTACTCTTTCTGTGACTATCCGTTCTCTAAAATGTCAAATAGTAATAACAGTGGTACTTACCTCAAGGGTTTGTGGAAAGGAAGAGATGAAAGAATATGTGCAAAGCTTTAATCATGGCGACTAGCGTAAAATAAGCACTCAATATGTGGCAACCACTATTGGCATTATAATCATTATCGTTATCATCACTATCATCATCATGACCTTCACCTCTTGAAGACATATGGACCTTCCTTTTTTATAGTAACGCAAGGAAAAGAGCTGGACAAGCTCTCTTATGTGAAGACAAAACAGAACAGAAAATTAATTCCAGGAAGCTTATTCCTGGTGGTAGATTTATGCAGAAAAGTAGCATGGAAACTAAATTCCTTATACTACAACTGCACTTCAGGGTGCTCACCATTTGCTCAGAATGTTGGGATCAAAGAGTTGGCAATATAATGCATATCAACCAGTTCTTCAACTTAAGATCTGAAAAAGGATTTTAAAAGCACTCAAGTAAGGAGTCTATTTTAGGATGTAATACCAGATTAGAATTCTCATCCTATCTAAATATCAAAGAACAAAAACACAAAACCAATATGGAGCCTGTGGTAGGTTGAATGATGCCTTCCCCACACAAAATGTTCACATCTTAATCCTCAGAACCTTTGAATATGTTATCTACACGATGAAAGCGAATTTGCAGGTGTGATTAAGGATTTTTAGATGAGGAAATTATTCTGGATGAGCCCAATGTAATCACAAAGGTCCTTTTAAGAGGGAGGCAAGACCTTCAGATTTAGGTCAGAGTAGAAGATGTGACAATGGAAGCAATGGGTTGGAATAATTCACAGAAAGGGTCACTAAGCCAAGGAATGCAGGTGGCCTCTAGAAGCTGGAAAAGGCAAGGAAGTGGATTTTCCCCTTCCAGAAGAAACCAGCCCTGCCAACAACTTAATTTTAGGCCAATGAGACTAATTTTGGACTTCTAAAATCCAGAACTGTAAGATAATAAATTTGTGTTGCTTTAAGCTACTAATTTCACAGTAACTTGTCACAATGAGAATAGGAAATTAACACAAGCCCTTTGAACTTATTCTTTATTAAGAAGGAAGGTTATGATGCAGCACTCAAAAAACTATATATCAGAAGAACATTCTTACAAAAAAGATAAATGCAAAAAAAGATACAAATAAAGAGAATCTTCTCTGTGGTATAAGCAAAATACAATAATACCAGGACATCATGAAAAAGATGCAGAAATGAATATGAAACTGTAAGGAAAAGTGAAGGAAGGGATCCAGAAAAAAAAAAGGTAATTGCTATGGTCTGAATGTTTGTGTCCCCCTGCCCCAAATTTGTATGTTGAAATCCTAACCCTCAAAGGTGACATTATTAAAAGATGGGGCCTTTGAGAGGTCCTTAAGTGTCCACCCTTCTGAATGAGATTAATGCCTTACAAAAGAAGCTCCAGAGAGGTCTCCAGCCCCTTCAGCTATGTAACGGTACAGTGAGAAGCCTGCAACCTAGAACAGGGCCCTCACCTGACCATGCTGATACCCTGATCTTGGACTTCCAGCCTCCAGTTCTGCTTGTTGTTCATAAGCCACCCAGTCTATGATGAACAGACTAAGAATATTGATAATTTTAAAGCAGAATTTAAAATGGCATTAGGAATAATCGAGGGCAGAGGGGACATGCAGAAAAGAGACCCATTATACATAAGATAAACACAGGCAACGTTCTCAGGATGCAAAATAAAAAGATAAATAGATGAAAATGAAAATGCTAGATCAAGAAATATAACAGAGATCTAAAACACATGCTATCCTTCCTAAATAAAATGACATATCAAAAATAAGTAATAAAAAAACACAATAAAAAATGTTCTTGAGCAAAATTTTGGTTGCTTTAGACTAAGATAATATGATTAAAGGATCTTAGACAAAAATACTTGTTTTAAAAGATTATCACTATAATTAAGCAATCCAACTTATCATCATTGTGTGACAGCATGAAATTATGTGCTTCTTGATGAGATGCAATATAAAGAACATAATACCACCTAAGAACAATTTACAAAAAATATTAAACTTGAATCTAATCAAGACTTTGGACTTAACTTCCAGTTTACCTGGGACTATTGGGGAAAGAGAAACAAGATAAATGACACCACAATCAGATAAATAAATGCAGAATGTAGCTTATTCTACAATACAACTGGTCTTATCACTTCAAAAGTATGTGTCATTAAATTAAGATAGAGAGAACTGTTCTAAGGTAACAAACTAGAAAAAGCAACTATAATATATAAATCTTAATTGGATTTGGTTGGAGAAATACAACTACAGAAGTCATTTGTGGGACAACTGGAGAACTTTGAAGATGGATTAGGTATAAAATGAAATTACGTAAATATTGACTCTTTTTGGAGATAGTTGCATCATAATAATGTAAAAAAAGTCCTTTTGTTAAAAATATTCATGAAGATGCTCTAGGTGGTAAAGTCTGCAGCTTCTATGAAATGGTTTAGCATGTATACACATACACACACCTATTTGCAAATAGGTATAATAAAATGTTAAAATAATTGTTTCTGAGAAGTGAGTTTACGGATGTCCATTGCACTAATCTTCAACAATTTCATATACACAAGAATTAGTGAGAAGCACTGGAAAGGGTAAATGTAAAGAAATATCAAATTTACAAGAAAAAGAATATTGCATTTTGAGTATAAAATATGTCTAATTGAAATGCATGGCATTATTAACAGATGAGTAAATACTTCTATGTGTCATAGCATTATCATAGAAGTGTTAAAAGTAAGAATTTGCATTGGATAATAATGCCATGACTCATGTTGTCATCTTTAGGGTAGCCATTGAAAGAATGAACAAATAATTACAGGTTAATAGAAGAAAATGTAATACAAAAGGAGTTGACTAACCTAAAAAAAGGCAAGAAATTAGAAAAACAGTAACATAAAACATAAAAGTAACATAAAACAGATGCATAAAATTGGAAATAAAAAATGGATGGAGGGATTTCCCTAGTGGCACAGTGGTTAAGAATCCACCTGCCAATGCAGGGGACACAGGTTCGAGCTGTGGTCCAGGAAGATCCCACATGCCGCGGAGCAACTAAGCCTGTGCACCACAACTACTGAGCCTGTGCTCTAGAGCCCGCTTGCTGCAACTACTGAAGCTGGTGCGCCTAGAGCCCATGCTCCACAACAAGAGAAGCCACCGCATTGAGAAGCCCACGTACTGTAACGAAGAGTAGCTCCTGCTCGCCGCAACTAGAGAAAGCCCACGTGCAGCAACAAAGACCCAATGTAGCCAAAATTAAATGTATTAAAAAAATTATTTTAAAAAAATGGATGGAAAATAAAATAAAATGGATGGAAAATAAAACCCAACTATATCAGTAATTACACTAAGTGTAAATGGACTAAATACTCCAAGCGGATGAATAGGATTAACAGAATGGATCAAACAAAAAAAAAAACTACAAAAGCAACACAAGCAATTATATTCTCATTAAAAGAGAACATTTCTTAACTTTAAAGTCAAAGACAAGTGAAAATAAATGGACATATATTTACATATATATACCTGTACTATATATTACATGTAAACATATAGAGAACTTATAGAGAGAATTATGTTCTACATAAGTTATAAATATTAAATTCTATATGTATATGTAATTTCTATATATGTTTATATATAATATATAATACAGGATGATACATATGTTGCTATATATATTACAATGCATAATATATATATTTACAAAGATTTATATGTGTGTGTGTAAATGAAAAGAGAGTTGTTGTATCTACACAAATATCAGACAATGTAGACTTTAAGGAAAGAAGATTAATTCAATTAAAGAATATATTGTAATGATAAATGGATTAAACTACCAGAAGATATTACAATCTAAACTGCGTACCACATAACTTGGCTTTAAAATGCATAAAACAAAAATTGACTGATAAATGAGAAAAGAGACAAATCCACAACCATATTAGCACAACTCTCTTAAAAACAGATAGAACAAATAGACAAAAACCAGTAAGAAGAAAATGTACTGAAGAGCCAAACAACAAAATTTAAAACTTGACCTAACTGAAATACATGAAAGACTGTTCCAAATAATTACAGATTTTATATTCTTTTCAAAAACAAAAGTTACTAAAATTGAATAAAGGTTGGCCATTAAAAACGTTAGCCAAGAATCACTTTTAAAAGTAAAAAGCAGTCATCATGGCACAACTGACTAATGCACCAAGTAGCCAAAAGGAGCAGCATATTGAATTATCCTACCATCACCCAGACCAGAAAGAGTGCATTATCCCTAGCTTCTCCAATCCAAGCTCACTTGTTACATCAGTGAATTTCTGTACACTCTTTGACAGGAAGATGTTAGTTACATTGGAGCTGGAAAGTGTAAAGACAAAGTATTATCATTGATGGCCTTTCATATTTATTTATATATTGAGGCAAGAACTCTCATTACTGCATATTCCTTTTACACCCTAGTAGACAAGACCATGGCAGAAGATAAAAGCATAATTCACATGCTTATTATGCTGCTGTTGATAACAATACTTCAGTAAAAATGAAAAAAATTCAGAATAAACAGGAAACCAGATGAGATATTTGGACAGCAGTGGTAAACTGGGACTTTCCCAGACAAACCAGAATATGTGGTCACACTAATCTTGTCTCAATCTAAGAAACAGTGAGATTTTTTTTTTTCAGCTTGCTTATTTACCAATAGACAGGATGGGATGGGATGTATTGATTGCCTTTATCCCTGTTCTTTCCCCACATGCTTAGTGGAAAATTCTCTTTTCAGTTTAATAGCTGAAGGGCAAGATGACAGACACAACTCTCAGCTGATTTCCTCTTCTGATTCTTGCTTCTTGATTCTCATTATTTTAAGCTGGGGTAGTACACATATGTAAAGTAAAATCCCTAAATATATCATTAGTAAAGTGCATTAGTGATTTATTTGTGGGAACTACATCTCCTAAGGTGCTATTAGACTTTATTACCATCCTAAATGCAGGTTGTTTTCCAGCAACCTGTTTTCTAGGTACCCCAAATAAATATATTCACTTAATGAGGAAGGAACAAAAATAACCTGGATGCTCAAAAAGTAGCAGCCATACTGCAAAGGAGCCATTTTCTAGCAGGAAGGAACAGACTTTTGAGTGTTTATGTGTGTCTGGCAGGGGGAGAGCAGCAGTGCAGAGATCAGGAAGTATTTTTATAAATAGTTTTAATGCTTTTTCTTTTGCACAAATATTTGCATTTCCTTGGTTCACTTTCTTCCTAGTTACCTTTTTACATATTCGGATAGTTATCTGTCAGTCCTAATTTTATATTCTTCTGGGGTGTCATATATTTCTCCCTTCACAGGTATTTAGTGGGAAATTGGAGAAGATTCATCATAGGCTTGTAGCCAGATTCCATTTTAAATTGGAAGTCTCTGAATCAATGATTTTTAATCAGGGGACATGAGCAATGTGCAGTAGAGCTGATTAAAACTCATTAAAATATAATTTCCTTAAATATGGTATTTCCGTTTTACTCTGTATCTGTCATTGTATTATCACAGGCTATCAGATATGCTAGGAGATAATTCTTATTTCCAGAATTAAAACTGACACCACTTAACAACTCTCCAATACAGAGATTTACAAATTATTTTGGCACTCCCATTTATGGTTCCCCTACCACCCCCAAGAAAGAAAATCTTATAGTTCTCAGTTTATTTGATTAATTGCAAAAATTAGAGTTTTTAAATTGCTGTTTTTATCAAAGGCTCTGGGAAATATAATTCATAGTTTTATTGTTGTTCCCAGATGTAAAACAGAGGTAGAGTTAGTTCTATTTTTTTCTTTATTTGTACATTTCTTCTGAGAATTTTCCTACATCACATGAGCTCTATCAATATTGAACAGGCCTCATTTTAACCATGTGGAATACACAGATTCGTGTATAGTATATTGAGTCTGTTTAGTAAAACTTACACCAACTTAAGAAAAATGGAGACATTTTTGACACTCTGTATCAACCAATTCTGTCATGACTCCATCAATGTACAGAAGTACTTAAATCTGCTTCATCTGTGTTGTAAAAGGTGAATCATAAACTATCCCTCTGATACTGAATATTTTACTAGACACATGACATTTTCTGTTCTCATGTATGCTAGAATATTAAAAAAATCCCATATTCTAGGTGAGGAATTAGCTGACAGTTATCTTTTCTCCTTTATTCACCATTTCAATTTTCTACAAGTATTTTTGAAGATACACTCAACTCATTTCAATATGTCTTTAGAAGGGTAATTTCAGGGGCCTTGATCTGATAAAAGGGAAGATGCAAAATCAGTAGGAGAGAGGTACATTTTAATTCTATTGCCCTTTCCCCAAAAATCATGCAAAGAGATTCTTACTTAGACCCAATTTTTACCAAACAAACAAATACATTTTGTAAGTGATATCACTGGACTCATCACAAACCTAGTAAATTTGTATTTCATATATGTTTGTCTAAAGTGGAGGGAAATTTTTGACGTTGTTTTTATGCACATTTCATTATTTGACCCACATTTGTTCTGTACTTAATATGTGTTAGCAAAGTGTGCTGTAAACCTACATTATGTTGTCTCACAATCTCTGTACAAAGGAGAAATTTTACTTCTCCATTTAACAGAAAGAAATTGAGACTTGCAGAGCCTCAATAAGTTGCAAAGGGTCATTTAGCTATTGAATGACAGAGATAGATTCTGTTTTTCCAACGAAGGCTTGATGCTATTAATGTCAGAAATTCATGAATTCTCAACTGATTAAAGAATAAAGATACCTACAGATAACATCATACCTTTTGGTGAGAACCTAGAAGCCTTACCACTAAGATCAGGAACAAGTTCTAGATGAAATTGACCAATTCCTTGAAAGATACAACATGCCAAAAATCACACTAGAAGAAACAGAAAACTTGAGTAGGCCTATATCTATAAAAATATTGAACCAATAGTTAATAATCCACCAAAACAGAAAGCACCAGGCCTAGATGGGTTCATTGGTGAACTCTATCAAATATTTACAAAGAAAGTATATTGATTCTCTACAATCTCTTTTAATATCTAAAAGCAGAAGGAATACTTCCTAACTCATTGTATGAGGCCAACATTACCATAATACCAACAGCAGACAAAGATACTGCAAAAAATCTACAGACCAATAACTCTCATGAACACAGATGCAAAAATCATCAACAAAATATTAGCAAATATAATGCAACAGTGTATAAAAATAATTACACATCACGACCAAGTGGGATTTATCTCAGGCATGCAAGGCTAGTTCTACATTTAAAAATCACTTAGGGGGTGGAGTCAAGATCGCAGTGTGGGAAGACGCTGAGTTAGCGTCTCCCCACAACTAGGTCACCTGTTGGCCACTGGTGGGGGACTCTGATGCCCAAGGAAATGGGAGGAACCCCCAAGTGAACCGGTAGGACGTGGGGGTACTGAAGGGGAAGGAGGAGTGGAGGCCAGACAGCATTGGCGCCCCTGAGGCTGGGGAGATCAGGAGAGGCAGGTGGGAGGGGCTCTCTAGGAGGAGCAGGAGAGGAGTGGAGGGCGATTGCCCCACCCACTCAGGCCCGGGGAACCTGCTGAGCTCCCAGGCCGTTCCCCTGCCCTCCAGGGCCAACCCCTCCCCCCAACCTCATTGTTCCTGGGGGCATAGTAGGGAGGCCGGGGAGATCAGGAGAGGGAGGTGGGAGGGGCCCTCCAGGAGGAGCAGAGGGTGACTGCCCCACCAACTCGAGCCCAAGGAGCCTGCTGGGCTCGCAGGTGAGGTTCCCCCCCAATACCAGGGGTGGGGGGCATGCCTGGATGCCTACTGTTCCGTTGAGCCTAAGACTCAACCCCCACAGCCCCCAGGGCCTTTTCCAGCCCTTTGGGTCCTAAGCATAGGTCCCATCCACCGCCCAAACCATGCCCTTGCTTAGGCCCCGCCATCCAAAGCCAAGGCCTTCACCCCCCTTTTTTTCCCCCTCTTCCTCTTTTTTACTATTATGGTACTGTTGTACTTTCTGGTTGTTGATTCATCTATATTTTTATTTTTATATTCTTTCTAACATACCTGTTAGTTTCCTTGTCTAACTATATTTCTAACTTTGTTATCATTCTCTTTCTTTTTTTTATTATTTTTTTCTTTTTTTTGCCACCCACGTGGCTTGTGGGATCTTGGTTCACGACCTGGAGGTTGAGCCGAAGCTCCGGCGGTGAGAGCTCTGAGTCCGAACCACTGGACTAACAGAGAATCTCAGACCCCAGGGAATATTCATTGGAGTGATGTCTCACAGAGGTTCTCATCTCAGCACCAAGAGCCAGCTCTACCCAACAGCCTACAAACTCCAGTGTTGGAAGCTTCAGGCCAAACAACCAGTAAGACAGGAACACAATCTCACTCATTAAAAAAAAAAAAAAAGTGAGATGGCAAAAAAATAGGTCACAGATGAAGGAGCAAAGTAAAAACCTACAAGACCAATAAAATGAAGAGGAAATAGGCAATCTATCTGAAAAAGAACTCAGAGTAATGATAGTAAAGATAATCGAGAATCTCAGAAATAGAATGGAGGCATGTACTGAGAAAATACAAGAAATATTTAACAAAGATCTAGAAGAACTAAAGAACAAACGGAGATGAACAACACAATAACTGAAATGAAAAACACACTAGAAGCAATCAATAACAGAATAACAGAGAGAAGAACAAATAAGTGAGTTGGAAGACAAAATGATAGAAATAACTATTGGGGAGCAGAATAAATGAAAAAGAAAGAAAAGAATTGAAGACAATCTGAGAGACCTCTGGGAGAACACTAAACGCACCACCATTCGAATTATAGGGGTCCCAGAAGAATAACTGAAAAAGAAAGGGCCTGAGAAAATATTTGAAGAGATTATAGTCAGAAAATTCCCTAACATGGAAAAGGAAAGAGTCACCTAAATCCAGGAAGCACAGAGAATCCCATACAGGATAAACCCTAGGAAAAACACACCAAGACACATATTAATCAAACCAACAAAAATTAAATTCAAAGAAAAAATATTAAAAGCAGCAAGGGAAAAAGGAAAAAATAAAATACACAGGAATTCCTATGAGGTTATCAGCTGATTGTTCAGCAGAACTCTGTAGGCCAGAAGGAAGTGGCAGGATATACTTAAAGTGATGAAACAGAAAAACCTACAACCAAGATTACTCTAGCCAGCAAGGATCTCATTCAGATTCGATGGAGAAATCAAAAGCTTTTCAGACAAGCAAAAGCTAAGAGACTTCAGCACCATCAAACCAGCTTTACAACAAATGCTAAAGAAACTTCTCTAGGCAGGAAACACAAGAGAAGAAAAAGACAATGAAAACAAACCCAAAACAATTAAGAAAATTGTAATAGGAACATACATATCGATAATAACCTTGAATGTAAATGGATTAAATGCTCCAACCAAAAGACACAGACTGACTGAATGGATACAAAAACAAGACCCATATATATGCTGTCGACAAGAGACCCACTTCATACCTAGGGACACATACAGACTGAAAGTGAGGGGATGGAAAAAGATATTCCATGCAAATGAAAATCAAAAGAAAGCTTGGGTAGCAATACTCATATCAGAAAAAACAGACTTTAAAATAAAGACAGTTACAAGAGACAAGGAGGGACATTACTTAATGATCAAAGGAACAATCCAAGAGGAAGATATAACAATTGTAAATATTTATGCACCCAATATAGGAGCACCTCAATACATAAGGCAAATGCTACCAACCATGAAAGGAGAAATCAACAGTAACACAATAATAGCAGGGGACTTTAACACCCCACTTACACCAATGAACACATCATGCAAACAGAAAATAAATAAGGAAAAACAAGCTTCAAATGACACAATAGACCAGATAGATTTGATATCTATAAAACATTCCACCCAAAAGTGGCAGAATAGGCTTTCTTCTCAAGTGCACATGGAACATTCTCCAGGATAGATCACATCTTGGGTCACAAATCAAGCCTCAGTAAATTTAAGAAAACTGAAATCATATCAAGCATCTTTTCTGACCACAGTGCTATGAGATTGGAAATCAATTACAGAAAAAAAACTGTAAAAAACACAAATACATGGAGGCTAAACAGTGCACTACTAAATAATCAAGACATAGCTGAAGAAGTCAAAGAAGAAATTTTAAAATATATAGAAAAAAATGACAACAAAAACATGATGACCCAAACCTATGGGATGCAGAAAAAGCAGTTCTAAGAGGGAAGTTTATAGCAATTCAATCTCACATCAAAAAACAAGAAAAATCTCAAATAAACAATCTAACCCCACACTTAAAACAACTAGAGAAAGAAGAACAAAGCAAACCCAAAGTCAGTAGGAAGAAAGAAATCATAAAGATCAGAGCAGAAATAAGTGAAATAGAAATGAAGAAAACAATAGCAAAGATCAATAAAACTAAAAGCTGGTTCATTGAGAAGATAAACAAAACTGATAAACCCTTAGCCAGACTCATCACGCATAAAAAATGATGTTTTTTTCATCAAGAAAAAAAGGGAGAGGATGTAAATCAATAAAATTAGAAATGAAAAACGAGAAATCACAACTTCCACCACAGAAATACAAAGGATTGTAAGAGCCTACTACAAACAACTATATGCCAATAAAATGGACAACCACGAAGAAATGGACAAATTCTTAGAAAGGTACAAGTTTCCAAAACTGAAACAGGAAGAATTAGAAAATAAAAACAGACCTATCACAAGTAATGAAATTGAAACCATAATTTAAAATTTTTCAACAAACGAAAGTCCAGGATGAGATGGCTTCACAGGCGAATTCTATCAAACATTTAGAGAAGAGCTAACACTGATCCCTCTCCAACTCTTCCAAAAAACTGCAGAGGGAGAAACACTCCCAAATTCATTCTACAAAGCCATCATCACTCTGATACCAAAACCAGAAAAAGATATCACAAAAAAAGAAAATTACAGACCAATATCACTGATGAACATAGATGCAAAAATTCTCAACAAAATACTAGCAAACAGAATCCAACAACACATTAGAAGGATCACACACCATGATCAAGTGGGAGCTATCCCAGGGATGCAAGGATTCTTCAATACATGCGAATCAATCAACGTGATACACATTAACCAATTAAGGAATAAAAACCATATGATCATCTCAATAGATGCAGAAAAAGCTTTTGACAACATTCAACACCCATATATGATAAAAACTCTCCAGAAAATGGGCATAGAGGGAACCTACCTCAACAGAATAAATGCCATATATGACAAACCCACAGCAAGCATCATAGTCAATGGTGAAAAACTGAAAGCATTTCCACTTGGATCTTGTTCCAAGATCAGGAACAAGACAAGGATGGCCTCTCTCGCCAGTATTATTCAATATAGTTTTGGAAATCCTAGCCATGGCAATCAGAGAAGAAAAATAAGTAAAAGGAATACAAATTGGAAAAGAAGTAAAACTGTCACTGTTTGCAGATGACATGATACTACGTATAGAGAATCCTAAAGATGTTGCCAGAAAACTACTAGAACTAATCAATGAATTTGGGAAAGTAGCAGGATACAAAATTAATGCACAGAAATCTCTTGCATTCCTATACACTAATGACAAAAAATGTGAAAGAGAATTTAAGGAAACACTCCCATTTACCATTGCAACAACAAAAAATAAAATACCTAAGAATAAACCTGCCTAAGGAGGCAAAAGACTTCTACTCAGAAACCTATAAAACACTGATGAATAAAATCAAAGGTGACATAAATAGATGGAGAAATATACCATGTTCTTGGATTGGAAGACTCAATATTGTGAAAATGACTATACTACCCAAAACAATCTACAGATTCAATGCAACCCCTATCAAACTACCAATGGCATTCTTCACAGAATTAGAACAAAAAAATCTTACAATTCATATGGAAGCACAAAAGACCCCAGATAACCAAAGCAACCTAGAGAAAGAAAAATGGAGTTGGAGGAATCAGGCTCCCTGACTTCAAACTATACCACAAAGCTACAGTAATCAAGACAGTATGACACTGGCACCAAAACAGAAATAAAGATCAATGGTACAGGATAGAATGCCCAGAGATAAACCCACGCACATATGGTCACCTAATTTACGACAAAGGAGGCAAGAACATACAATGGAGAAAAGACAGCTACATGTAAAAGAATGAAAATAAAACACTACATAACATCATACACAAAAATAAACTCCAAATGGCTTAAAGACCTAAATGTAAGACCAGACACTATAAAACTTAGAGGAAAACATAGGAAGAACTCTCTTTGACATAAACCACAGCAAGATCTTTTTGTACCCACCTCCTAGAGTAAGAGAAATAAAAAAAAAGAGACTTAATTAAACTTAAAAGCTTTTGCATAGCAAAGGAAACCATAAACAAGACAAAAAGACATCCCTCAGAATGGGAGAAAATATTTGCAAATGAAATAACAGACAAAGGATTAATCTCCAAAATATACAAACAGCTCATGGAGCTCAATATCAAAAGAACACTCCAATTAAAAAATGGGCGGAAGACCTAAATAGACATTTTACCAAGGAA
Organism: Delphinus delphis; assembly: GCF_949987515.2. Classification (NCBI taxonomy): domain Eukaryota; kingdom Metazoa; phylum Chordata; class Mammalia; order Artiodactyla; family Delphinidae; genus Delphinus; species Delphinus delphis. The sequence continues at coordinate 101,453,761 of NC_082688.1, forward strand.
GACATACAGAGGGCCAAGAGGAACATGAAAAGATGCTCAGCATCACTAATTATTAGAGTAATGCAAATCCAAAGTACAATGAGGTATCACCTCACGCCAGTCAGAATGGCCATCATGAAAAAATCTAGAAACAGTAAATGCTGCAAAGGGTGTTGTGAAAAGGAAACCCTCTTGCACTGTTGGTGGGAATGTAAATTGATATAACCACTATGGAAAACAATATGGAGGTTCCTTAAAAAAACTAAAAATAGAACTACCATATACTCCAGCAATCCCACTACTGGGGATATACCCTGAGAAAACAATAATTCAAAAAGAGTCATGTACCAAAATGTTCATTGCAGCTCTATTTACAATAGCCAGGACATGGAAGCAATCTAAGTGTCCATCGACAGATGAATGGATAAAGAAGATGTGGCACATATACACAATGGAATATTACTCAGCCATAAAAAGAAACGAAATTGAGCTATTTGTAATGAGGTGGATAGACCTAGAGTCTGTCATACAGAGTGAAGTAAGTCAGAAAGAAAAAGACAAATACCGTATGCTAACACATATATATGGAATTTAAGAAAAAAATGTCATGAAGAACCTAGGAGTAAAGCAGGAATAAAGATGCAGACCTCTTAGAGAACGGACTTGAGGTTATGGGGAGGGGGAAGGGTGAGCTGTGACAGGGCGAGAGAGAGTCATGGGCATATACACACTAACAAACGCAGTAAGGTAGATAGCTAGTGGGAAGCAGCCGCATGGCACAGGGATATTGGCTCGGTGCTTTGTGACAGCCTGGAGGGGTGGGATGGGGAGGGTGGGAGGGAGGGAGACGCAACAGGGAAGACATATGGGAACATATGTTTATGTATGACTGATTCACTTTGTTATAAAGCAGAAACTAACACACCATTGTAAAGCAATTATACCCCAATAAAGATGTTAAAAAAAAAAAAAAAGAAATGAAATTGAGTTATTTGTAGTGAGGTGGATGGACCTAGAGTATGTCATACAGAGTGAAGTAAGTCAGAAAGAGACAAACAAATACTGTATGCTAACGCATACATGTGGAAACTAAAAAACAAATGGTACTGATGAACCTAGTTGCAGGGCAGTTATAAAGATGTAGACATAAAGAATGGACTTGAGGACACAGGGTGGGAGAGGGATGTTGGGGCGAAGTGAGAGTAGCATTGACATATATACACTACCAAATGTAAAACAGTTAGCTAGTGGGAAGCAGCAGCATAGCACAGGGAGATCAACTCAGTGCTTTGCAATGACCTAGAGGGGTGGCATAGGTAGGATGGGAGGGAGGCTCAAGAGGGAGGGGATATGGGGATATATGCATACATATGGCTGATTCACTTTGGTGTACAACAGAAAGTAACACAGTATTGTAAAGCAATTATACTCCAATAAAGATCTATTTTAAAAAATCAATTAACATACTCCATCACATCAACTGACTAATAAAGGAAAACTACATGATCATATCTATAGATGCAGAAAAAGCATTTGACAAAATTCAACACCCATTCATGGTAAAAACTATCAGTAAACTAGGAGTAGAGGCAAACTTCCTCAATTTGATAGATAATATCTACAAAAAACCTACACCTAACATCATACTAATGGTGAGAAAGTTGAAGCTTTCTTACTAAAATCAAGTACAAGGCAAGAATACCCCTCTCATCACTCCTTTTCAACTTCATACTGGAAGTTACAGCTAATGAAATAAGACAAGAAAAGGAAATAAAAGGTATAAAGATTGGTTAGGAAGAATTAAAACTGTCTTTGTTTGCAAATGACATTAGAAAAACGTATGTAGAAAATCCAAAAGAATCAACAATAACAAAAAAAAGCACCTGGAACTAATATACAATTATAACAAGATTGCAGAATATGTATTTAATATACAAAATTCATTTGATTTCCTATATACAAGTAATGAACAAGTGGAACTTGAAATCAGAAACACAGTGCCATTTATATTAGCACCACAAAACTAAATACTTAGGTGTAAATCTAACAAATTACGTTTAAGATCTATATGAGTAAAACTGCAAAACTATGATGAATGAAATCAAAGGAAGACTAAATAAGTGGAGAACCATTCCATATTCATGAAGAGGAAGACATAATATCGTCAAGATGCCGGTTCTTCCCAACTTGATTTGTAGATTCAATGCAATCCCAATCAAAATTCCAGCAAGTTATTTTGAGGATACTGACAAACTGATTCTAACATTTATATGGAGAGGCAAAAGACCCAGAATACCAACACAATATTGAGGAAAAAGAACAAAGCTGGAGGACTGATGCTACTCTATTTAAGACTTACTATAAAGCTACAGTAATCAAGATGGTGTGGTATTGAAGAAAGAATAGACAAATAGACAAATAGATCAAGATGGTGTGGTATTGAAGAAAGAATAGACAAATAGACAAATAGATCAATGAAACAGAATAGACCTGCATAAATATACTCAACATATCTTTGACAAAGGAGCAAAGGCAATACAATGGAGCAATAATAATCTTTTCAACAAATGGTGCTGGAACAATTGGACATCCACAAGCAAAAAAAATTTAGATATAGCCCTTACACTCTTCACAAAAATTAACTCAAAATGGATCATAGAGTTAAATGTAAAACATAAAACTATAAAACTCCTAGAAAATAGCACAAGAGCAAATCTAGATAACCTTGGGTATGGCAATGACTTTTTAAATAAAACACCAAAGGCAAATCCATGAAAGAAATAATGATAAGCTGAACTTCGCTAAAATTAAAAATTTATGCTCTGTGGAAGACAATGTCAAAAGAATGAGAAAATAAGCCACAGACAGGAAGGAAATATTTGCAAAAGACACATCTGATAAGGGACTGTCTTCTAAAAACACACAAAGGATGCTTAAAACTCAACAATAAGGAAACCAACAATCCAATTAAAAAATGAGGTAAGGACCTTAACAGAAACCTCACCAAAGAAGATATGCAGACAGAAAGTAAGCATATAAAGAGATGTTTCATATCATATTTCATCAGGGAAATGCAAATTATTTTTTTAATTTATTTTTAAAAAACTTTATTTTATATTGGAGTATAGTTGATTAACAATGTTGTGTTAGTTTCAGGTGTACAGCAAAGTGATTCAGTCATGCATATACATATATCTATTCTTTTTCAAGTTCTTTTCCCATTTAGCTTATATCTGCACAAAAACCTGTATGTGGATATTTATAGCAGCTTTATTTATAATTGCCAAAACTTGGAAACAACCAAGATGTCCTTCAGTAGGTGAATGGATAAGTAAACTTGTCCATCCAGACAACAGAATATTATTCAGTTCCAAGAAGCAATGACTATTAAGCATAAAAAGACATAGAGGAAACTTAAATGCATATTACTATGTGAAAGAAGCCAATCTGAAAAGGCTATATACTGTATGATTCTAACTATATGACATTCCGGAAAAGGCAAAACTATGGAGACGATAAAAAGATCAATAGTTTCCAAGGGCTTGGAGGGAGGGACGAACAGGTGGAGCACAGTACAGACTTGGCTGATTACGATATGTCAGTATGGGCAACTCTGTGCATGTGTGGAAGCAGAGGTATGTGGGAAATCTCTATACCTTCCACTCAATTTTCCTATGAACCTAAAACTGCTCTAAAATAAAAGTGAAGCCAATCTATCAAGCTACATAGGGTCAAAATGTGATTTAAAAAAAAAGATTTTTAAATGGACAAACTGAAAATAATTTTTACAAGATTGAATTTATTAAATGTTAGAGTGAAATATATTAAAATTACCATTAAATATCAAAAATATAAAGATTAAGTCTTCTATGACTCCTACAGCCCATACCTGAATCCAGATAATGTGTTTCTTCAACTGAAAATTTTATAATTATAGGTTTTATCGTACATTATGTTTTCTACCTTAATAACTCTACTGATATTGTTTTATTTTTTCTGTCTTCAGCATTTTCACAGATCCATGCAAGTGACTGGAATTCAGGAGACATGAATTTTCAAATGGCTGTTTTCTTCAGTGTTCCTTTTGTTTTTAAACCTTGCTGACAATCTTTGCAAATATGCCTTTATAAAGATATAGTCTCTGGCCAGCGTGAAACAGGATTTTATAGACCTTTCCAACTTTGAGAGAAAATCTCACAGCTGGCAAACTCACATCCATTACTTAGAAGCCATTTACTCTTTAATAGCTTTCTGTCTCCTGTTATAAAAGAATCCCCTGCATGCTCCTTGGTTAAAGTGTTGGCAACTGCATGCATCATATACATTTTCATGTGACATTTCTTTATTCAACATGTCTATTATGTATCAATGACTAATCAAAGCAATAGGGAAATATTAGTAAACAAACAGAGAAACCTTCTTGCCTTCCAGGAGCTTACCTTTCCGATGGGGAAACAGACAATAAAAGTGGTAACTCAATTAATTATAAGGGATAAGTACCAAGTGATACCTGAAAGCGATAAGGGCTAAGAATATTTGAAAAGAAAAAAGGGCATCCAGAGATGGTGAATGTTTAGAGAGGATAGCTGGGGAAGATCTAACTTAGGTGACTTAAGATCTGGAAGAAGGAAGGTATTTGAGATTCGACACAGGTTTGAGCAGATTTAGTTACATGTCAGCACCCATTTGACGACCAGCACCCAGCAGCCATTGGTTGAAAATGGAGCAATGTGAACCTAAGTGCCCCAATGGGGATCAAACCCACAACCCTGGCCTCACCTGTTCCCTGTGTTAATAGAGCTCACTGCCAATTATGTCCAAGGGACTGGCCCCACAGTAGCCTCATCAGTATGTTAAGGGTATTTTACCTGTGACTCGGGTAGGACCAATGAGGGCATATGTAAGGAAGCACAAAAGCTTATTTTAGTATTATCTATTCAACTGTTCATCAACTGCCCCCAACGTATGCAATTCCCCCTTAAATGTTATTACTAAACGTATAATGGCTCCAATAATCGTGTCAGTTAGTTCACTTTATACACATTATCTTACACAGTCCTTACAATTAGTCTCTGAGGTTGACGTTATTTTCTTTCTACTCATGAGGATGCTAAGGCTCAGACACATCAAGGAATTTTCCTAAGTTAACATGGCAAGAAAGTGGTCAAACTAGATTTCATACACAGATCTAGCTGGATCCTAGAGCCTGTACTCTTAAGTCTCATGCTTTGTTCAATAAAGTTGATTGCATCAGACACAGAAGAAACTTTAGTATTAATCCTGTCCACACTGAGGCCCAGAGAGATGGAGATATTTTCCAGTGACTCAAAGAAAGTCAAGGGCAGAGTTTGGAATAGAAGTCAGATGTACTCATCCTAGCCTGGAAATCTTTCTACTACAACATGTGAGGGTTATTCATTGCTATAATATAAAGCTCCAGGAGGAATAAACACCTGCCCCAGGACCTATTATTCCTTGGTGGGAATGACCATGACCTTCTGGTGAATGTTCCATTCTTTCTTTAAAATCTAATGAGATGTTATTTTCTTTGGAAAGCCATCCTTGATACTTCAGTATACTGTCACTCTCTTCTTCCTTTATATACTTATTCTTGTCTTACCATGTCATCTAAATCATATCATAACATATAAATCACATGCCTTTATCTCCTTTAAGATTGAGCTCCTTGAGAGCAATCACCACATCATTCATCTTGGTACCCTTCGTGTATAAAAACTGGTATATAGCAAGCAATAAATATTTCTGCAATTAATTTTTTTTAATTTCCATTTCCTCAAGAAAACCACGATTAATACAGTCTTCTAAGTTTCATCCAAATAGAACCAAAGAGAACTTTAAAGAAATCATTATGTCCATTGTCTTTTAGCCAAGTATTTATTGAATAGGTAACTTTCCATGTTTATTTGAGCCATAAAAACCTAAATACAGAATTACTCTCAATGAAATGCAATTTTTCCTTTTATTTTTATAGGAGCCACCAGTATTCCAAATTTCTTAGCAAGAGATACCTTTTTGCAGTCTTACTACTAGCCCTATTGGTGCATACACCATTGGGAATATGCTTCTGGACAAAAGATTCTCACCCAACTCCATGTACAGAGGTTCTCCTACATTACTGTCTGTTCACATAGGTTTCTATTCCCCTGATGCATTGTTAAATATTGGAAAAAGAAAAAAATCTGTAGTCAAAAACTTTGTTTCATGTTCCAAATCTTCCATTTACTTCCTAAGTGAATGTGTGTAAATCTCTCCAGCATTCTGAGCCCAGCAAAAGGGGATTAATAGTATGGGCAATAGTATACTTCTTGGCAAAGTAGTGCAAATCAACTGAGTAGTACTTGTAAAAGTGCTTAGTCCTATCTGTTAAGGGTAGTCCTAGTTGTTATTATATGTTCAGATTTTGCTCACACGCATGGCATCTACTATCCTAATATCTGTCATTTTGCCACTCCAAAGGATAATAAAATGTAAATATAAGTGAAATATCATTTTATCTCAAACTTCAGACAAAATTCCCAAATGATTTACCTTTTACAGAATTTTATCCAGATTAATGAGTAATTGTTCTTCATGGAAAGATACTGAATGAAAAAATAAGCTTTCTAATTGTTTAGTTATAATTAAAAATAAGTAGTTTGAGTTGGTAGGGTCCTTCTCCAGGGTCCTAGGACTGTGTCTATTTTATGTTATTTTGGTGAGTGCTATTGGAGTTTACTATTTTCTGATGAGGGTGTTAGGGTATTTCGTTTGGAGAAAGTTAATGAGCATATATGTGAAAGTGTTCCTTGACGCTTGCACAAGAAAACTGTGGGGACCAGAAACACTACTGGTGTTCCCCTGCTCATCCCTTTCCTACTTATAACACCATCAACATAAAGGTCCTTCGACAGACACCTGACAAAAACTAGTAGGGACAGAACGAGCAACTCTACACCATTGTTCCTTGAAGAAAGGTAGTCTCCAGATCAATGAATCACTGTTTCTATAAGCAATCACAAGCACAGAAAATGTTATCTTGTAGTATCAAAGACATCCTTAAAATTATATTAAACGAGATGCAATCTCTGCACATTCAGCTACAATACTAATATTGAAATAGAGATGATTTGGATGTTTACTGTAGATTTTTGCTATGACATTTTAAGCACAGAGACTTTTTAAAAGTATTTAATATTCCAAATTGCACCCTGCATTTATGAAATCCCTCCAGGTTGTGAAGACTGAATTTTAGACCTCCCATTAGAATACAGGGTACCCAAAACAAAAAAAAATCAAGACAGCACATAAGAGTTTCATATATTTTTTCCTGAATATCAACAGAATGGGAACTGCATAGAAAATTCTCCACCTACAATTCCTCAGTCATGGACTTGAAAATATAGTGACAAAGTTCATCTTTACTGTGACATCTTAATGTACCTTACTCATACTCAGATAGCCAGAGCAACCAGAAAATTAACTCTATATTTCCATATCACACTCACCCTCACTTTCTCTTCTCACCTCCTGCTTGAGAACTGTCTCTTTCCCCAAGTATCTTAAACAAGTCTTTGATTTTGTTTTTATAAAGAAAAAGGTATTGAGAATAGGATTCATCTTACATAAGGAGTTAACATAAGATTCAGGATTTCTTCAACCATTGATTAGTAATGGGATCTTATAAAATGTCAAAGGGCATTTATTCTATGAAAATAAGGGTAACAGTAAGAAACAGTACAATTTGGTGAAAGCATGTACACTCATTATAATTAAAATTTTTCATTTGATAAAAGGCCTTGATAGAGGTGACAATATTCTCATGAACACCAATGTCTAGAAGCATTTGACATGCAATAATGAATCACTGTGGTCAGCGAGATAAAGAGATACTTACCCCGAAAAACAAGATTAGAGGAAAGGGAATCAAATTTTACTTGCACATTTGAGGCTAATTGAGGGATATCAACAAGAACAGAGTTGGAGCTCAGAAGAGAAAGTCGACGTCTTGATAAAGATTGAACTATCCAAATGTCACTTCTAGAAACCCAGTGACAGAGTTACCTGGTCAATTTAGTGCTATTATACTTAAACCCATAGATAGATAAACAATAGATAGATAGATGATAGGTAGATAGATAGGTAGTTAGAGATATTGATATATAAATGAAGTAAAAACAGCACTCAACTATAAAGCATCGTATAGTTTGTTAGTTCCATTTTAGGTCAATGACTATGAATGACTGCACAGTGGATAATAAAATTTATTTCCTGGTGGGGTGAATTTTGTGAAATTGCTATGGTTACTGATGCTTGCATGCCTCTCCTTTCATCTTGCTACCTTCAAGGACAGCCAACCTTATCAAGGAGGATTAGTAAAAATGGAAATTTACTTTTATTACTATCAACTAATATTTACTGAGAGCCTACTAGTACATGCTATCTTGTGCATTGTTTCAGTCATCTTCACAATGCCCTTGTGAGGCAGGGACTATTATCTCTTTCCTCTGCCTTATGAATGAGTAAACAGCTCGGACATGGTAAATAATTCACTCCAAAGAAAGCATTAGAACTTCAATATGAACTAAAACCTAACTACTAAACCTTATGTGTCTTTTCAGCAGCCCTTTTTTATTCACTTAACTGGCATTTATTAAATTAGGTATTGTAGAGAAAGTGACATAGTCCTAGTTAATTACAGAGACTTTAGAGTCAGAGAAGGCTAAAATTCCAGCTTTGTCATTTACAAGCTGTTTAGCCTTGAGGAAGTTACTTATCTTCTCTAAGCGTTAACTACCTCATCTATAAAATGAGGATTAAAAAGATGCATAATTCAGAGGACTGTTTTGATAATTAAAGAAAATACTGCAGACAAAATACTTAGTTCAGTGCCCAGGTCATAGTAAATATTCAGGAAATGGCAACTTCTCTAATTGTGATAAATATGCCATGGCCTCTGCCCTCGAGGACCATAGATTTAAAGAGGGAAGGTTAGATGTATATCAAATGACTGTAATAAATAACTGAAAAAGGCATTGTGAGAGTTGAGAGTAAAGAGTCATAAATTCAGTCTAGTGAGATCATGGGTATCATTGTGAAGGAGGACACATTTTATTAGGGCCTTGAGGAATTGGCTTCTGTAGATTCAGTGACACGGCACCCCAAGGAGAGGCATGAGCAAAGCTGGAGGCAGGAAAATACTAAGCTTGGTGGATAAACAAAGAGAACTGAGATTGACTCAAACATAAGCTCTATGCAGGAATGCAGTGGAGACCAGACTATATGTTAGAGACTTGAATGTACACCTAAGGAATCGTTTCTTTACTTAGAGGATAATATAGAACCTTTGAAGATTTTTAAGAGAGGAGTCATAGGAATGAGACTGAACTATTACGATGCAAATGTAAAGTGTTGGGGAAAAGGAAAAGGAAAAGTACAACAATTATGTGGGCCAATTAAAGAGAATGTATGGAAGTCAAATTGAGCAATAAGGGTGCTTGAGCAAAGCAGAGCAGTGGGAGGGTAATGCAGAGAAAGGGACTATCTCTGAGGGTGATAGACACATAAACTAGACAGGAGTTGGCAAATATTAGGCAAAAGAGACAAAGAAGAAGAAAGAATAAAAGATGTCTGAAATTTCAAGTCTGAGTTGTGAGGACAGCAGAGGAATTTTCAAAAGACAGCAATCAGAAAAAAAGACCAGCTTTGCAGAGCACATGATGAGCTCTCTTGACATACTGCATTTGAAACCAGACGGCTATGTAGAGGTGCTAAAAGAACAATCAGAACCGTGTGACTGCAACTTAGGAAAGACTAAATCATGGGGTAACTGATTTGAATCATCACAAGGCAGAGAAGTGAAGTATCCTTTGCTGAATGAAAACGCTGAGGTAGAAAGAGAGAAGAACCAGGAACAAAATTGCTTGCAGGAAGGGGAAAAGAGTCACAGAAAAGACAAGGAAAGAAACCAGAATGTTAAAGCATCACAAACCCAAATAAGAAGTTACAAGGAAAATGGAAGGTCATCACAGCAAAATGGTACAGAGCAATCAATGATAAAAATTAGTAAGACCAATATTAACACTAAAAATAAGAATTCATTGGTGCATTCACTTTGCAAATACTTTCCCAGTTTCTCATGATATCAAACACAGAGATACTATATGAACCAGCAATTCTACCCCTAGGTATCTACCCAGAGAGAAATGAAGACATATGTCCGCACAAAGACTTGTACACAAATGTTCATAGTAGCATTATTCATGATAGGCAAAAATGGAACAACCCAAATGTCCATCAACTTATTAATGGATAAACAAAATACCGTTTATCCATACAATGCAATATTATTTGGCAATAAAAAGGAATAAAACACAGGACTAGCTAAAATAGGGATGAACCTTGAAAACATTACGCTAAATGAAAGAAGTTAGTCATGAAAGACTACATACTGCATTATTCCATTTATATGAAATGTCCAGTATAGGCAAATCCACAGAAATAGAAAGTAGATTAATATTTGCCTAGGGATAGTGGAGATTGAACAGAATGGGGAGGGACTGCTAATGGGTATAAGGTTTTTTCCCAGGGTTATAAAAATATTCTAAGGTTATAACTTGATGACTGGACAACTATGTAGATATACTTAAACCACTGAATTGTACACTTACGTTGGCTGAATTTTATAGTGTATAGATCAAATCCCAATAAGTCTGTTTTAAAAGGAAGAAGAATCCACTGGTTAAGTTTAAAAAAATCAATTTCTGCAAACTGATAGAATTCAAAGGCATAAAAGCTTCCGATATAAATCACATTTAAAGTTTATCAGTGAGGTATGACCATAAGGTAAATCAAATGAAATCTTAAATATGACTCTAAGATGATTCTGAGTGTCTCTGCAAATGAAATTCTGGGAATCCATTAATGTTCTCCCTGGAGGAGAGTAAAAAAGAAAGGTGCGGGTGTGACTGCAATTGCTGAGACCTGATTTCAACTTATTTACACGACTTCAAGATAATAACCCATAGATTTTTGGGAAAAGGCTAAGACTTAGTTATGACAACTCAAGTCACTGAGAACACCTTTCATCCCCAACAGACCCTTCATCAGACATCAACGGGTCCATAGTAAAGCCACTGAGAGGACACCTGGCACAGTCTTACTGTGGTGGTGACATCAAGGGCATCAACCAAAGGTTATATGTGTGGGATGCTGGAATATTATCGGATGTTATACAACTGATCAGCACCCTGGGGCATTTGGTTGGGTCTCGCGGTCTCAGCACTAAAAGTATTCAGTTATCACAAGACAGAAATGAATATGCCTGAGTACAAAAGGAATATTAATACTAATTGAATAACTTATGTATTATATTAATGACTCAAAATTTTCAGGAAAAGAATATTAAGATTAAACAAAATGTGACATTGTAATAAATGTATATACTCGAAGCAATAAAAATCCTAAATATTAACAAAATATCTCAAAGAAATAGTATAGGCTCTACTAGAGAAATAATTTCTCTTTCAAATACCATGTTTTCAGTTCTTAAAATATGGATGAGTGAATAAAAGGAGTAAATGATAAGTATTCTTACGTGTGAATAAATTAATAGATAACGCATTCTTACTAAATTCCCTGACTCCAAACCACCTGGACTTATTAAAGAAACAAGTGGTTTAGGCTATTGTTTGCTTCAACACTGAACAGTGACCCAACTGATTAATGCTTGTGGAAAACCTACCCTTAAGCAGCTTTTATAAAATGAATTAGTGCTTCTGAAATTATAGAACATATACTTCAGCACCTCAGAAAACTTTTGATGGCTAATCAATGGTTAAATACCATTCTATTTCCAATCTTCTGAGCTATCTCATTAATATAATGAAACTGAGACACCACAGCTTCAGGGCCTACATCCCCTGTGATTCTAAGATTAATGTATAGAGCACAGCCCTTCAGAACAAGGAGCGTAGAGCAGGAACGTACTGCCATTTATCAGCTCAATGGATTGATAATGAATTCAATTCAACAATTTTTTGAATGCCTACTATGTGCCAGACACAGGATTGTTCTAAAGGATACAGAGAAATGTAAATCATAAAGACTCTATTCAATATAGTGAGTGGGTTAGATTTAAAAGATAAATTTAACTTTGAGTAATATAAATACTAAAAGAGGACTAAAATAAAATGTACTTTCAAATTTTAAAGTAAGAAACACGTTTGAAAAATCAGGAAAGCTTTCAATCAGAAAATTATCTTTGACAGAAGATTAGAATAATACCATCTTTTAAGAATTTGTGTGACAAGGATATCACATCTATTTTCTCATTTAATCCTAGAAATAACACTCTGAGGGAGGTATGAAAATCTCCATTTTACAAATGAGAAAACCAAAGTTCCAAGACATTACTGAATTTCTCAAGTTCACGCGTGGTCAATAAATAGAATCTGAGTTCAAACCCAAATCTATCTAGTTCCCAAGGTTTAACCAGGTCGGTATAATGGCCTTAAAAACACAGAAAGTTGAAACAAGCAGAACTGTTGTCAAATTTCCTCAGATGTGGAGGATTAAAGTGCAAAGGTAAATGAACCAAAGACCATGTCAGTAATCCACACAAGCACAGTAGGAGAGAATATTTGAGTGCTCAAGGACGAAAGAGAGCTTTGAATGCCACTTTGGACCTTTTTGGTGAAAAATGCAAAACCACTGAAGACTTTTAAAAAGGGAGTAAAATCATCAGAACTCTTATTCTAAAAGACTGTCCAGATAACAGTCTATAGAAAAGATTATACGTTGAACCATAATATCCATAAAGAACACCCACTCCCCAATTAAAATTATTAGTGGTAATTAGAAGCAGATTGTTTATTGAAAATGTTGACTACGGGTAAAAAGAGGAAGTTTGGAAAGCGTTTGACGTGAATGAGCATTTTATCGAGTGAAACTCTGAGAGATAAGAAGGTGTTAAGAAATATTTATAAAATTCTGCCAGACTCACTGTTTTGTGGTGATTATCCATCCTGGACTCTGAAGAGCCAATAATTTCTCTGTCCACATCAAGATATTTTTCTCTCCAAGTGATGCTGTTGTGTTGAAGGACACATTTTCTTTGAATAGTTTCAATGGACACTTTATAATATATTCATTGCAGATTTTAGATCTATTAAGCATATTTTTCTCATTTCATCTTCAGTTCATTGTTCATAATCCATTATTTGTTGAAAACTTTCCACACTAGGGATTGTGTTGAGTCCTGGGGACAGGAAGAAAAATAACAAAGGTTATACAGCATACCAAGGGACATAGACATGTAAACAAAGCATGACAATATGTTGTATTATGAGTGTATACTAGACACATAGAAAAATCTCTATATATATCCATCAGGATCTCACTATAACCATTTCAAATATTTATAACAGAGAAAATGTAAGTAGCCGGCTACTCAGAAGAGGCAGGATCTGAGCAGCTAAAGAGTGAACAATAAGATAACCTAGAGATTTTCTAAAGCAGACGGCCTCTACCAATCATAGATGGGAGAAACAAGGAGAGGAAGTGATTGTAGTGGGTTGAATGGTAGGCCTCCCCCCAAATATGTCCACATCCTAATACCTGGAGCCAGTGAATATTAACTTATTTGGAAAAAAAGGTCTTTGCAGATGTAATTAAAGATCCTGAGATGAGAGTATCTTGAACTAATCAGGTGGACCCTAAATCCAAAAAAATTTTCTTCCAAGAGACAAGAGTAGAAGATGCAGAAAGAGAAGAGAAGAAGACCATGTAAAGACAGAGGCATAGATTGGAGTAATGCTGCCATAAGCCAAGGAGCATCTGGAACCACCAGAAGCTGGAAGAGACAAGGAAGAATTCTCTTCAAGAACTGTTGGAAGGAGCTTATCCCTACTGAAACCTTAATTTCAGACTTTTGGCCACCAGAACTGGGAGAGAATACATTTCTATTGTTGGGAATCACCAAATTTGTAGTAATTTGTTACAGCAGCCCCAGGAAACTAATACCATGTTGTTACCAAAGCTACGGTTCCCCACTTGGAACTGGAGCGGAAGCAAGCATGTCCAGAGGGAGGAATCTCTGAAGGAACATACTCACTACTAGAAAAGTCACTCAATGAAGGGAGGGAAGGGAAGAGCCCATCCCCCATCTCCTGCCAGTGATGCCAGCCACAAGCTTCAGCTGCTATACAGGAGCTTGGAGAATGCAGCCTGGAAAAGCCAGTCCCCCACCACGCAGAGAAGAACCAGCAAGGACAAAGAATATTTCTAAGAGCCACAGTGTCAGCACCAGTATGCTATGGGAGCACAATGGATAAGTAAAGCTTGCTATATCAAGGCATTTTCAGAGAAGGTGAAATTTAAGCTTAATCAAGATGAATGATTAGAAATTCATCAGGCAGTGGAGGAAAGGTATTGAATGGGAAGAAAAAACATGTGCAAAATGAAGTTCAGAACCCTATGCAGTCTTCCTGTCCTCCACTTTTGTCCTGGTCCTCCATGTGGAAAACAAATATGGACTGAGTCTAATTGTTAGGGGCAGGCCATGTAATTAGTCTGGGGTCTAATCTGAAGACTTAGCCATTTTAGTTTCAGGACAGAGAGAGAACAGGAAATCCCACTAGGGAATCCAAGCTCGAGTCATACACTCCAAATCAGTTTTAACAGAGAGGGCTGGGTTAAGTCCTGTGGCAAGGCTGTGTTAGGTAATAGCTGATCCACAGTAGAAGAGTATTTTGATTCCTATTTGGTTTTCCACCTTGTGTATATATCTTATACATCGTGTATAGGGAACCCCAGTGGAGATGAAGTGAGGAGTAAGATTTTCAATCCTCTGCCCTATTCCCCAAAAGAGAGGTTAGTTCTTAGTTCATTTGATCCATTTATATGTAAATGTTCATTACTCAGTTGACGTACGTTTCTAAAATTTAAAATAAGTATGGGCATGAGACAGAGGTTTGGAAATATTCAGATAGGAATTTAAAACAAGGCATTGGATGATACCATCTAGGTAGAAGGTAGATGAGGACTTAGACAGGGCTCTAGGGAACCTCCCAGTGAGAGACATATTGCTGTTGCTCTTGAGATATTCTACCACTATTCATTGGACACCTGCAACTACGTGGGCCCTCTCCCCTTACCTTAGGCCTGAGCCAAAGTTATTAATAGAAGCTTAACTTTAAACCATTAGATAACCCTTTACTGCAGTATCTATTCTACAGGGTACTGGAAGAGATTGGTCAGAAAATGACACTGCAAAGCCATTGCAGCTCGGTAACCTTTTTTTTAGTCACCAATTCTACCTGGATTTCAACGAGAGATGAAGAAAAAAGGTGCAATTATCTCCCTTAATTTACACTTCCTGAAAATATAACTCAATCTTTAAAGCCTGCACTCTTTTATTTCTTGCTTATTTGATCCTTTAAATCCTGTTCAAACGAAAATATAGTGATATTTTCTTATTTTAGCTCTCTTCTGAAGCGACCTTGAAAGGCTAAAGAAGATCTTACAGTACTTTCTTTTCTTGGGGTCTTGGTAAAAGAGGATGAAAATGCTGACTTGTCAGCTAAACAGCATCGGATGGTTACAAATGAATGCAGCCCTTCTCAGGGGACAAGACTGTATCCAGGCAGAGGCTGGCAGCCCTACAGCACTGCACATAAATGAGTGATGCACTGCAGATAAAATGGGAATCAACCTGTTTTCTGGGCAGCAAGCCCGTTCAAGGAAGAAATTGTGCTCTTTCCTGGAAGCGCGCCATCCTCCTTGTCTGCATTCCCCAAATGCCTTTCATTTCTTTAAGAAAATATCAAATAAAGGACTGGCCTCAACGAAGAAGCCACTGTCCTACAGCAGGGTACTTTGACCTCTCCAAGCAGTTATCAAACTGCATTTTCTGAAGACAGAATCAGCTCCAACGATTTAGACATATTGGGAATGTTTGTTTCTTTACTGATTCATTTCAAAAGATGTTTATAAAACATCCCAAGTAAATCTGACTGAGAACATTTATGTCTATTTTCTAGCATTTGGAATGTTGATGGTAGCTTTAAAATCTGTGATTCTGTAATAACGAAGATCTTAAAGACAAAAAAGGTTTTAGAGCACTTTGAGTCTAGTGACGTAATCTATCCCTACCAGGAAATTTCCTTTACAGCATTCCAGGAGGTATTTTCCTTTGCAGCGTTCCTGGAAAATTCTGCTTTGTCCAGGGACAGGAAGCCTACCCACTATAAGACAGCTCATCTCTTTGATTCAAAGTTCTAACTAACAGAGTTCCTCCTGATAGGAAGCCAACATGTACAGGACCTATCTTCCCCCATCCTGCCACTCTGTTGAATCCTACCTGCTCTTCTACAGGAGCGTGTTCACAAATTCCAAGGCTGCTTCTGATTGGCTGCCACCAAAATGGTGGCGCCCATGTTGCGGTCCTTTTCCTTAGGCAGGTGGTCTGGAGCCCCAGGCCCTTCAGGGGTCTTGCGCCTGGGGCTGCGTGAGGCTCACTCCGGCGCTCAGGGGTGGCCGGCGGTGCAGGAGTCCGGGGGTCTGTTCAAGAAGTTCTCCCCCGGGCTTCCCTGGTGGCGCAGTGGTTGAGAGTCCGCCTGCCAATGCAGGGGCCACGG
The DNA here is from genome assembly GCF_949987515.2 of Delphinus delphis. Taxonomy (NCBI): domain Eukaryota; kingdom Metazoa; phylum Chordata; class Mammalia; order Artiodactyla; family Delphinidae; genus Delphinus; species Delphinus delphis. The sequence continues at coordinate 101,470,374 of NC_082688.1, forward strand.
GTTCCTGCCCCGGTCCGGGAAGCTCCCACACGCCGCGGAGCGGCTGGGCCCGTGAGCCATGGCCGCCGAGCCTGCGCGTCCGGAGCCTGTGCTCCGCAACGGGAGAGGCCGCAACAGTGAGAGGCCCGCGTACCACAAAAAAAAAAAAAAGTTCTCCCCAAAAGGGGTATGAAGATAGAATTGCCAGAGCTCTTCCACTGTGGCAAGGCGGGAAGCTTTCTCCAGACCATCTACTGTTGCCTCATCCCACGGCCAACTTGTTGCCTCTTGTGGGCCGTCCGCTAGCGCAGCTGCGCCCCTTTACCTACAAAGCGATTGCGCAGGCGGGAGGGGCCATTGCGCCTGCGCAGAGGCCTCCAGCAGCTGATCAGCATTTCTTTGCTGATGAGCCGACCGGCAGCTTCACAGCGCAGTACTCCATACCCTTCCGAGCAGCTGTGGGCGGACGCTTGCGCATGAACATCCAGACTCGTCGGCACTAGAGCCCTGAGATCATGAGGTCGAAAGAGTTCTTCTTATACTGAATGCTCCAGGCCTATGAACGAGTTCTTCTTATACTGAAGGCTCCAGGCCTATAACTTCTACTACCTGTTCCAGCGTTATGGCTGTTGATCCGGCTGGGTGGATCTGATGAGCTAAGCAATGTCATGTCCGGGTATGATTTCATCCACAAGATGACTGGAGAAGACGTATTTGGAATCACTGTTCCCCTAATTACAAGTGGATCAAAACCATGAAAGTCATCTGACAGTGCTGTTTGGCTACACAGAGTTAAGATACCTCCCTTTGAATTGTATCAGTTGTCAGGCAGCAAGATGATTCAATAGAAAGGTACCAAAAGCTCTTCACTTTTCCACCCCTTCCAGAGATTAATGACATAATGCAGCAGCATGTCACAGAGCCAGAAAATCGGCGTCCTCAGAAACGACTTGCTGCAGAAGTAACAAAGTTTGTTCGTGGACCAGAAGGGCTGGATTCTGTGAAACAGTATACACAAGCCCTTTGCCATAGTAGGATAAATGCACTGGAGGTTACGTCTGATCAAGAGTTAAAAGAGTTGTTTAAAGAAGCTTCATTTTCTGAAGTAGTTCTTAACCTTGCAACGTGTCCTAAATATAAGCTGCAAAACAAATGCCATTCCGCATGGTCCACGAGGGTACTGGCTAACAGAAGGTGGAGTTGGTATTAATCAGAGATAAGCAACAAATCCTGAGAGTGCTAGTTGTTGGACCACATATACTTGAGAATGGACTTTCATTCTTAATAATGGAAAAGGAATTTCTACACTATAAAACGGCTTCAGCTATGAGGAGAAACCCTGGTGGTTCAAACATCCATCATTCATTCTCAAGATATAAGAAGGCACTTATACGTTTGCTTATGCTAATCAGAACAACAAAGAATGGAGTATACTCTAGGCTTCACACTGTAAGTAATTTCATTTTTTTATAAGGGCATTTTTAAAAATTTATTTATTTATTTTTGGCTGTGTTGGGTCTTCGTTTCTGTGCGAGGGCTTTCTCTAGCTGCGGCGAGCGGGTGCCACTCTTCATCACGGCGCGCGGGCCTCTCACTATCGCGGCCTCTCTTGTTGCGGAGCACAAGCTCCAGATGCGCAGGCTCAGTAGTTGTGGCTCACAGGCCCAGTTGCTCCGCGGCATGTGGGATCCTCCCAGACCAGGGCTCGAACCCGTGTCCCCTGCATTGGCAGGCAGACTCTCAACCTCTGCTCCACCAGGGAAGCCCAGTAATTTCATTTTTTATGTAAGCTGGTTTATACGTAAGGTGTTTGTGTGATGATGAAATATTTTATTTCCTGATTTGCAAACACCAACGACCATGATTTCCTGGGTTAATCTTTTTTTAAAATTATACTTTATGAAAAAATTAAATTATGTCTTTTTTATCCTAAAAAAAACCCCCAATGCTTCTCATTTTACAGAAGCACAGCATCCATACTTACACATGTATTATGAAGGATGTGCCTGCAGTGAAACTGACCAGTACAGCACCCTGCTTACAGTACTGCACTTGTGCAATAAATGTTAGCATCTCTTTGATAATAAACTCTGAAATTTGAGTAGCACTTGATAATTTCAAGGGACTTTTTGACATACTCTCTTAATTAAATAACTCCACAAAGTGAGGAGGAGGGTGTTATGATCTTCATTTCTCAGTTGAGGATATCTGTTCATTCCACAAATATGTATGACATGTGCCATACACTGTTGTAAGCATTCAGATTGACACTGAGAAAGCAAGACATCTGTTCAAGCTCATGCAGATTCTAAGGGGGAGATTCAGGACCCTACATGCAGATCTTCATATCAAATCTCATTGTCTTTCTATCACATAAGTTATCATGTTTCTCCAGAGGTGGAAGAAGACAGGGCTCCATGGTCCTGGGCAGTGAGGGTTTAGTGAGAGACAAACAACTCTATTTATTGGTACAAAAGCATCCAGTCGGCTTTTTAGTAGCCCACTCTTAAATAAGAATTTACAGTCAACAACTATCACATATTTGAGGGAAATTGTATTATAAAAGACAGAAATCACATAAAGTAACAGGAAGGACACAGAGATAGTGCAGGAGAAAAAAAGTTTTTAACCTATATTAATACCTTCCAAGAGATAAAAGATATTACATCCATGAAGCAAAACCAGGATGCTTCAAAAAAAATATTAAAAGAGCCAGAAAGAGATGTTAAGAATTAAAAATGAGGAAAAAAACCCCGTAAATTTGAAGAAATCTCCCAGAATGTAGGACCAAAATATAAAGAGTTAGAAAATGGAGAGAAAAGAAAATAGGACTTTTCCAGAATGTCCATCATACACACAAAGGAGTCACAGAAAAAGTGGACAGAGAAAATAGAAGGTAAGAAATTATCCACGAGATAACTGGAGAAAGTTTCTCAGACTTGTAGGATGTGAGTTTCCAGATTGGAAGAGCCCATTTCGTGCTCAGCACAATAGATGAAAATAGACCTACACTAGAACCCCTGAAAAATTTCAAAAGACTGGATATTAAGAAAAGATTCTAAAACTTCCAGAAAGAAAACTGGTTTCTTGCAAAGGATCAAGAAATCAGATAATGTCAGATTACCCAGTAGCAACAATGGAAGTCAGAGGACCATGGAACAATGCTTTCAAAAAGAAATTACTTTCAACCTAGAATTTTAGTCAACCAACTTTCAATGGAATAAAAGGGGAGAAAAAAAGACATTCTCAGATACTTTTTTAAAAAGCTACAAAATCTGGAAAGTAGGGTGTTCAACACAGCAGCTGTGTGTGTCAATCCACGTTGGAACATGTCAAAAAAAATCCTGGGATATTTATTGTTTAAAAAGATATTTAAAAATACCTAATGAATCTGAACATATTGGGAGATTTACATCACTGAGAGAGAATTTGGGTATAACTTAATGATAGGTGCATACAAACTAAATCAAATGGTGAAAAGACAATTATTAACTCTAGGGAGAACAAAAATATATCGATGAGAAACAGAAAGCAACTATAGTATATATACAGGGCTCAGCTATAACGTATGTTTTACAATGTGAAGATAAAATGTTTATGTCACCCAGTGGTTCCCAGAGTGTGGTCCCTCGGCCAGTCCAACAACATCATGACATCACCTAGAAATTTGTTTGGAATGCACATTCTCTGGATCCTCCCTTACTGAATCAGAGGGGAGTAGGACCCACAAATCTGTATTTACACAAGCTATCGAAGTGATCCTAAGGCACTCTAAAGTTTGAGAATCATTGATCTGACCAAAGTTGTAAAATCTAAACTAGAGAGAGTGACAGGCTTTTGACATGTATGTGATGAGGATGGGCAGAGGAGAAATTCAGTAACTAATGCTTAAACCAAGCATTAAGAAAAACCAAGAAATGCAATCTAAGCATGGTATTTAGAAGTAGAAAGGGCAAGAGAGCACCCTTATTTCAGTCGATAAAATAAAAACAAAATTATATAAGAAGCACTGACCTGCTCAGTCCAACTGACCTGATGTTCTCGGGCCCACCAAAATTAAGGATGTTTTCTCTTTGTAAATTATAAGGAGTTCCCAATCCACGAAAGAGAACTTGCTTATAGGTAGTAAAGATGTATGTTATTTTTATACATCTTACTTTAAAAATCACTCAGATGTCATAAACCATGGATCTTATATTGCAAAATATTCAGTTACAAATTGGTATTACTTTGTTATCCTGTAGATGAGGTTTTTCATTGAACACCAACATATGGGGAAAAGCATGGCACCATGACTTTCATTACTGAGCATGGTATGATGTGGCATGTTACATATATGTGGGATTAAATGAAATTAAAGAAGTTATATATATATTTATAATATATGTGTGTGTTATATATACATATTTATTTATTTATTTAACCTTTATAACAATTTTAGGAAAAATGTGGTCATCTCTGATTTAGAGATGAGGAAATCCCGGCATCAAGAATCATTGAAAATGTTTAGCATCACACAAGTGGTGGATGTGCCTTCCATGACCCCCTGTTAAACTAGATTTAGTTTGTAATTATTTGTACTACAACTAGTCAGATGGGGCAGCATCTGCAGACAACTACAAGATGCAGAGGACCCCATCTTTCTGTTTTGATACAAGGAGCTCAATAAGTTAAAACGAGCAAGTGGCTCTGCAATTTTCTATGTAATCTTTAACAAAGTAATTTATTAATCACCAAAATGTCACAGGCAGTTTACTAGCCAGTGAAGATATCTTCTTTTTCTAAAACATCAGACATAACTCTAGACATATGGAGTGAATGGGGGAAAATCTGATTCTTTAACCTTATTTGCCTTAGAATTCTCCTTCAGGTTCCTACTGGCTGTGTGAACACGGACCTCCCAGACTCTGTATTAAAGCCTTCCAGGGCCCACCTTATTTCCTGTCCTGTTTAGCATACAGTCTCGACTCTAAATCATGCACCACGGTCAGGAATCAGCCTTGGTTATAAGAATTGACTGACCAGGGAAGACGAGGAGATTGTGTAGACACTCAAGCTGACTGCTGTATTTTTCTTTTTTTTCTTTTTTTTCCGGCGGTACGCGGGCTCCTCACTGTTGTGGCCTCTCCCGTTGAGGAGCACAGGCTCCGGACGCGCAGGCTCAGTGGCCATGGCTCAAGGGCTCAGCCACTCCGCGGCATGTGGGATCCTCCCGGACCGGGGCACGAACACGTGTCCCCTGCATCGGCAGGCGGACTCTCAACCACTGCGCCACCAGGGAAGCCCTGTATTTTTCTTTTTAAAATAAGTATCACTTGCATCCTTTACATCCTCCTCACATTCAAGCCTCGTTCTGGATCTTACAAATGTCATGTCAAAGTCGAGCAGCCCAGGCCCTGACTTTTGAGATAATCTTACATCCTTAGCAGATACAGGCTCGCAGCCTCTGCCCTGCAGCCCCTGTGACTGCTTCCACTCAAGCTGCTTCCGTCTGGATGCTGGGTTTCTTTTGTTCAGAACACTCCACCCTCAAGCTGACTTAGTTCAACTGCACGTCCACCCTGAAACCACTTCACTCAGGGAACCGGGGGGCAGACACACCTAATTTCACAGATGAGCAGGCCCCTGAAAAAAGCTCAGCAACCATGCAAAATGATTACTAACGATGATGTAACAGATTCCGAAGTGAGACTGACTTGATGTTTGGGGGTCTGCTGAAAATAAGGATGTTTTCTCTTTAGCGTCTGAGTACAGTTTGGTTCTTTCTATTGAGGTGAGAAAGAAATTGCAGAATCCCCAAAGATAAACTCACTAAAACGATCCATAAAAGCAGTGTCCAAAACTATCCAAATCATTTCCAGCTTATCTCCCATCTTCTGCATGAAGGAAAGACCCAGGCATTTCCCCAGAGGCCCAGGCCCCATCACTGGCTCAGATGGCTAGTGACCAGGCAGACAGACAGCAGACCCTGCTGGCCTGCCCTGGCATCCGTTCCAATAGGGGACAAGTCACGCCATGAGAATGGGAATCAAGTGTTCTAACCCCTTCTATTACTTCTCTCATCAAAGAAATGTGTCTTCTCAATAAGGCAAGTTTCTATTCTTTTTTTGAAACCTTTCTTATTGTGAAATGTAAAAATATAGCACACTTACAGAAAAAGGCATAAAATATAAGTGTGCAGTTTAATGAATTATTGTAAAGTAAACATCCCTAAAACCACCTCTGAGGACAAAAAAGGAATATCCTTGCATTCCAAAAGCACTCAACATATGGTTCCTAATTAAAACTCCCTCCTATATCCTGGAATAACCCTGACCTGACTTTTATGGTGATCATTTCCTTGCTCTTTATTATACTTTTAATACTTATGTATGAACTTCCAAATAATGTGGTTTAGTTTCGCTTATTTTTAGCTTTATATAAATGGAATTGTACAGTATGTATTTTTAGTTTGGCTTCTTTTACACATTATTATACATATTTTTTCATTATTATATTTTTGAGATCTCTTTACACGCTTGACTAATGAATGCATAGCAGACATTTATTCATTTTAATTGATGTATAGTGCTTCTGTTGATAAGCATGTGTTTTTTTCTCATTTGGGCCATTATGAATAACACTGTTGAGAATATTTTTATACATATCCCAGTTCACTCTGAAAGTCATTAATAGACATAAAAAATGAGCAAGTCTGAATTCAAAGCCAAAAGAGACTTTTAAAAGGGAATTTTCAGATCCTAATACATTTTTTCTCTATTGTTGCAAATGTATGTTAATCCTGAAGAGGAATGCACAGACCCTATTACCTTACTATTCTGTTTGTCCCGCCTGCTTTCTGTGAGCTAGAAAAAATACTTTCATGACACTGTTAGGGGAATTGGGGGTCCTAAAAGCCTTTTTTCCAAGGGACTCTCATAACACCTGAGTTCTAGAACAGCTAGGCCACTATCTGCCAGTGATATAAGACCTAGGGAAAGTGACTTGACATCACTGAGTTTCGATTTTTCTTTTATGTCAAATTCAAAGGGGAATCAATTATTATTATGCATAAATTACGTTATGTCGAAGGCATTTTGCCATCTGTGTAGCTAACTAGCTTATTAAAGCACTTCAAAAACTTTGTGAAATAGCTATTACTATCCACATTTTCTACTTCACTATTTCTATCATCTCCCAGAGTTGTTTTAGAGAATAAATAAAAGAATATATGTTAAGTGCTTAGCACAGAGTTGAAATTCAGCACACATTCATTACAATTGATTTTGTCTCATCACAGTTTGTGCATTTTTTTTTATGTTTCCAGACACTAAATGCATTGTACACATATCTGGCCAAATCTGGTTTGTCATCGTCTTTACTTATGTCTGATCCTTTTATTTTGATTTGTTTCAGCCTAGAGTTAAGTGTGGGAACAAGAAAACAAGAGAAAGCACAATTAACATAGAATCTAAACTGAGTTTTCACCCAAACTTATTAACTTTCTTTAAAATATCTTCTGTAAAATTAACTTTCACTGATTAAAACACAGTGAAAAACTGGAATCCAGGTTTTAAAAGTAGCTGTTATTTAAATAGGCCCCATGTCCCTGGAAAGTACTGCTTAGGACTACGTATCCATTCAGGTTACTAAGAAAAATAAAGAGAAAACTGTGAGTATATTTATGGCTACATTTAACATCTATTTTTTCTTCCATGCTTCAGGTTTGGAGCTTTAGCACATTATTTCACTGTGATAGGAAAGTAAAGCAATTTCTGTGACCCTAGTATACAAGGCTCATCTTGACACAGGATTAGGGAGGGAGGCACTCAGTCACTTTGAATCCATGTCTTAGAACAGGAGGACGCTGTCAAAGAAGAGAAATGAAATAATTACAGATCAGGTTTTCTTTCCCCCACCCATCCCTGCTGGTTTCCAGCTGTTCCTCTGCTCTAATCTTTTGATGGCCAACGAGATAATGCACCTTGCTAACAAGACGAAGACTCCTTGGGTATCGTGGCTGCCGATTCAAACTCAGAGGGAAAAGAAGTGTATGAGAGCCATTATGCAGGAAAAATATTTATTGAGAACAAGCTGTGTGTAATGTGCCGTGTGAAACAATATCAGCGAGCATGGTTCAACTGTCAGATCATGGAGTTATTGAATAGATTTTTACCTCTACCACTCAGTATTCTAGATAATGCATAATTATTGGTTTAAAAAAAAGAATAGAAATAACATCTATCCTCCAGGTGCCCGTCCACCCTCTGGTATGGCAGTTTCTTGAATCTGATTGATTTTGCTGCTTTTTTTTTTTTCAGTACAAATTTAGTATCTTGATGCCAGTCCCGTGGGCAGTTATGTCAGAATCTTTAGCTCATGTCTGTCTGAAAGACTGATCCCTGAGTGTTCTTTAACATCATGTGAGAGCCTGCAGTAGAGACAAGAACCAAGAGGAGCAGTGGGGATGGTGTTCCAGGATCTGAGCGAAAAGAGCACATCAGCAGAATCAAACACTAAGCTTCCACCATTTGCACCTGGCTATGTACCAAGCCAGTCCTCGCATCATCAATGCAACTTCAGTTCCCAACCCTGGAATTAGATACGATACAATATAGTCCCTAATAAAGGACTTGTCTGTGGCAGCGGTGAATATAAAATAATGGGGTTGAACGGATGATATGGCGTACGTAGTCTCTCTTCTTTGTTTCCGGCTGCATTGTGACTAAGTCATCCACAGTACAGTTTAAGATTGGCTAAAGAATTTTACTAAATTCTCAACAGTTCACTAAGAAAATGGTGAGGGAGTTTCAAGAGGAAGTTAACTATGACACCAATGAAACTTTGATTACAAATTGGAAGGTTCAAAATAACGTTCATGGCAACAAGCTACCTTTGGATTATCAATATACATGTATCTCTTTTGAAATTCCTAATGGACTCAGAAACCAAAATACACCTTCTTCGAGGGGGAAAAACAAGAAACAAGAGAAAATAACCCCTGGAAACTAGCTGAGCAATTTTTGGAAAACTCGGTCTTTTGTATAATCAGACACCAAGCAATTTCAATACTGCAGCTCTGAGTCCAGAGGCCAAAATATATTACTGTCTTCTAAGGAACGCTACTTTCATGTGTTTTAACCTAGCTGAGGGTAAGAAATAATCTCCGTAGCAACAGCTGCAATTATTTAAGTACTTCCTTCTTGCCAAGCACTGTACCAGGGGATTCACATGCCTAACAGCCAAGCTTCTCCACAACTTTGGAGTAAAATACTACCTTGTCCGTTTCATGTCCTCCAAACTGAGGTCCAGAGAGGTCGAATAATTTACTGAGATTGCACAGTTGGTAAGTGACAGAATGGCATTAAAAAATCAAATTCTGCAGCAGCCGCATGGCACAGGGATATTGGCTCGGTGCTTTGTGACAGCCTGGAGGGGTGGGATAGGGAGGGTGGGAGGGAGGGAGACGCAAGAGGGAAGACATATGGGAACATATGTATATGTATAACTGATTCACTTTGTTGTAAAGCAGAAACTAACACACCATTGTAAAGCAATTATACCCCAATAAAGATGTTAAAAAAAAATCAAATTCTGCCTCATTCCAAATCCTATTTTATTTATGTTCGTTATGCTACTTCAACTTCTCTTTCTCTGGAGGAGAATTCATTCATTCCTTCCTCCATGCAGAAATTAGTCGCTGCCTAATATGTATCAGACACTGCTCTAAATGCTAGAATCACAGTAGTGAATGAAGCAAAATCCTTTCTCACATTTTAGTAATCAATCTATAAAGAAATATAAAATAGGGTATGGGGTGATACTAATGGAATACTACTATAAATAAAACAGGCAGGAAAGGCCTCTCCAAAGACATAGCATTGAGCTGATACGAATAAGGAGAAGAACAAGGTAAGTAACTATCAGGAGGAAGAGCTCTCCAGGCAAAGGAGAAAGGAAGTGCAAATGTCCTGAGAGAGAAGTATGCTTCCTATACTGAAGGAATGGCAAGGCTGGAATTGCTGGAGCCAAGTAAGCAAGGAAAGAGTGGTAGAAAATGAGAACAAAGGGAGCAGTAAGGACCAACCCTGCAGGTTCTCATTGGCTCAGTGAGGACTGTGGATTTTATTCTAATTGTGAGGAGAAGCCATTGGAGGGTTGAAAGTACAAGAATGACATGATCTTATTTTCCTTTAAAAATGCTTATCTTGGCTGCTGTGAGAAGAATCAGCTTTAGGGGTATAGGTTAAGAATGAAAGCAAGGGGAAGAGTTAGATGGCTGTCTTAGGACAGTCAGGAAAGACATTCGTATTCATGAATTGTAAGAATTAACATTGTGAAGATGTTAATAATACCTAAAATGATCTACAGATTCAGTGCAATCTCTCTCAAAGTTCCTATGACCTTTTTTGCAGAATTGGAAAAGCTGATGGTTGTATTTATACAGAATTGCCAAGGGCCCTGAACGTTGAAAAAGAATAACAAAGGTCCGATTTCAGAAACTGGTGCAAACGTACAGTAATTAAAACAATGTAGTACTGGCTTAAGGATAGCCATGCAGACCAACAGAATAAAACTGAGAATTCAAAAATAACTTGTACATTTACTGCCAATTAATTTGCAGTAAGGGTGCCAAGGCCATTCAATGAGGAGAGAATAGTCTCTTCAAAAAATGGTGCTGGGACAACTGGATATCCACACGCAAAAGAATGAATCTGAACATTACTTAACACTACATACAAAAATTAATTCAGAATGGAACAACCTAACTATAAGAGCTAAAGCCATAAAACTCTTAGAAAAAAACACAGGGTAAATCTTCATGACCTTGAATTTGGCAATGAATTCTTAGGTATGGCCCCAAAAGCACAAGGAACAAAAGAGAAAGTAGATATATTAGACTTCATCAACATTAAAAACTTTTCAAATCAAAGGACCTTATCAAGAAAGTGAAATAACTCACAGAATGGAAAAAAAATGTTAGCAAATCACATATCTGATAAAGATCTTGTACCCAGAATATATAAAGAATTTTTACAACTCCACAAGAAAAAAAATACAATTTTTAAGATGGGCAAAAAACTGAAATGGACATTTCTTCAACTGGCCAACAAACACATGAAAAGATGCTCAGCATAAATAGTCATTAGGAAAATGCAAATCAAAACAACTATGAGGGGCTTCCCTGGTGGCGCAGTGGTTGAGAGTCCGCCTGCCGATGCAGGGGACACGGGTTCGTGCCCCGGTCTGGGAAGATCCCACATGCCGCGGAGCGGCTGGGCCCATGAGCCATGGCCGCTGAGCCTGCGCGTCCGGAGCCTGTGCTCCTCAACGGGAGAGACCACAACAGTGAGAGGCCCGCGTACCGCAAAACAAAAACAAAAAACAAAACAAAAAACCACTATGAGGTACCACTTCTCATCCACTAGGATGGCGACCCTCAAGAAAGTGAAAAATAGCAAGTCTTGGTGAGGATGTGGAGAAATTGAAACCCTTACATATCACTAGTGGGAAGGCAATGGTTTAGCCACTGTGGAAGACAGTTTGGTGGCGCCTCAAAGAGTTAAACATAGAATTATTAAGTGACCCTACAATTCTGCTCTTGGGTAGGTACCCAAAATAATTGCAAATAGCTACTCAAACAATAATACATATTATCTTTTATATAATATTATATACTATCTTTTCTATCATCAGAATCCTTGCACAGGTAAAATCTAAAAAAAGACATAATGCTGTGAAAGATCTTTGTAAACTATAACATTGCCTTCCAGAACAAAGTTAAATAATACCATGAATTTTCTAATGCCTGACTCCAGAACAAACTTAACATGATAAAAATTCTCAGAGGAGACACTTACATTTTTCTCCACATGGAGAATCCCCCTTCCATACTCTTTGGTTGCAGCTAAGCCAGCTCCTTCGTAGTCACAGCATGCTGGACAGCCTTAGAAACGGCCCTACCAAGTAAAGCTCACTCTCAAACACATACACATCTATGATAGAAAAATGACTCATGAAGGAAATTGTCTCTGGATTCCTCTCTAGTGCTCACTGGTGCTTTCTGCACCAGTGTCTCTCTGTTTCTCTCTCTCTCTCTCTCTCTCTCTCCCTTCCTCCCTCTCTCATACATGTGCACACACACACACACACACACACACACACACACACACACACACAAAATCTCCTTCTAGTCTTCCTCCCTCCTTTAAAGATCATTCTTGGGAACTCTACTCAGTACTCTGTAATGACCTATATGGGAAAAAAATCTAATGAGTGGATATATGTATAACTGATTCACTTTGCTGTACACCTGAAACTAACACAATATTGTAAATCAACTATCCTCCAATAAATTTTTTTTAAAAATTAAGCATAATTCAAAGAAAGTTCATTCTTTTAAGAGGAAAAAAAAATGACCTAATAAAAAAGAAGCAAAAAAAAAGGAAGCAAAAGAGAATATTTTTTCTAAAAGCCCATCCTGTTGGCCTCTGCTTAAGATCCCACCCATGTGTTAAGTCACATTTTATTCCTCTAATTTCCTTGAAGCCTTTCTTGATTGTCCCAACCTTGTTGGCCTCTCCCTTCCTTTAACCCTAACAGCAGTTACAGTCCATATTCTGCATTTCCACAAATAGTGGGATTTCCTTCTCAATAACACTCCCACCCGTGTTCTTTTGTGCATTATTGTTCCATCTCTTGAGTGATTCTTCATCCATAACATCTTCACCTACGAAGTCTCTACTCTGCAGAATATCGTCAAAGATAATAAAATGGTTTTCAATGAGTATCACATCTGCCAAACAGAAAGGGTTAAGTAAGTAATTCCTCTTCACTCCCTCCCTTTTGTATCTCCAATGGCCAGCAGAGCTTTTGGGTAAAGATTAAATGTGTCAATAAACAGGATAAAGAGTATTGATGGATTCTACCCATTTCATAATCTGATCTTTTCTATTCCCTTTGGCATTATAGAGTTTTTCAAAGCTATGGAGAAAGAACCCAGTGCTCTTTATACTGCACCCCTCAATTAATTTCCCCTCACTATTGTCCTGCTTAATTATATAGGGCCTGTTTAGGCCCATCTCCTGTGATTAGCTGATTCAAAGGCTTGTTGGTGGATTTCATTTAAATTTCAACTTTTAGGGCTAATTGATAATGTCATTAAAGTAACCAGTTCAGGAAAGCTGCCAATGTGTATACTATGAATTCATCACTGGTGAAAGCCCTTATTCTGCCAAGCGTGCACAGAATGTATAAAATATTCAGAATGGAAGCTGAGTTGCTCACGCAGCAGAAAATATCCCAGCAGATCTGCAGCTCGGCACAGAACAGCAGGCAAAGACTTGAGCCCAGAAAACTCTATCACACAGGCCTAGTATTTCTATTTATGGCAAAAGAGGAGAAGAAACTCTTGGCTGGGCTTAAATCATGACCTGAAATCTAGGTACAGTGAGAAGCTCAGTGAGTGAACGTGAGCATCTTACTCACGAATGTGGTGAGAGCGTAACAACCACCCTGCAGTCCTTGAGCCCCCCAGACTTGATGACTGTTCTCAGAGGGAGGGACGTCAGTTACCCTATTTCACCCCCAATCTCAGCCACTCACAGCAACCAGCCATTCTAATGGTCTGCATGTCCTATGGCCAAGCCATATAGATCACAATCTTTACACAACAGAATATTAGACTAGTGACCTTCTCGTGCCTTGTGGTCATTTTCTCCAAAAATGCAGTGCTGGCTACTGAGAAACTCATGCTTTCAAACAAGAAGAGCTTTTCTCAAGGTCACATATAAGTGGGTGGTAAAGGTGTTGGAAAACCCATTGCATTGAAGCAACTAACATAATTAAAGCATCTGTGTGTTGTGATTTCTGCAGTACATACTGGAAAACCTTCCTTCCTTCCTTCTACATTAGAATTCCTTCCTGTCGGAAACTCCTGAAAGTGAACAACCGAATTTTACTCTTTAATTGGAAATAAGGATCAGAATTGCAGTCGCACGTAGGATAGGTGATCCAGTAACTTACATTTGCACAAGAAAAAAAAAAAAAAAACACAAAGCCCCTCCCCCCAGATCATGAGCCTCTTCATGCAGTCAAGAAGCTGTAATGGTAGATGACATGCATTGATTCTTCATCTATTACTAGTCAAAGACAGCACTCATTAATTATAGCAGAGCACAGCTTAGAAATGCAATGTTAAAGAACAGGCAGAGAGAGACAAAAGCAAATTGGCTTCTAGAAACAGCAATTTCTATTTAAGAGTTTTAATTTCTGCTCTTTTAAACTCTTTAAATTAAAGGTGCACAGGATAACCAATAAACAAACTGACTTTGAAGATTCTGGTTGAAGGTAAAAATGGAGCCCACCTTTTTAACACTCCCTGCCTCTCAAATCCTACTAAGATGATAAAAGGAATGTAAAAAAGGTTTCAAAAGCTACACCTGTAGATCCTAAACCCAGGCGACAGTGTTCACATGTGCAAAATTTCAAGGGATTTTTGCAAGAAACAGTGCTGGCAAGGCCATGGAAGGGAGTCTCCTGACCGGCATCTGGATCACTGCATGAAGAGAAATCCTGCCTTGACTGAGGGGGAAGCAGGGAGCCTGGGCAATAAGGTTAGACCAGGGGACAATCTATGGCCCAACCACTGTCTCTGGAAAAGCATGTCAGTGCTGACACAAGAACAAATGTCTGCACTGCCCCTCCTGACTTTCATCTGGCAGGACTTTGGGCTCAGTACGAGAGTGGGGGTCAGTAAGAGTCAACCAATGAGAAAATTCAACCAGGTTGCAAGTGAAGAAACAATAAAGATCAAAATCCATCACTTCCTTATGCGCCAGCAATAAGAACATACAGTTAGACCTTTAAACAACTGGAAGTTATTGGCACCGACACCCATGCAAATGAAAATCCAACTATAATTTTACAAAGGGTCCAGAGCCCTCCATATCCTGGGTTCCAGCATCCGAAGAGTCCATCAGTTGCAGATCATTTATATTGTAGTAAGCATTTATTGAAAAAAATCTGCCTATAACTGGACCCACACAGTTCAATCTAACCCCTGTTATTCAAGTGTCAATTGTACCCTAAAAGGAAAAAAGACCTCATTTACAATAACAATGTAAATTCTGGTAAATTCAAGAGTAAAAGGTAGAAAATTGAGCCTTAAAATTTTTTAAATAGTTTATCAAATACATAAAAGAGTTTTATTATAAAATACATATTAGAAGGAAATGGAAGTGTTTATCTATATAATATCATTTATATAATATTAATTCTTCTAAAATATAACCCTAAAGGCAACATCTTAAAGGAAAAGAGCAGCTCAAAAACACAAATCCATTTAATAGTCAGATATTAAATAAAATTTCCATAAATAACTAAATTTTAAAATTTCAATAAAATATTAAAATATTGGAGGATATAATGAAATCTGTATGACAAATCCATCCTATATAAAGAATGCTAGGACATTAATATGAGGAAAATAAAGTCTTTGAACTCTTCAACAAAACACTAATGGCCCTTAAATATATGAATAAAGTGTTTAAGCATACCATAAGCAAATAATACTAAAACCCTGAAATATAATTTTTTAAATACCAAACAGACTGCATGCAAATTATAACTCATGAATGGCAAGAGTCAGAAAAATGGGAACTGCCATGCCTATGAGAATATAAATTGACACAATCTTTCTTTAGCACAATTTGAATATATATGTATTCAATAAATATCTTTAAAATGGGCACATCTCTTTTACAGTCCCATGACTAGGGAATGATTCTAATAAAATAAGTACAAATATATCCAAAGATGTAGTCAAAGCCTTTCAATTATAGTACTGTTTAAAATTGCAAAATATCACATACACACACACAAATGGTAACCATATGAGGTGATGTATGTGTTAACTAACCTTCTTGTGTTAATCATTTTGCAGTAATACATATATCAAATCACCACATTGTACAACTTAAACTTATACAATGTTATATGCCAGTCATATTTCAATAAAGCTGGAAAAAAATTTTCAGTTAAAAAAATTCAAAAAAGTAAAATGGCAAAAAATTAGAAATAATCTAAATGTTCAAGCTTAGGGCCTGATAAAAGTCATGAAGTTATATGTAGTCTATAAAAAGTATATGATAAAAATATCGTAATAATAGAAAATGTATTTTATGAGAAAATTGCATATTTAAAAATTGTAAGTAAGAGTAAGAGATACAAACTATTAGGTAGAAAATAAGCTACAAGGATATATTATGCAACATGAGGAATATAGCCAATATTTTATAATAACTATAAATGGAGTATAACCTTTAAAAATTGTGAATCACTATATTGTACACATGTAACATATAATGTACAGCAACTGTACTTCAGAAAAAAATTAAAATAAAAAATAAAAACTGTAGATGTGTTGTAATTTAATTCTGTTACTATGCACTTATTCATTCAATCACAAATTTACAGCCCTGCAAAATTTGCATTTTCATGGAAATCTATGTATCTTATATCTAACAACATATATATTTAGAGGGCTACTGATCAAAATGGTAATAGTGATTATCTCAAGCTGACTGAATCTAAGTTTCTTATTTTTCTATAGTAAATCTGTGAAAATAAAATAATTTTAAATGACACATAGAAAGTAATAATGACAAGATTGAATTAAGTCAAATTACCAGTTACTTCATAGGATTTTAAACACTAGTGATTGAACCCAAACATTTGCTTTGAAATAAGCTTCCATACATAGTCCACAATTAAATTAACAGTTTATTTTGCATAATTATTTTGACTGAATTAATACTTTGATTAAAACTTTTCCCCCACAAATGGGTTTGAATAAAAAATAAGGAGAACTTGATCAAAAATGGTGGTGAGATAGGTTAAAATAAATTTGTATTGGAGATGCATGTTTTTCTCCCAGCAACTCTCCCTTTTCTATGCAATGATTCCTCAGTAGAGTAACCAAATGCAAAACGCATTTCCCACAAATTCAATTGAGATTCAAGGGATATTCCTTACAGATATATGTAAATAACATTAAAACTTTCTTTTAAAATGAACAACAATAATAGAGTCTTCAAATTTTAAAAAGATACAGATTCAGTCCCACTCTCACTTATAGAGTACTTATTCATGGATGATTAGAAAAATGACAGCTTGTGCACTCAGAGCCTTTTGTATAAATATCACTTATTCTAGATTGCTATCCTTGCATTTTCTCCCAAGCTGCTTAAAAGACTTTGTATTTAACATCATTTCCATACCCTTCCTTCACTCACTTATCCTGATTTAGTTGGAATACATCTCAAGGAATGTATGTATTCTGGGTTCTAATTTCAGTACCATCAGCTGGATTTTCACCCTTGAACCCCTTATTTAACCTCTTAGGAGAAGGTACACATGTATCTGAGAACTATTAAAGTATTGTTAAATAGTATGCCTCATTTCCACCATGTGTGTCAGACTAATTTTTAATTCAGAAAAAAAACATGGTTACCATAACGCTGAAGTTCATTTTTCTTTATCTATAAGAGAAAGTGAACAACAGTCCTTTTTCAAACAGGGATCTTCCAAAATAGTTAATGAACATATACTGTATTATTTTTCAAAGCTAAGCACTCCTACATGGAACATGAGGGTTACATAGAAGCAAATTGCATCATACCTGCTTTCAAGTTGGAGAAAGAAAATAAAGCATAAAAAAGGAGACCTAATATTTACTCACGTGTTATGACACTGTGTAACGTGAGACGCACCACCCCAGAATCCCTGTAAGGACTACATTGACACCTGTTTTGCAGATTGAGAAATCGTAGCACAGAAAAGAAGATAACTGGCATATGCCCAAGGCCCCAAGAGAGTGATCAGTAAAACATTCTTACAAATAAAGAAGGACAGAAAATATTTTAAAATTTAGAATTCATACCTACCTTATATCAAGTCTGCCAGTTACTCTTAAATACTCCAATATGAAATTGCTGGGGTGTTTCTTCCATCCTCTGATTTTCCTTAAATTGGTAGTATTGGACTTAGGTATCCATGCTTCAGCTGGCCACTCATCTAATCCCTTTGTTGCTAGAAAGCCCTCTCACCTGTGAAAATAAGATTATTATAGAATGACAATTATCCCCTCTTCCTCCATTTCCATTATCATTCCCTACCTCTGCGTTTCAAAGATTTTGCAGCAAATCTTGAAAACAATGACCATCTGGCCATTTTTAGTCAATCCTTGACAGGCTTCTGAGACATCAATAAAAAGTAAAAGGCATTTCACTCACTAGCTATATTGAAATTTAAAAAGTGCTTGTGCAACTGCATTTATATTCATATATGTGCATGTATGTATGTATCAGTCTTTTGGGAAACAGGCATCCTAACAAGTTTGGACAGAGGAGTCTGAAGCCATGTGATTTGGTTACTCATCTTTCAACCTACAATTTTCAGTGAGAGATCCTAAGTTTTATAGTGATTTTACCCAGACTCCTCTCCACCTCTCAAAAATAAGAGACAAACCATGAAAATGTCCCTGACATCAGGGAAGATCTTTATTTAGGACTTGGTTTCTTGAATGCCTACTCTTTTCTCAAAACCTCCCCTATCCCAATTTACCTGATTGTGCTTTTCTCCATCTGCCAATCATGATGATACCCTCCTCACAAGCCCCCGATTCACACCCACACCCTACTAGGGAGGCTCTGCTTTCTTTATTAGGCTGACACCCTTTCCACATCCTTTCATTCTCCCGAAAAACTCAGACAAGAATCAGACACATTTACTTCATGGTTGCCATACTTCCTCTGCCCTACTAGTCTCTCTCTCTTGTTTGTTGTTGTTGTTGTTTGTTTGTTTTTGTTTTTCCAACAAGTCACTTGGCTTATTGCACACAACACAGGTTAGTCAAAGTAGTGAACATCCAAAGGGGATAACGAACCACACCAAGGAGAAGTCTAAGAAAGAAATGTCTCAGCACCAGCAGCAATCTCTGGTCCAGCAGCGGGTCTCGAGACAAGCATGAGTGGGCAGTTGCCTTCTGCTCCCACAGATCCTCCAGCATCATCAGCCTGGAACAGCTCTCAGCTGGGTGGAGTCATGTCCTCCAGCAAAGAACCTTCAAGTTGCTGGGTTCAGTGGTGTCATTTGAAGGAGTCTGCCAGTAGCGTATAATGGTTACACCCAGGGCGTGTCTCATTGTCGCTTATAGTCTCTCTTAATAGTGCCCAAATCACATGGCATCAAACTTTTCTGTTCAAACTAGTTAGGATACCTGTTTCCAAAAAGACTGATACATACATACATAAACACATACATACATACATACCGTAATCTCTCTCTCTGCCTCTCACGCCCAGTTACATCTTCAAATTCCCTCATCTATTGCTTCTTTCCCATCAGTGTTTATGATCTCTCCTTTCCTTCACAGCCATACTTTTTTTAAAAAAAAGCATCCTGAGACTCAGGATCCTCAGATTTCATTCACTCCTCAACCCATTATAAACTGGCCTCTTCTACCACAATCCACTGGAAACTGCTCCTGACCAGGTTGCCAGAAATCTAGTAAAATTCAGTGACTAAGTTCATCTGCACTATCTAATTCTTTGACCATATCATTTATCTTTAAAAATACGTGCAATAATTTTTTAATATTAAAAGTCAGCAATGTTCAAAGACTGAATTCACTTATTCTTGTATGTGGCTGGATGTTGTGTTTTAGGGCTGGACAAATGTTTCATTAAGGAATTGAATAAAGACATGGGTATTTCATAGATTATTGCCAATTTAATGTTTGCACCATTATATCATCAGTAAGCACTATTTATATTGTTATAATCATATTTTGAAATAATTTTTCAGTTCCATTTGAGAGTAAGTAATGCAAAATTAGACAATTTTGAGTCATTGTAGTTCCCACATTTTTTCTTTTTATTAATTCCAATCTGGAGAAAATTTGCTTTTCTAACCAAATAGAAAATGTAAGTATTAATAAAATTTTTATACAACACTAGATTCAAATGTATTTTACATATCACATTAAACACTGTAATGGAACCACATGTGATAAATTGTTATCATTATACAGTATATTACAAAATATTTTAATTCCATCATATAAATAATCACATCTCATTTACCATATCTTAAAACAATACCTAAATCCATATATTATTTTTGTTATTCTTGCTCAAATTTTTAATGCTAGACAATCAAATGAAAAACAAAATTATCAAAATGTTGTTCAATGTGTTCGACTCTTCTCAGCTAAGACTATACCTTAAACTATTATAGCCAGAAAATAGCATAAATAGAATTTACCACCAGTATTTCTTTTTTAACATCTTTATTGGAGTATAATTGCTTTACAATAGTGTGTTAGTTTCTGCTTTATAACAAAGTGAATCAGCTATACATATACATATATCCCCATATCTCCTCCCTCTTGCATCTCCCTCCCACCATCCCTACCCCAACCCTCTAGCTGGTCACAAAGCACTGAGCTGATCTCCCTGTACTATGCGGCTACTTCCCACTAGCTATCTAGTTTATATTTGGTAGAATATGTAAGTCCATGACACTCTCTCACTTTGTCCCAGCTTACCCTTCCCCCTACCTGTGTCCTCAAGTCCACTCTCTACATCTGCGTTTTTATTCCTGTCCTGGCCCTAGGTTCTTCATAACCATTTTTTGTTTTTCTCTTTCTGACTTACTTCACTCTGGATGACAGACTCTAGGTCCATCCACCTCACTACAAATAACTCAATTTCGTTTCTTCTGATGGCTGAGTAATATTCCATTGTATATTTGTGCCACATCTTCTTTATCCATTCATCTGTCGATGGACAGTTAGGTTGCTTCCATGTCCTGGCTATGGTAAATAGAGCTGCAATGAACATTGTGGTACATGATTTTTTGAATTATGGTTTTTTCAGGGTATATGCCCACTAGTGAGATTGATGGGTCATATGGTAGTTCTATTTTTAGTTCTTTAAGGAACCTCCATACTGTTTTCCATAGTGGTTGTATCAATTTACATTCCCACCAACAGTGCAAGAGAGTTCCCTTTTCTCCACACCGTCTCCAGCATTTATTGTTTGTAGATTTTTTCATGATGGCCATTCTGACTGCTGTGAGGTGATACCTCATTGTAGTTCTGACTTGCATTTCTCTAATGATTAGTGATGTTGAGCATCTTTTCATGGGTTTGTTGGCAATCTATATATCTTCTTTGGAGAAATGTATATTTAGGTCTTCTGCCCATTTTTGGATTGGGTTGTTTGTTTTTTTTGATATTGAGCTGCTTGTATATTTTGGAGATTAATCCTTTGTCAGTTGCTTCATTTGCAAATATTTTCTCCCATTCTGAGGGTTTACTTTTCATCTTCTTTATGGTTTTCCTTGCTGTGCAAAAGCTTTGAAGTTTCTTTAGGTCCCATTTGTTTATTTTTTGTTTTTATTTCTATTTCTCTAGGAGGTAGGTTAAAAAAGGATCTTGCTGTGATTTATATCATAGAGTGTTCTGCCTATATTTTCCTCTAAGTTTTATAGTGTCTGACCTTACATTTAGGTCTTTAATCCATTTTGAGTTTATTTTTGTGTATGGTGTTAGGGAGTGTTCTAAGTTATTTCTTTTACATGTAGCTGTCCAGTTTTCCCAGCACCACTTATTGAAGAGGCTGTCTTTTCTCCATTGTACATTCTTGCCTCCTTTATCAAAAATAAGGTGACCATATGTGCGTGGGTTTATCTCTGGGCTTTCTATCCTGTTCCATTGATCTATATTTCTGTTTTTGTGCCAATACCATACAGTCTTGATTACTGTAGCTTTGTATTATAGTCTGAAGTCCAGAAGCCTGATTGCTGCACGTTCATTTTTATTTCTCAAGATTGCTTTGACTATTCAGGGTCTTTTGTGTTTCCACACAAATTGTGAAACTTTTTGTTCTAGTTCTGTGAAAAACGTCAGTGGTAGCTTCATAGGGACTGCAATAAATCTGTAGATTGCTTTGGGTGGTATAGTCATTTTCACAATGTTGATTCCTCCAATCCAAGAACATAGTATATCTCTCCATCTGTTTGTATCATCTTTAATTTCTTTCATCAGTGTCTTATAGTTTTCTGCATACAGGTCTTTTGTCTCCTTAGGTAGGTTTATTCCTAGGTATTTTATTCTTTTTGTTGCAATGGTAAATGCAAGTGTTTCCTTAATTTCTCTTTCAGATTTGTCATCATTATTGTATAGGAATGCAAGAGATTTCTGTGTATTAATTTTGTGTCCTGCTACTTTACCAATTCATTGATTAGCTCTAGTAGTTTTCAGGTAGAGACTTTAGGATTCTCTATATATAGTACCATGTCATCTACAAACAGTGACAGCTTTACTTCTTTTCTGATTTGTATTCCTTTATTTCCTTTTTTTTCTCGGATTCCTGTGGCTAAAACTTCCAAAACTATGTTGAATAATAGTGCTGAGAGTGGGCAACCTTGTCTTGTTCCTGCTTTTAGTGGAAGTGGTTTCAGTTTTTCACTATTGAGAACGATGTCGGCTGTGGGTTTGTAATATACTGCCTTTATTAAGTGCCCTCTAGGCCTATTTTCTGGAGGGTTTTTATCATGAATGAGTGCTGAGTTTTGTCGAAAGCTTTTTTCTGCATCTATTGAGATGATCATATGGTTTTTCTCCTTCAATTTGTTACTGTGGTTTATCACATTGATTGATTTGCATATATTGAAGTATCCTTGCATTCCTGGGATAAACACCACTTGATCATGGTGTATGATCCTTTTAATGTGCTGTTGGGATTCTGTCTGCTAGTATTCTGTTGAGGATTTTTTTTTTTTTTTTTTTGCGGTACGCACAGGCTCAGTGGCCATGGCTCACGGGCCCAGCCACTCTGTGGCATGTGGGATCTTCCCGGACCGGGGCACAAACCCGTGTTCCCTGCATAGTGGTCCCCTCAACCACTGCACCAGCAGAGAAGCCCCCATATATTGGAGTATAGTTGATTACCAATGTTGTTATTTTCAGGGGTACAGAAAAGTGATTCAGTTATACATATACATGTATCCATTCTTTTTTTTTTAACATCTTTATTAGAGTATAATTGCTTTACAATGGTGTGTTAGTTTCTGCTTTACAAAAAAGTGAATCAGCTATACGTATACATATATCCCCGTATCTCCTCCCTCTAGCGTCTCCCTCCCACCCTCCCTATCCCACCCCTCTAGGTGGTCACAAAGCCCCGAGCTGATCTCCCTGTGCTATGCAGCTGCTTCCCACTAGCTATCTATTTTACATTTGGTAGTGTATATATGTCCGTGCCACTCTCTCACTTCGGCTATTCAAAGTCTTTTTTCCCATTTAGGTTGTTACATAATATTGAGCAGAGTTCCCTGTGCTATACAGTAGGTCCTTGTTGGTTATCAATTTTAAATATGGCAGTATGTACATGTCAATCCCAAACTCCCTAACTATCCCTCCCCACCACCAGTCCCCCACTCCTATAACCATAGTTTCGTTCTCTAAGTTTGTGAGTCTGTTTCTGTTTTGTAAATAAGCTCATTTATATCAATTTTTTTTTAGATTCCACATATAATTGATATCATAAGATATTTCTCCTTCTCTGACTCGCTTGACTCAGTACGACAATCTCTGGGTCCATCCATGTTGCTGCAAATGGCACTAGCTATTTATATATAATTTTTAATCTGAAATAAAATAGTCCTCAAGTGTCCGGTGCTTCATAGGGTCCTGAGATGATTAGCGCCGAGAGAAGCAGCAGCAAACAGGAGGGGATTATGTAACAAATCCTCCTGGATGGAGTGCAGTGCTAGAAGTGAACTAAGGACATCCTCCTCAGGAGAAAACCAGAAGGAAAGATTCTCAGGGAGATAAATTTCCATAGCCTCCGTGTTCTCTGTTTTCTTTTCCACACAATGGTTAACATCCCTTAAAACATGCCACTCAGTCTCAGAGGCATTCCTGAAGCACTAACGCTTAATGAACTTAGCTGTGACTCACTCCAATAGCTCCCAGAGTAAAAGGTTCTCTGGAAAATGTTAGGTGCTCTCCACAAAGGGGACACTTTCTGAAAAATGAAGTAAGTTAGAACGTAGCTAACAGAATCACACTTGTTACCATAGTTAAGAATTTACATAATACATATAGGTGCCATTTAGTGTACCAAAGAAGTCTATTATAGATATTAAAATTGCATGCTTTGGAGCTGGATAACTCTTGTGCAAATACCCCCCCGCCAGTGACTGGATTTGTGAAGGTGGTGGGTATTTCTCCTTTCTGGACCTCAGTTTTCTCATCTAAATACTGTAGATCATGGTCCTACATTGTTGGATTTTTCCAAATATTCAGTTTATTATTACACAGAAAGCCATTAGTAAGTGCCTGACACAAAGTAAGTGTGTAATAAATGTTAATTATAATGATTATAATGTGTAAGGAACTGAGGAAAGAGCTGAAAGAGCACAAGATTTATATGGCTTAATTCTCATTCTCAAGGAATGAATTTAAACAAAATTCAAATGAAAGGATAATTAGTTCTTAATGGGCCTTTATCAGTTAGTTTCTGCCGTGTAACAAATCATCCCCCAAATTTATAAAATCACCTCACGTTGCACCTGTATCACGGCTCCTCATTCCTCTCTCCCTTTCCACTCTTCTCCCACCCCAAGTACATCTCAGTGTGTCTTTTTCCAGGCTCTAATTCCAAATGTAGCTATGCCCCTACATTTTCTTAGATAAAAACCATCATTATTTTCAGCACAAAGGATCTTCAGTTTAACAAGATCCACTCTTCTGAGACAGCAGTTGTGTGTTTTTAATCGTGTTATTAGATAGAGTTTTTATTATTTTGTAAGCATTGTTCTCTTTTAATAAAAGGAAAATCAGGAGTGGCACCAAAGTTGTAGAGCCAAAAAAAAAAAAAGCATTATAACTGGATTTAATACGCTGATATATTCAAAACCATACAAAAATCATGTCCTGAAACCCTAACCATCCTCCTCGCTGATCTTAGTAAATAAAAAGTAAATAGTCCTATTCCTAAATGCTCCTCAAAAGGCCTAGCGTAAGAGAATGTGAGACTAGTGCCACTCTGAATAACAGCCCTAAAAGATGACCTCTGAGGACTCAGGGGATCCACAAATACACACATCCACGCTTATGAAATTCCTACAAAAATATCAATATTGAGAATATTAGAATTTGAGTTGACTCCCATGACATTTCTTTCAGCTTTTTTGAGATATAACTAGTACACAAAAACTTGCACGTAATTAATGTATCTAATCTGGTGAGTTTGGACATATGTATATAATCTGATTAACATCACCACAATCCAGGTAATAAACATGCCCACCACCTCCAAATGTTTCCTTGTGTCCCTATGGGGTTTTGTTTGTTTTATTTTATTTATGTGTGTGTGATAAGAACACAACATGAGATCTACCTGCTTAACATATTTTTAAGAACACAATACCTTATTGCTAACTATAGGCACTATGTATGGAAAACAGTTTGGAGATTCCTCAGAAAATTAAAAATAAAACTACCATATGATCCAGCAATCCCAATTCTGGGTGTATATCCAAAAGAATTGAAATCAGGATCTCCAAGAGATATCCGTAATCCCATGTTCATTGCAGCATTATTCACAATAGCCAAGACATGAAAGCAACTTAAATGTCCATCAACAGACAAATGATAAAGAAGATGTGGTACAAACAAACAATGGAATATTATTCAGCCTTGAAACAAAGAAGGAAATTCTGCCATTTGTGACAATAGGGATGAACCTGGAAGATATAATGCTAAGTGAAATAAGTCAGTCACAGAAGGACAAACACTGCATGATTCCTCGTATATAGGGTATCTAAAATAGTCAAAGATATAGTAGACAAAAGAATACTGGTTACCAGGGGATAGGGGAAAGGGGAACTTGGTGTTCAATGGCTATAACGTTACAGTTATACAAGATGAGTACATTTCAGAGATCTGCTCTACGATATTGTCCTATGACACTTTTCTTGATCACATCTTCACTACTGGCTTTGACATATTAACTGACCCCTAGAAGGATGATCCAGCATTCAATTATTTCCGAATACTTTGTTACAGTATCAGGTAGGTAATAGCTGTATTTCTAAAACAAGCTTGAAGTAAATGGGATTTAACTGATTACTTAAGCTGATCGGGTAAATTTACTAGGCAATGAAACCTGCATTAATCTTTTCTAAATTTTTATTTTGTAAAAACTCTGAGACATCCAGCAATCAATAAAAGTAGAACCAATTATCTTTTTATCTCCTTGTATGTTCAGGAAATGAATCAGCAGCTCCAGCAGTGAGGGGCTGCTCAGTTTTATTATGAATCATGATGCAAGCAGCAAAATGTCTGAGAGATGTGGGGAGTTAAACTGCTAAGTCTCATTTAAAGTGGAGCAGACGGGGACTTCCCCGGTGGTCCAGTGGTAAAGAGTCCGCCTTACAACGTAGGGGATGCGGGTTCGATCCCTTGGGGCAACAAAGCCTGCACCCCACAACTACTGAGCTCATGCACCTCAATGAGAGAGCCCATGTGCTTCAAACTACAAAGCCCATTCACTCTGCAGCGCAAGCACCACAACTAGAGAGAGAAAACCCTGCATGCCACAGCTAAAGAGAAGCCCGCGAACCAAAACAAAGAGCTCACACACCACAATGAAAAAGATACTGCATGCCTCCACAAAGATCCTGAGTGCCGCAACTAAGACCCGCCACAGCCAAAAAAATAAAAAAGAAAATAAACAATAAAATAAAATAAATAACATTATAAAAAAGAAAATATAATTTTAAAATTAAAAAAATAAAAATAAAATGGAGCAGACAAACAATCATGGCAATTAGTATTTGTGAAATATCTTACCTTTCTCAGGCATTTTCACAACCACTACCATATTTAAATCATCACAGAACACCTGAGACAGGTATTTCCATCTTGAAGATTTCAAGGTACAAAAAGATTACATGGAGACTCTGGGAGGGCTTACGCCAAGGAGTACTTCCCAGAAATTCTGCTACCAGTGTCGTTGTCCCCACGGTGAGCCACAGCCACCCCTACCTCTGCAGGAGACACTCCAACACTAGCAGCCGTGTTGCTGACAGGGCCATGGCACTGCAGCCAGTGTCATGCCTGGGCCTCTGAGGTGGGAGACACGAGTTCAGGACATTGGTCCACCAGAGACCTACCGGACCCACATAATATCAATTGGTGAGAGCTTTCCCAGAGATTTCCATCTCAACGCTAAGACCCAGCTCTACTCAACGATGAGCAAGCTACAGTGCTGGATACCCTATGCCAAACAATTAGCAAGACAGGAACACAACCACACCCCTTAGCAGAGAGGCTGCCTAAAATCATAATAAGTTCACAGTCACCTCAAAACCCACCACCAGATGCAGTCCTGCCCACCAGAAAGACAAGATACAGCCTCATCCAGCAGAACACAGGCACCAGTCCCCTCCACCAGGAAGCCTAGACAACCCACTGAACCAACCTTACCCACTGGGGACAGACACCAAAAACAACGGGAACTATGAAGCTGCAGTCTGCAAAAAGGAGACCCCAAACACAGTAAGTTACGCAAAATGAGAAGACAGCAAAACACACAGCAGATGAAGGAGCAAGATAAAAACGCACCAGACCAAACAAATGAAGAGGAAGTAGGCAGTCTACCTGAAAAAGAATTCAGAGTAATGATAGTAAAGATGATCCAAAATCTTGGAAATAGGATGGAGAAAATAAAAGAAACGTTTAACAAGGACCTAGAAGAACTAAAGAGCAAACAAACAATGATGAACAACACAATAAATTAAATTAAAAATTCCCTAGAAGGGGGCTTCCCTGGTGGCGCAGTGGTTGAGAGTCCGCCTGCCGATGCAGGGGACACAGGTTCATGCCCCAGTCTGGGAAGATCCCACATGCCGTGGAGCAGCTGGGCCCGTGAGCCATGGCCACTGAGCCTGCGCATCTGGAGCCTGTGCTCCGCAACGGGAGAGGCCACAACAGTGAGAAGCCCGCGTACCGCCAAAAAAAAAAAAAAAAATTCCCTAGAAGGAATCAATAGAAGAATAACTGAGGCAGAAGAATGGATAAGTGACCTGGAAGATAAAATAGTGGAAATAACTACTGCAGAGTAGAATAAAGAAAAAAGAATGAAAAGAAATGACGACAGTCTCAGAGACCTCTGGGACAACATTAAACGCTCCAACATTCGAATTATAGGGGTCCCAGAAGAAGAGGAGAAAGAGAAAGGGACTGAGAAAATATTTGAAGAGATTATAGTTGAAAACTTCCCTAATATGGGAAGGGAAATAGTTAATCGAGTCCAGGAAACACAGAGAGTCCCATACAGGATAAATGCAAGGAGAAACATGCCAAGACACATATTAACCAAACTATCAAAATTTAAGTTCAAAGAAAAAATATTAAGAGCAGCAAGGGAAAAGCAACAAATAATATACAAGGGAATCCCCATAAGATTAAGAGCTGATCTTTCAGAGAAACTAAGCAAGCCAGAAGGGAGTAGCAGGACATATTTAAAGTGAGGAAAGGGAAACACCTACAACCAAGATTACTCTACCCAGCAAGGATCTCATTCAGATTTGACGGAGATATTAAAACATTTACAGACAAGCAAAAGCTAAGAGAATTCAGCACCACCAAACCATCTTTACATAAATGCTAAAGGGACTTCTTTAGGCAGAAATACAACAGAAGGAAAAGAACTACAATAACAAACCCAAAACAGTTAAGAAAATGGTAATAGGAACATACATATTGATAACTACCTTAAATGTAAATGGATTAAATGCTCCAAGCAAAAGACATAGACTGGCTGCAAAACAAGACCTGTATATATGCTGTCTACAAGAGAACCACTTCAGACTAAGGACACATACATACTGAAAGTTAGGGGACGGAAAAAGATATTCCATGCACATGGAAATCAAAAGAAAGCTAGAGTAGCAATTCTCATATCAGACAAAATAGACTTCAAAATAAAGACAGTTACAAGAGACGAAAAAGGAAACTACACATGATCAAGGGATCAATCCAAGAAGAAGATATAACAATTGTAAAAATTTATGCACCCAACATAGGAGCATCTCAATACATAAGGCAAATGCTAACAGGCATAAAAGGGGAAATCGACAGTAACACAATCATAGTAGGGGACTTTAATACCCCACTTTCACCAATGGACTGATCATCCAAAGTGAAAATAAATAAGGAAATACAAGCTTTAAATGATACATTAAACAAGATGGACTTAATTGATATTTATAGGACATTCCATCCAAAAACAGCAGATTACACTTTCTTCTCACGTGCTCATGGAATATTTTCCAGGATAGATCATATCTTGGGTCACAAATCAAGACTTGGTAAATTTAAGAAAATTGAAATTGTATAAAGTATCTTTTCTGACCACAACACTATGAGACTAGATATCGATTACAGGAAAAAAATCTGTAAAAAATACAAACACATGGAGGCTAAACAATACACTACTAA
Organism: Delphinus delphis; assembly: GCF_949987515.2. Classification (NCBI taxonomy): domain Eukaryota; kingdom Metazoa; phylum Chordata; class Mammalia; order Artiodactyla; family Delphinidae; genus Delphinus; species Delphinus delphis. Next base: position 101,499,910 of record NC_082688.1, read on the forward strand.
ATAAGCAAGAGATCTCTAAAGAAATCAAAGAGGAAATCAGAAAAAACCTAGAAACAAATGACAATGAAAACACAATGACCCAAATCCAATGGGATGGAGCAAAAGCAGTTCTAAGGGGAAATTTATAGCAATACAATACTATCTCAAGAAACAAGAAACATGTCAAATAAAGAACCTAACCTTACACCTATAGCAATTAGAGGAAGAACAACAAAAATCCCCAAAGTTAGAAGATGGAAAGAAATCATAAAGATCAGATCAGAAATAAATGAAAAAGAATTGAAGGAAACAATAGCAAAGACCAATAAAACTAAAAGCTAGTTCTTTGAGAAGATAAACAAAATTGATAAACCATTAGCCAGACTCATCACGAAAGAAAAGGACAAGACTCAAATCAATAGAATTAGAAATGAAACAGGAGAATAACAAGTGACACTGTAGAAATACAAAGGATCATGAAAGATTACTACAAGCAATAGTGATGAAAGAAATTAAAGATGATACAAACAGATGGAGAGATATACCATGTTCTTGGATTGGAAGAATCAGCATTGTGAAAATGACTATACTACCCAAAGCAATCTACAGATTCAGTGCAATCCCCATCAAACTACCACTGGCATTTTTCACAGAACTAGGACAAAAAATTTCACAATTTGTATGGAAACACAAAAGACACCGAATAGCCAAAGCAATCTTAGAAAGGAAAACGGAGCTGGAGGAATGAGGCTCCCTGACTTCAGACAATACTACAAACCTACAGTAATCAAGACAGTATGGTACTGGCACAAAAACAGAAATATAGATCAATGGAACAGGATAGAAAACCCAGAGGTAAACCCATGCACATATGCTCACCTTCTCTTTGATAAAGGAGGCAAGAATATATAGTGGAGAAAAGAAAGCTTCTTCAGTAAGTGGTGCTGGGAAAATTGGACAGCTACAATTAAAGGAATGAAATTAGAACACTCCCTAACACCATACACAAAAATAAACTCAAAATGCATTAAAGACCTAAATATAAGGCCAGAAACTATCAAACTCTTAGAGGAAAACATAGGCAGAACACTCTATGACATAAATCACAGCAAGATCCTTTTTGATCCACCTCCTAGAGAAATGGAAATAATAACAAAAAGAAACAAATGGGACCTAATGAAACTTAAAAGCTTTTGCACAGCAAAGGAAACCATAAACAAGGCCAAAGACAACCCTCAGAGTGGGAGAAAATATTTGTAAACGAAGCAACTGACAAAGGATTAATCTCCAAAACATGCAAGTAGTTCATGCAGCTCAATATCAAAAAACAAACAACCCAATCCAAAAATGGGCAGAAGACCTAAATAGACATTTCTCCAAAGAAGATATACAGATGGCCAACAAACACATGAAAGGATGCTCAACTGATTCATCCTTTGATTACTAATCATTAGAGAAATGCAAATCAAAAGTACAATGAGGTATCACCTAACACTGGTTAGAAAGGCCTTGATCAAAAAATCTACAAACAATAAATGCTGGAGAGGGTGTGGAGAAAAGGGAACCCTCTTGCACTGTTGGTGGGAATGTAAGTTGATACAACCACTATGGAGGACAGTATGGAGTTTCCTTAAAAAACTAAAAATAGAACTACCATATGTCCCAGCAATCCCACCACTGGACACATACACTGAATAAACCATAATTCAAAAAGAGTCATGTACCACAATGTTCATTGCAGCTCTATATACAATAGCCAGGACATGGAAGCAACCTAATTGTCCATCGACAGATGAATGGATAAAGAAGATGTGGCACATATATATAATGGAATATTATTCAGCCATAAAAAGAAACGAAATTGAGTTATTTGTAGTGAGGTGGATGGACCTAGAGACTGTCATGCAGAGTGAAGTAAGTCAGAAAGAGAAAAACAAATACCGTATGCTAACACATATATATGGAATCAAAAAAGAAAAAAGATGGTGCTGAAAAACCTAGGCACAGGACGGGAATAAAGACGCAGACGTAGAGAATGGACTTGAGGACATGGGGAGGGAGAAAGGTAAGATGGAACGAAGTGAGAGAGTGGCATGGACATATATACAATACCAAACGTAAAATAGATAGCTAGTGGGAAGCAGACGCATAGCTCAGGGAGATCAGCTCGGTACTTTGTGTCCACCTAGAGGGGTGGGAGGGAGACGCAAGAGGGAGGAGATATGGGGATATATGTATATGTACAGATGATTCACTTTGTTATACAGCAGACTTTGTTATACTAACGCACCATTGTAAAACAATTATACTCCAGTAAAGATGTTTAAAAAAAAGATTAAATGACTTTACAAAAGACACACAGAGACCCCTGGCAGACTCCTGGTTCCGCGCTTAAGGTTCTTCCCCATTTTACTGTTTCATGGCAGAATCCATAAAGTTACTATTGCATTTTGTCTCTTCCTAATGAAATATGTTCTCACAAATGGTTATCAGAAATGCAATCTCCTTGCAAACGTTACCTTTCTTGATGGTTTTTAGTTCTTAATCATACAACTTGCCATAATCGTATTTGACCAGATATAATTAATTTCCCTAACAAATTAAGAATAATGGGTTTTTATAAATGCTGTTGGGTATTTTAAAATCATAAATTTTAGGCAACTATAACTAAGATTAACTAATTCTCTGCAATATCAATTATCACAAATACATGAAAGCAATTCTCAGTTACTCACTCAGATCATCACGGTTAATTTTTTAAATCTAAAATTGTTTCTTCCTTTCTCTGAGCACACTTCAGATTACATCACCCTAATCAGGGAATACAAATGAAAATGAATATTGGCTTAAAAGAAAATATAATTAGGAAAAAAGACATAATTTATATGTCATATATACAAATACCTTTTGCTACTTTATTCCAACGGAGTTAATAATCAAAGTTTGATGGACAGAAATAAAAAGTTATTCAAATAACATATACAAACATACATATATATACATAACAAATATATGTGGTAGATACACACACATACACACACACACACGTAACTGAGTTCATTCTAAAATTTCCAATGACAACCACAGAGGGTTTATTTTAGTCTTTCCCCTTTCTGCATCTGACAGGGAGAAATCTAGCTCATGTTGTCCTCAATATATTTATTTGATGGCCCAGTCATAAAATACACAGAAACTAGTTTACTATAGTTAACCCACAGCACTTCAAACGAAGTTACTAGCTCAATATTTAGTTATATCTTTAAAAAAATCTTTAGTGTGAGGGCACAGAGTCAAAACACTGAACTCATCAAGTTAAGTTTCCTCTCCATTCAATGTAGCAATGTTATTCATTGAAATACTTTTACACTCAATTTTAGGTGTTCATTTTTATTTTATGGTTATTTTGAGTATATACAACATTATCACGGTTCCAAGAAGTCAAAACTATCTGATAGGTACAGTTAGAAAAGGGTCATCCTCACCACTTCCACCTCATTCCCATTCTCCCCTGTAGGTTGCCAATCATTATTTTCTAGTTAACTTTTTACACAAGTTTTTTGTAAAATAGATAAATCTATAACGTTATATTTTCCTTTTTTCTAAACCAAAAGTTTGAGTACTACAGATACTTTTCTGCACTCTGTTTCTTAGAAATCACTTTATATGTGATCATAGAGATCTTCATCATTCTTTTATAGTAGCTGCAAAGTACTATGTCCTACCACACTATGCTTCTATGTATGGCCATTCAAGATGTTTCAGTATAGTAAATCACAAAAAAGAAATACTGAAACAAATATCCTTGTGCAATTGTAATTTTACATTGTTGGAGATACATCTTTAGGACAAACTCCTAGAAATAGTATTTCTGGGTCAAAATGTAAAATGCATATGTAGATTTCTTAGATATTGTCGTATTCCCCTCCATAAGGATTGTACCAGTTTGCAGTCCTATCAGCGATGTACGAAGGTGCCTAGTTTCCCACATCCTCACCAAAACCTTGGTTAAATTATCTTACACTTCTGAAGGCCAGAAGTCCAAAACTGGCCTTCACTGAACTTAAATCAAAGTGTAGGGAGGGCTGTGTTCATTCTGGAAGCTCTAGGGGAAAATCCATGTTCTTGCCTTTCTCAGCTTCTAGAGATCTCCTGAATTCATTGGAGCATGCATGCCCCTCTTCCTCCATCGTAGAGGCCAGCAACATCACACCTCTCTTCCTTCTTCTGCCCTCACATCTCTCTCTTTATAACTGCAGCCACTTTTTAAAAAATAACTTTTATTGGAGTACAGCTGACTTACAATGCTGTGTTAGTTTCAGGTGTACAGCAAAGTGAATCAATTATACATATACATATATCCACTCTGTTTTAGATTCTTTTCCCATATAGGTTATTTCAGAGTATTGAGTAGAATTCCCTGTGCTATACAGTAGGTCCTTATTAGTTATCTATTTTATATATAGTAGTGTGTATATGTCAATCCTAATCTCCCAGTTTATCCCTCTTCCCCCTTTCCCTCCTGGTAACCAAAATTTTGTTTTCTACATCTGTGACTCTATTTCTATTTTGTAAATAAGTTTATTTGTATGATTACTTTTTTAGATTCCACATGTAAGCAATATCATATGATATTTGTCTTTCTATTTATGACTTACTTCACTTAGTATGATAATCTCTAGTAAATCTATGTTCCTGCACATGGCATTGTTTCATTCTTTTTATGGCTGAGCAATATTCCTTTGTATATATGTACCACATCTTCTTTATCCACTCCTCTGTCACTTCCATGTCTTGGCTATTGTAAATAGTGAACTGCAGCCACTTTTAAGGACTCGTGATTACAGTGTGCCCACTCAGATAATCCAGGATAACTTCTCCATCTCAAATGTCTTACACTTATCACAACTGCAAAGTCTCTTTTGTCAAGTCAAGTAGAATATTCAGATTCTTGGTGATTAGGGCATGGACACGTTTACAGGCCATTATTTTTCCTACCACATAAATTTTATCATTCAGTGTTGAAATTTCTCTTTCAGAGGGTGATTTTGTCTGTGTTTCATCTAAATCCCTCTTTCTCCTTGCTTCCTTCTGATGGACTCTCTTAAGGCCTCCATTACCCACTTGCTACACCCAAAGGCTGGAAGGCTAGCAGCTCTGTTGCAATTTGGAGTTTATTTTTCTCAGAGGTTACTTGAAGTTCATGATATTCCCTGTCTCCTACTGAAGAAATGCTGAAACCATAAGTCAATGTATGGTTTTATTATACTTCTTGTTGAATTTTATGTTTTGGAGGGATTATGAATAAGAGATTTGGATTCAGTTAGATGCAAAGTTGAAGGTTTTATGACTGTTAAGGTATGAAGGGTATTTCTAAAGCTTCTCTTAGGGGTTTGATACTGTTAATACAAATGCATTTTGAAAATGAGAATACCACCTATTAACTCTGATCACCAAAGATGTCAGTGAAGAATAAAATTCAGAAGCAATTTGAAAAATGCCAGAAATAAACTACTATTGCAGTCAGGCAATGAGAACTAGTAACTACAATGAGCTATAGGATGATGAACAAACACCCCACTGGAAAACAAGGCTCCTAATTAATTATGTTTGTCATTTAACACCTACTCCCTACAAGCTAGCTTTTATCTGCAGCTGCTATAATCAATAGTGCTTTGTTGCTGGCAAACATTGCTCTCTTATAGCTAGTGAAATAGGAACATAAATATTTAAAATCTCTCAATATCTGTGTTTGAAAGTCTCACTGCCTATGCTCAGCTCTTTTTATTTGCAAACATATTCTCTCTCATCACTTTACAGATGCTTTCTCCTTTCTAGAAAAAAGGTTTCATTATTTTATCTCTTAAGACCAGAAATGATCAATGGGCCCAGTGTCATTAACCAAATGGACACACTGTATAAAAAATTGAAAGGAATTTTAAACAAGTTGGTTTTGTAATTTTTTTAAAATAAATTTTTTATTTATGTATTTATTTATTTTTATCTTTGGCTGCGTTGGGTCTTCATTGCAGTGTGCGGGCTTCTCATTGCGGTGGCTTCTCTTGTTGCAGAGCTGGGGCTCTAGGTGCATGGGCTTCAGTAGTTGTGGCACACAGGCTCAGTAGTTGTGCCCGCAGGCTCCAGAGCGCGGGCTCAGTACTTGTGCCATATGGACTTAGTTGCTCTGAGGCGTGTGGGATCTTCCCAGACCAGGGATCGAATCCATGTCCCCTGCGTTGGCAGGCAGATTCTTAACCACTGCACCACCAGGGAAGTCCCAGTTTTGTAATATTTTTATTAACTGTATTTTTTAAAGCAGTATGTTAAAATCAAATGACACCAAAGGATACACCATGAAAAGCAGGTCTCTGTCCAACCTTAAACCCTTAGTTCCTCAGTTCTCAAAAGCAACTCATTTTACTCTTTTCTTATTTATTCTATCTACCTCAATGACATATAGACACATTGCCCTCTATAATACACAAATGAGAGCAGCAAATTATACTATCAAATTTTCATTTTTTTACTTAACTGTGAACGTTGTGATCTTTTCTTATCACCTGACCAATATACAAATCTGTCTCATATCATTTTTCACAGCTTCATGGTATCACTTGGTATGAATAATACATAATTTATTTAAACACCTCCCTACGAATGAATTTATATAATTAAGTTTTAAATTTTAATTCCTATTGTTATGCACATTTATTTAGAACATTTATTTTCTCCAAGACAAGTGTTTTCATTTCAAAAAGTAATAGTAAATACTTAGAGTATAAAATGGAATCTGGTTAGCAAATAAATTATAAAACATAGGAGCAGTTTCCCACATGAAAAGAGCTTAGAAGTTAGCACTCCAATCCTTACAAGAAGCTGAACAAACTGGAAATCACTGGACCCACCAGAGACCAGAGATCTGTCAACTTAAAGAAAAATGTACAACATGGGAGTTGTGAGTTTAAGTTTTATTCAGGGTCTTATAGAGGACTATAGACCAGGAGATGGCCACTCAGTAGCTCTGAGGAACTGCTCCAAAGAGGTAGGGGTGGTAAGGGAAGAGCCAGTATATATTGATATATGAATTTTTTGGCTTGGAAATACATGTAGTCAAGCATACATCTCGGTAAAAGATTATTGCCAATCACAAAGAACAGATATCTCAAGTTAATTATTTTAGTGCTTTTCTGTGTATGGGAAGATGCAAGAATCTGGGGTCATGGAAATTCTTCTTGAAATATGCATTTTAACTATCTAGGGGGCCACTTATCCAAAGCCCAGAATGCCTCACCTCTTTTTTCTATCCTCAATTCCCCTCAGGGCCCACTAGAAGACTGAAATTCAATCATAAAATTGTAGAATGGTTTCCCCCGCCCCCCAACTTACCACCACATTAATGGGAACCCAATATAATAATAGTAGATGACAGCTGGAAAAGCTGCAAAGCACATACTCTATTTAAAGAAGAGTCCTTCAGGATACACAAAGAAAAACAAGGGAAAATAAGAAACAAAAGACTTGGAAGAACTCGGAACCTCTAGCGCCTATACCTACAGCAAACTTTAAACACAGCCCAACTCCTAGGCAGATTAACACAAAACCTCAGACTAAAGGATTATTTATCTCAGTTCCCAATACCCAATGTCTGGCTTCCAAGAAAAAAAGTATAAGACGTGCTAAAGAAACTGAATCAATAATTGAAACCGAGCAAGACTCTATGGGGCCCAGTAGGTACAAAAGCCTTTTTGCATTCCCCATTTCTCGTTTGTAGAAAAAGGCTTTATGCTTCTAGGTTTTCCTTGAGTTCCAAAGAGCAAGCTCAAGCAGTTACTAATTAGGGAAATGAGGGAATGCAGGAACAAAGGAAAAGCAGTCACACAAGAAAAGTATGATAGCTTAAGCAATAGTTCAGTGACAAAACAGAGTCCTAGTTCCCCCTCAAGGGATATACATTACAATCTGACACATATCTTTAGGTTGCTCTGCAGAAAATAAGACCCCCACCCAAGTGGAGGATGGTGACTACAGGCTGACCACAAGCATGTAGACCTTAGACTGGTTGGGACCAGAAGGCTGATGATTAAGATTCTTGAAACATCATGCTGTCACTTCACCACCAACTAATTAGAAGAAAGTCCACTATCTGATCACACACTTTGGAACCCTCACCACAATGTTGCCTTTTAAAACCCTTCCCTGAAAGCCTCAGGGAGTTCAGGTCTTTTGGCACTAGCTGACTGTTCTCCTTGCTTGGCACCCTGCAATAAATGTTATACTTTCCTTCACCACAACCCCATGTCAGCAGATTGGCTTTGCTGTGCATCAGGCAAGGAGATCCTAGTTTTCCTCTCTACAAAAACAAAAAGGCACAAAATAACCTTCCCTGCTGTGATTTCCACAGATGGGTGCTTCTCTGGGAACCCTTTCCCCACCTCCACCCACACACCCGCCCCATATAGCTACATGTTTCATTTCAGAACATCTTGCTTCCTCCACATGTTTCAGTGCTTTCCTATCACTGTAGAATTATGAACTCCAAGAATAAAGTACACAAAAAGGGGGTGGATAATGGGAGCAGAGTGTGTGACATGGTGCTCCACAGTGTGCAACATGGGGTCTAGTAGTAGGTTTCCTTCTCCACCAGCCACCAGGGCATCAGCATCACCTGATGATGACTTTTCCGACTTTGTCATATAGGAAGATGAGGAGAGAATAGGAGAAGACACTGAGCCACAAGGTAGGTTTGAGAGGATACATCCTCAAGGCAACACCCACTCCAGGGCAGTAGAAAAGGAAAGCAGCAAGGGCCATCTCTTCAAAGAGGCCAAATCCCCTGCTGGAAGACTGAATTCCTCCTGGTCTTGCAGATGACCAAGTTGGCCCATTGTGCCACCAAGATACTGACAAAGAAGGCTGTGTGGCAGGTAAAAGCCAAGATTTTCCTCTGCTTGTAGGTCCACTGCTTTCCGCAGCTGTCCTCAACATCATTGATCCAGTGGTCATCTCAGTCCCCTCAGACCCAGCAGGTGAATTGGGAGGAAGCTCTTCTCAGCCTAGGATCACAAAGTAAGTGAAGAAGCCCCCCAGGGCCTGGATCATAGCAATCTGTCCATAGGCCATGCTGATCAGCTGCTTATTCACGTTTGTCCATTTTGGGGTTTTCGAGCTGTCTCTTCATGATGTCACTCTGAGCTAGCTCATAAGCCAGAGAGGTGGCTGGAACCATGTCCATGCCCTAGTTAATGCAGAGGATGGTGATGGTCCTCAGGGGCAGTGGAATGTTTGTAATAATGAATATCAGGAAGGGGGTGTTCCAGATAATAAATATCTGGAATGTTCTGGTTATGGTGTAGGCAATAGATTTCTTCAAGTTATCAAAGATTAGATGACTTTCCTCTACTCCAGTCACAATTGAGGCAAAATTCTCATCCAAGGAGAATCATGTCAGTAGCTTACATAGACACTTCTGAGCCTGCAATTCCCATAGCAACCCCAGTGTCCACCTTCTTCAAAGCTGAGTCATTGACACCATCACCAGTTACAGCCATTATAGTGCCCTCTCTCTGGCAGTCTTCCTGAGCTTCTGTTGAGGAGAGGACCTGGGAAACACAATCTCAGTATGGTACTTCAAAATGTCATCCAGCTGCTGGAAAGTCAAGTCCTTCAGATCACTTCCATGTACCATGCAGGCATTGGCATTTCTTGGGTTCACCTGGCTCACTGGGATGATGAGGTAGGCAGAAATGTCTTCTATGGTTTCCTTGTCTTCTGAGAGGATGCCCACACCTTCGGCAATGGTTTTGGCTGTGATTGGATGCTCTTTGGTAACAAATTAATAATCTTTCAAAAAAAGAAAAGAAGCACTGACTGAGATGGTTTCACTGGATTATGCTGCACACCCCAAACTGAATAAATGCAGAGGAAACACGCATAAGCAGAGCATAGTCAAAATGCTGAAAAACAAAGAAATAATGAATTCTTTAAAAAGTTGGAGAAAGGGATATATTATGTACATGGGAACACAAATTCAAAAGGCCATGGACTTCTCATCAGAAACTAAATGGGCATGTAGTATTATTTCAATATGGATTTAATTTGCATTTCCTACTGATTGATGGTATTGAGCATATAGCTATGAGTGGATTACCTATTCATATATCTTCTTTTATAAATTCTGTGAATCTTTTTCCCATTTTTATTGAGTTTATTGTCTTATCTTTGAGAATGAAGAGTTCTATATATCTTCTGGATACAAGTCCTTTGCTAGATACTATGTATTATTAAAATAGTTTCTCCAAGTCTGTGATTTGCTTTATCATTTAACTGTGTCTTTGTAAGAGAAGTTTATAGTTTTTGTGATGTCAAATTTATTAATTCCTTTTCCTGGTTTAGACCTATTTTGTTCTATCTAAATATTTGCCTGTCCCAATGTTGTAAAGATTTTTCTCTTATTTCTTCTGGAAAAAAACTACAGTTTTAGTTTTTATGATAAATTATAATATTTAGGCTTATAATCCATTTTAAGTAATTTTATGTGGCATGAGGAAATGGTCAAGGTTCATTTTGGTTCATCATCATTTTTTGAAAAAACTCTACTTTCCCCACTAAATTACCTTGGCTCTTTTGTCAAAAAGCTATTGGCCATATTTTGAGGATTTGTTGCTAGGTTCTCTCTTATGTGTGTTTATTGATCTATATGTCAATCCTTATGCCAATACCAGTATCAAAATTTCTTTAGATTTATACTAAGCCTCGAAATTAATTAGTGAAATCCTCCAATGTTGTTCTTTTTCAGAATTGTTTTGGCTATTCTAGCTCCTTTGAATATTCATCTAGGTTTTATATTCATCTTTCAGCTTCCCAATTTCTATAAAAATAAATAAATAATAAATTTAAGAAGGCTGCAGAGATATTGATTGGGATTACATTAAAATTACAGATCAATCTGGGGAGAACCACAATCTTAATAATATTGAGCCTCCCAGTTCACAAACATGGTTTCTCTCTCCATTTAGTTACATCTTTCTAAAATTTCTCTTGACAATATTTTGAAATTTTCATTACCAAGTCTTGTACAAATTTTATTAAATTTATCTATAACTAGTTCATGATTTGTATGCTATTAACAGTATTTTTATTTTTATCTTCTAATAGTTTATATCATATATAGAATAAAATTTTTATATTGAGTTCTTTACTCACTCACTTGTGAGTTCTAGTATCTGCTTTTGTAGCTGCCTTAAAATTTTCATCATACATATTTATGGCATCTTCCTTTAGATCCTTGAACATATAGGGTATATTAATGACAGGTTTTTTGTTAATGTCCTTGTCTTCCTATTCCATCAACTCTATCAATTCTTTGTCTGTTTCTCTTTACTTATTTTTCTCCAGGTTACAGGTCATATTTTCCTCTTTACATGACCATCAAAAATTTTTATTGGATATTGAATGCTATGAACTTTGTATTATTAAATGCTAGGTTTTATTGTATTCACCTAGAAGGTAGTTAGATTATTTGGAGATTAGATTTATCCTTCCAAGGTTTATTTTTAAACCTATTCAGAGTGGGTCTAGAATACTCCTGAGGTTAAAGTAACCATTTTAATGTGTTCTATGGTCTCTGCCCAATGCCCTATGTATTTAATGAGGTCTTCCCACCTTAGTTGGAACAACTAGAGTGTTCCCTATACCTATACAAGCTCTGGGCATTGTTCACCTTAAAGATTTCCAGTAATTGCTCTTTCTTCAGAAGTTGTTCTTGTCTAGCTCTTTTGGGTTTTACCCTACACATGTGCAGAGTTCTCATCCAAAGATGCATGAAAACAATTATCCACATTTCTGGAGTTCTTTCTATGTATTTCTTCCTCATCTTGGGTCTTTTCCTCAGAAATTCCAGACTCTGTCCTCCCTGAACTTTGCTCTCTGTCATTTCTATTGCTACAGGAGATTGCTAGAGTCTATCAGAGGTTCATTGCCCTGGCCTGCAGTCCAGAAATATCTTCAAAAAAATTTTTATGTATATTTTCCTTGTAATGGTAGGGTTCATCTCATTTGTTTCCCTCCTTTCCCTTTTCTCAGAGATTGTAATCCTGTCCTGTCTGTTATCTTATGTATAAAAGCAGATGCTTTTATAGTAACTCTAATTTACAGATGTTCACAACAGGAGATCAGTTCTGTAATAGTTTGTTCTCTTATGCTAGCTTTTACTGACTTTGGCCAACCTCTTGTTTTTACTAGATTTGATTATATCCATCTTTAATATATTGAAATGACACAATATTTCTACCTTTCTCAAGGTATTTAGGAATGATTAAAGACACTGAAATTATAATCATGGCAGATTTTTAAAAGGGTACTTACCCTGAGTGAATCATTTTTCGCTTAAAAAAGTCATAGCCTGATAATTTACACAGTCTTAATGTTTATTTTATCTGAGAATGTTAGATTCTTAGGCATTACAGGTAATTTCCTTCTCCTCTCACACCCACACTCTGGGTTTAATGCCTAACTTCTATAAGATGCTTTGCATTTTCTACTTTCTCTATGGTATTCCTTTACCTACTTTCTGCCCCCATGCAGCCATGTAATCTAGTGATGGGTTTATAAGTATCTTAAGAACCATTAGCATCCTCCACCAACTAGATGATTATAGAAAAATCATCCATGAAGAATACTTATCCCAGAAATTGTTTGGTTTCTCTTTTGATATGGGGAGTTGAGCTGTTTTCCTTCCATATACCAGGAACTGAAGATACAATTATAAGCAAAAACAGGGTCCTTACTTTTGTGGAAATTATACTCTAATGTAAAAAATGCATTAATTATCATACAAATAAATGTATATTTGAAAGTAGTTACAATTGTTATAAGGAGAAGGAAAAGTGTACTATGAGCCATTAAAACAGGAAACCCAGTCCAGTTTAGGGAACTCAGGGAAATCTCAGTGAAATAACCACTGACATGAAATCTAAGGCTTGAGTAGGAATTACATACATAGACAAAGGTAATGGTAGGGAGATGGGGTGAGAGAGTTGTTCAGGTAAAAGGAATACCGTATCGAGGGTCTAGGTTAGAAGGAGCATGGCACATTTAAACAATATGAAGAAGGCCAGTATCGCTGACACTGGACCATGAGGTTATGCTGGTGAAATAGGCAGGAACCTGGCAGTTTACGTTAAAGCTATTAGTCCTTACCTTAAAATAACAGGAAAATTATTTCAGTGTTTTAAGCAGGATAGTGATTTGATTAATCTAAGTTATAAAAAGATTATCATGATTTCAGTATAAGAGAGAGATTGAAAAGATGCAAAAATGATGGAAAGAGACTAGTTAGAATGTTACTGCAGTAGCCTTGACATGAAGTAATGGGAACATGAACTCAAGACTTAACAGTGAAAACAGAAAGCAGCAGATGGATTCAAAAGATGTCAGGAGATAAAATCAACAAGATGTGAGTTATTATTACACACGGGAATTTTAAAAAGATCAAGGAAGAGAGAATGATGATTTCTGGGATTAACCAGGTGATGGTGTCACTTACTAAGAAGGAAAAAAAAGAAAAAAACAGGGTATGGTGTTTGGGGAGAAGAATGAGTGAAGGCTGTGAGTCCAGTTTGGCTGTGCTGAGTTGAGGATGCCCTTGATGCATTGAATTGTAGATCCTGGGTAGACAGCTGAGTATGCAGAGCTAGAGCTCAGAAAAGAGGTTAACAAAATGGCAATTGTAGATGAGTTTGCCAATGGACACAAAACAAAGTATCTGGAGGACACTACGGTAAGCCACCCAGATCCCCTTTTAGTGAACTACTCTTTGCCCCTACTGCTAAGAGTACCATCGGCTGAGAGCCTGTCAGCTGCTTCAGGAGTTATTTTATCTGCAAAGATCATGTCATACCTATTTCCAGGTTGGCCGAAAAATATCTGAAGGACTATAAAGCCCAGAGAATCATGGCCCAACCCAGAAAAACTGAAGAGCCATTCCAGTTTCACAGTCCCCCAAATTGTTTTTGTTTGTTTGTTTTGTTTGTTTGTTTGTTTGAACACCTTTATTGGAGTATAATTGCATTACAATGGTGTGTTAGTTTCTGCCTTATAACAAACTGAATCAGCTAGAGTGTCCCCCATATGGTTGACTGAGCCTGTGACTGTGATACCGAGCAGGGTTCTTGGCCTTCCCCAATCAATAGAAATTGACTAGAGGCCAAAAAAGAAGTTCAGAAAAGGCTTTACTGGGGGCCCTGCTGCAGTAAGAAGAAGGAGAACAAGTAACAGGTTCCCCTGCTCACTTGCTCCGTGAGGAAGTTGAGCTTGTTCCTTATATGGGGTGAGGGTAGGGGTGTGTCCAGGGGTGGGGCTAGAGGGGTGGCTTAGGTGTTTGCTCACCCCTCTGGTGGTGGTGTGTGCAGTACCCTGCTTTTGCTCCCGACCCGCCGTTCTGCTCCAGGCTCTTCAAAATTGGCAGCTGGGGGAAGAGCTACAAGATGGCGGAAGAGTAAGACATGGAGATCACCTTCCTCCCCATAAATACATCAGAAATACATCTACATGTGGAACAACTCCTACAGAAAACCAACTGAACGCTGGCAGAAGACCTCAGTCCTCCCAAAAGGCAAGAAACTCCCCACGTAGCTGGGTAGAGAAAAAGAAAAAAGAATAAACAGAGACGAAAGAGTAGGGACGGGACCTGCACCAGTGGGAGGGAGCCGTGAAGGAGAAAAGGTTTCCACACACTAGGAAGCCCCTTCGCGGGCGGAGACTGTGGGTGGCGGGGTGCGGGGGGAAGCTTCGCAGCCACGGAGGAGAGCATAGCAACAGGGGTGCGGAGGGCAAAGCGGAGAGATTCCTGCACAGAGGATCTGTGCTGACCGGCACTCACCAGCCCGAGAGGCTTGTCTGCTCACCCGCCGGGGCGGGCGGGGCCTGGAGTTGAGGCTTGGGCATCGGTCGGAGCGCAAGGAGAGGACTGGGGTTGGCGGCATGAACACAGCCTGAAGGAGCTAGTGCGCCACGGCTGGCTGCGAGGGAGTCCGGGAAAAGGTCTGGAGCTGCCGAAGAGACAAGAGACTTTTTCTTCCCTCTTTGTTTCCTGGTGCACGAGGAGAAGGGATTAAGAGCGCTGCTTAAAGGAGCTCCAGAGACGGGCGCGAGCCGCGGCTAAAAGCGCGGACCCCAGAGACGGGCATGAGACACTAAGGCTGCTGCTGCCACCACCAAGAAGCCTGTGTGCGAGCACAGGTCACTATCCACACCCCCCTTCCGGGGAGCCTGTGCAGCCCGCCACTGCCAGGGTCCGGGGATCCAGGGACAACTTACCCGGAAGAACGCACGGCGCGCCTCAGGCTGGTGCAACGTCATGCCGGCCTCTGCCACCACAGGCTCACCCCACATTCCGTACCCTTCCCTCCCCATGGCTTGAGTGAGCCAGAGACCCCGAATCAGCTGCTCCTTTAACCCCGTCCTGTCTGAGTAAAGAACAGACGCCCTCAGGCGACCTACACGCAGAGGTGGGTGCAAATCCAAAGCTGAACCCCAGTAGCTGTGCAAACAAAGAAGAGAAAGGGAAATCTCTCCCAGCAGCCTCAGGAGCACTGAATTAAACCTCCACAATCAACTTGATGTACCCTGCATCTGTGGAATACCTGAATAGACAACGAATCATCCCAAATTCAGGAGGTGGACTTTGGGAGCAACAATATATATATATTTTTCCCTTTTTCTCTTTTTCTCATTTTCTGAGTGTGTATGTGTATGCTTCTGTGTTAGATTTTGTTTGTATAGCTTTGCTTTTAGCATTTGTCCTAGGGCTCTGTCTGTCCGTTTTTTGGTTTGTTTTTTGTTTTTTTTAGCATACGTTTTAGCACTTGTTATCATTGGTGGATTTGTTTTTTGGTTTGGTTGCTCTCTTCTCTCTTTCTTCTTTTTCCTATTTTTTTCATTTTTATTACTTAAAAAAATTTTTTAATAATTATTTTTTATTTTAATAGCTTCATTTTATTTTACTTTACTTTATTTTATTTTATCTTCTTCTTTCATTCTTTCTTTTTTTATCCCTTTTATTCTGAGCTGTGTGGAGGACAGGCTCTTGGTGCTCCAGCCAGGAGTAAGGGCTGTGCCTCTGAGGTGGCAGAGCCAACTTCAGGACACTGGTCCACAAGAGACCTCCCAGCTCCACGTAATATCAAACAGCAAAAATCTCCCAGAGATCTCCATCTCAACACCAGCACCCAGCTTCACTCAATGACCAGCAAGCTACAGTGCTGGACATCATATGCCAAACAACTAGTAAGACAGGAACACAACCCCATCCATTAGCAAACAGGCTGCCTAAAATCACAGTAAGGCCACAGAAACCCCAAAACACACCACCAGACGTGGGCCTGCCCACCAGAAAGACAAGATCCAGCCTCATCCACCAGAACACAGGTACCAGTCCCCTCCACCAGGAAGTCTACACAACCCACTGAACCAACCTTAGTCACTGGGGACAGACACCAAAACAAATGAGATCTACGAACCTGCAGCCTGTGAAAAGGAGACCCCAAACACAGTAAGATAAGCAAAATGAGAAGACAGAGAAACACACAGCAGATGAAGGAAAAAGTCAAAAACCCACCAGACCTAACAAATGAAGAAGAAATAGGCAGTCTACCTGAAAAAGAATTCGGAATAATGACAGTAAAGATGATCCAAAATCTTCAAAATAGAATGGAGAAAATAAAAGAAACGTTTAACAAGGACCTAGAAGAACTAAAGAGCAAACAAACAATGATGAACAACACAATAAATGAAATTAAAAATTCTCTAGAAGGGATCAATAACAGAATAACTGAGGCAGAGGAACAGATAAGTGACCTGGAAGATAAAATAGTGGAAAAAATACTGCAGAGCAGAATAATGAAAAGAATTGAGGACAGTCTCACAGACCTCTGGGACAACATTAAATGCACCAACATTCGAATTATAGGGGTCCCAGAAGAAGGAGTGAAAGAGAAAGGGACTGAGAAAATATTTTAAGAGATTATAGTTGAACACTTCCCTAATATGGGAAAGGAAATAGTTAGTCAAGTCCAGGAAGCACAGAGAGTCCCATACAGGAACAATCCAAGGAGAAACACATCAAGACACATATTAATCAAGCTATCAAAAATTAAATACAAAGAAAAAATATTAAAAGCAGCAAGGGAAAAACAACAAATAACACACAAGGGAATCCCCATAAGGTTAACAGCTGATCTTTCAGCAGAAACTCTGCAAGCCAGAAGGGAGTGGCAGGACATATTTAAATTGATGAAGGAGAAAAACCTAAAACCAAGATTAATGATGTTGAGCATTCTTTCATGTGTTTGTTGGCAATCTGTATATTTGCCCCAGAACTGCAACCCAACTGCGCATGAATGCAGTTCTCTTCAGTTCCATATAGTTTCTTTGTATTTTGTTGCTCAAGGAGAAGTTTGTCCAGGTGCTAGCATTGCCGCACTGCAGCAAAGGGTCTCAGGTCCCAACCTGTCTCAGCTTTCATCACAGATCTGCTTTTCCCTCAACCAAACCTGACGTCCTTCTCCTGTCCACAGGTGTTGATCCCAAGAACACTCCTTAGCAAATACAGCACATGCTAATCCTGGGGGAACCAACCTTAGAGTGGACATGGAAAGAGGTCTAGGACTGAGCCTTAATTAGTCCAAATATTTAGTCCCCCTTAAGGGAAGAGGAACCATAAAGAAGATAGTGACAATAGAACCAAATGAATACAAGTAGAAGTAGGCAAGAATGGTTGTCACAGATGCAAAGAAGAAGTTAAAGTATCAATTAAAACGTGAACTGAAAAATAATATTTATCTGGCTTAGAGGTTTTGCTTTTTTTTCATAACAGTTTGGAAAACTGTGGGCTGAGGAGGGAATGGGATGTGCAGGAAAAAAAAGATGGTGAATGTAGGCAATTCCCCCGAGAAATTTTTCTTTGAGTAGGAGGAGAGAAATAAGGCTGATGGTGGTTGGCAGAGGTCAGGAAGGTTGTTTCAGTTCTTAAGAGGAGAGAGATTTATGTTTGTTCACTTATTTATAGGAAGGAGCCAGTTGAATAGAAGTTAAACTTTTAGAAGTGGTATACAGAGGGCAATATAATAAGATGTTACATTGGGGACGCTTGAAAGATAAAAATGAAACAAAGAAGGTAAATACAATGACGGGGCTGACTTCAGAATTCAGTGGAGTGAGTAGTGGAGTGACAGCAAGATAGGACTCTCCGAAGTCAGTTTGTTTTTTTAAATCAAACTTCAGTGTATGTAATAGTCATTAGGGGACTTGTTGAAAATGGAGAGTCTAGGATCATTCTCCGAGACTTGGATTCAGTAGTAATGCATTGGGGACCAGAAATCTGTACTTATAAAGCTCTCAAGTGATTCTGCACGAATAGTCATGGAGCATGTGAGGAGAACACGGGCATTGGAGGTACACCTCATGAGTGTCTTGATGGCCCTCTGTTGAAGTAGAAAGAGAGAACGTATGCGTATGAGGAAGAAATCAAAATATTATCAGAACCAGAGCCATCCTTGGGTGGACAATAGAGTTTTCTTAGGAAATTAGCTCCCTAAGGAAGTAGAAGGTAAGGCCCAGAGGCCTTGAGAACTGGAAATATAATGGAAAAAAGAGAGAAAGAAAAAGGTACATTGATACGCCAGAGCAATGACCAAGAAAGGGAGGAAGTGGGTGGGAAGAGACAGTGTGACTTTTCAAGTGGTAAGCACTTAGGGAAAATGTGGCCACTGAAAAATTAAGGAAAAGTGATGGAAAGACTTTTAAGATCTGAGCTGTTAGTTGATTCTAATTTGTTTGTGTTGCTGCTGTTATGAAAATACCCTCTCACTCTCCACACCTTCTTTAAAACCTGACTTATCTACAAGAGATATAATGGTGATGAAAGGAATGAGTAGCTGAAGTGAAGTGTGAGCTCGTCTCCCGGGTTTCTCCATGATGTCTGGGTGGTCAGACCATGATTTGAGTCGATGGTCAGTGGTCTACAGGACAAGAAAACGAAGTCAAGTAGCAGTTACTCCATGGAAACAACTCAGGTGTCACTGAGAGATAACCTTGCTTTTTCCACAATATTAGAAAGCTAATAAGTCGATTACATATTTCTTCATCCATTTGACAAACACGGACTATAAGTCAATGATGTTCTGTATGTAACAGATTTTAAGAGTGCAAAAGTAGCCACGGTCCCTTTCCTCATGCATTTTGCAGTATGGTAAGGAAGATAAAAGTAAATTTAATAATCCCACAAATATAATTGCAACTTTTTGAGGTCCTGGGGAGATAAGATGCATGCCACTGTAAGAGTCATTAATAAGGGAAAGTAATTTAATGTGGGAGGTGAGATCAATTTTCCGGAAAATTCACTGGATGTTGAAGGATGAGTAAGAGTTAATGGGCTTCATGATATCTTATCACAGTGTCATCAAGAGGATGAACTGAAACACTGTATGAAAAGCCTCAGGACGTGGCACATTTCCTTGATTTTGAGATGGATGGTATGAATAAAAAGACACATTTATTTAACAACAGCTTTGTGGGGGATAAAGAATCATGACTACTTAGATGTACACATTTAGTGTAAGGTGCTGCTTCACTTCTGAAATATTAAAAGGTTAACCCCCTGGAGACTGAGGCACAGTATTCTTTATATTCCAAGCCTAGCATAGTGCCTGCCACCTAGGAGATACTCAACAAACGTTTGTAAAATAAATTACTATCTGCCCCTCTCCTGCCTCTCTTTCATCCTTCTTTTCTCTCGGGAGTTACTATCATTTCCCTTGTCAGGTACACTGATATTTAAAGATGTATGTATTTCTCCTTCACAGAGTATTTTTGTTTTGAAAGATGCTATGAACAAGATAATGATCACACTTAAGAAATGAATGCTTACTAATGGAATTTTAGGCATTTCTACCCAGGTGTTTTGAGGTGAGGGCCTTCCCAGAGATCTTTGAATTTGAACATGTAAAAAGCAACTTGTATTAAGGCAGAATGACAGAATTTTGTTTGTTTGTTTTAATAATTTACTTCACACCATCATAGTTCATATTTTGAACAAGTCTCTGTCCAATACAGGTGGACAGGGTCGTGCTCTGTTACATGCAGGGATCTCTTTCCATCTTTTGTGGCTCTGCCCTCTTCTGGGTTCTTGCAGTCCTCTCTATTCAGGAATAGGATGTAGAAAGACGGAGTGATATTTATGGTGGAGATATTTAAGGGCCAGGCTGGGCCCTTTAGAAGCCTCTGACTGCCAGTCAGCAAGAAATTGTGGCCCTAAGTCTTATAATTACAAAGAAATAAATTCTGCAACAACATGAGTGAGCTCAGAAGTAGATGCCTCACCAGTCGAGCCTTCAGATGAAAACACAGTCTGACTCACACTTGGATGGCAGCCAGGTGAGACCCTGAGCTGAAGATCCAGTTAATCCAAGCCTGGATTCCTAAACCACAGAGACTGTGAGATCATAAATGTGTGTGGGTTAAGCAGCCCAGTTAGTGGTAGTTTGTTATGTACAAACAGGAAATCAACACAGGAACATCATTTGTTCCTCTGCCTGAGCTGTGCAGCTACAACACGATTGGTAATCCAAAGCCTTAACACTTGACTGTTCAAGGTGGATTTGGAAATGGACAACACACACTTCAACCTAAGTGTCAATTTTGTTTCCCAGTCCTCTAGAAAGGGACCTCCCTGTGTGTGCTATGCTAATCATCCTCCCACACTGATAATGTTTTCTTCTTGTCAGATTTACTAGGTAAACACTCCGCTTTCTTATCTGTGCCATGACTGAAATAAATTTACAATCCTTATTGGATTGTAAATTTGTAATTCATTCCAAACTTGACACAGATGAATCATGAAAAAAGAAGATGGTAAAATGAACAGAAATAAGCACAGCAATTCTTATGCAAATTCCTAAGGAGCGGAACAGCATGGGGCCTTGTGGCTGCCAACCCCATACACCCTCGGCTGCTGGGCTGAGGAGAACTTGGCTCCAGTCGCCTCTCCCTGGCCAGAATATCGGGTCCTTGGGGAATAAAGAAATGCTCAGAAGCAGCCCTGAGTAGAGCTTTGAACTGCTGGACTCTTCAGCCACCCGGAACAACTGACAGATGGAGCAGTCATGGAGCCAGGTGGTGAGGCTGAGTTGCAATCTAGATGCCCGCCCATCAGCCCATCCTTCTGTTGCTCTGGGATGTCCCACAGGAACCCACGCGGCAGCAGGGAATCGAAAGGATGGGAAACACCTTAGCAATAGTTTCTAAGCAGCCCACAACGCACAGCCAGCATTTGGGAATATAACCGACTATCTCCCTTGCTTTGAAAAAAAAAATCAGGTCCTTCCCATAATAGGGAGAGGGAGCCTCCCTGGACTGTGGAGGAGGAGCTGGCCATATGCTGGCTTCATCCTATAGGCAGGATTATATAAACTCCCCACAGAGGCCCATCAAATCTCCATCTCATCCAAATAAAAGGAATTGAAACAGCTTTCATGCATCTCTCTGCTCGAAAAACAAAGAATTTTGGTAGCTAGTCAACATCATCTTATCCACATCGATCAACACAAATCCCAGCTTTCGTTTTTCTCACTCACCAAAACATAAATCCAATCTTTTTTTTCTATACATTATACCTCATTCATTCACTTTCCCTCATCTTCAAGTTTGCAAAGAGTAGAAATTCCCACACACACCTGCCATTTGAAAATATATATTCCTAGAATGGAAAGGCAAAATGTAAAGAGTGGAAACGCATATTAAGAAGTTCAACCTGAGAAAAAAGTACCTGCCAATGTACCAGTGCAGATAAACTGGGTATAAAAAACTAAAATTAGTTCCTGAGGGAAAAAAAATCACCCCCATCTGCAAATCAAATCAGCAAATATTCATTGAGCACCCACTATATTCAAGACATTAAGCTTGATGTTAAAGAAAATATAAATGTCTTAAAATTACTATTTCCTTCCCTAAATGTTTACCATTTGTTTGGGGAGATAAGGGAAAGAGATTAGAATGACACCATAGTATATAAATTGTAGAATGTCACGCTCATTTCACATTTATAATCATTTTCCATGTCTATAAAATGAAAAAAACACCTTTTCCAAGGGCTGATGCAGTACAGGTATAGCTCTGAGATACTGTAGGTCCAAGCAAATAACCCAAAAAAGCGAGTCGCCTGAATTTTTTGGTTTCCCAATGCATATAAAAGTTATGTTTACACTATAATGTAGTCAATTAAGTATGCATTAGTATTATGTCTAAAATATATATACATAGCTTAATTTAAAAATACTTTATTGGGCTTCCCTGGTGGCGCAGTGGTTGAGAGTCCGCCTGCCGATGCAGGGGACATGGGTTCGTGCCCCGGTCCAGGAAGATCCCACATGCCGCGGAGCGGCTGGGCCAGTAAGCCATGGCCGCTGAGCCTGCGCGTCCGGAGCCTGTGCTCCGCAACAGGAGAGGCCACAACAGTGAGAAGCCCGCGTATCGTAAAAACAAAACAAAAATACTTTATTGTTAAAAACTGCTAACCATCATCTGAGCCTTCAGCTAGTTGTAATCTTTTTCAATAGCGACATCAAAGGTCACTGATCACATATCACCATAGCAAATATAATAATAAAAGAAAAGTTTGACATATTGAGAGAGTTACCAAAATGTGAAACAGAGACATGAAGTGAACAAATGTTGGAAAAATGACACTGACAGACTTGCTCAATTCAAGGTTGCCACAAACCTTCAATTTGTAAAAAAATGCAGTACCTATGAAGCACAATAAAGCAAAGTCTAATAAAACAAGGTATGCCTGCACAGGAATGTTTTTGTCCTTTAAGGCAGAGAAGGAGGGTATGAGGCAGCAACCCCTACTTAGGTAGGAGGCAGTAATTATATAGATGGGCTTGTTACAAACTGCCTGAGTTCAGATCTCATTTTCATTACTAACAAGCTATATAATCTTGCAAAAGCTGCTCTGGTTTCCTAATCTATCAAATGGAGATTCTGAGAGTACCTAACGCCAATGACTTTTGTGAGCATTAAATGAGTTACCTCCCCTAAAACACTCATCGAACAAGTGCTAAATAAATACTGAATTTGAATCCCTCTGAACACCCTGTATTTCCCTGAAAAAACAGTTGTCCAAGAATCCAACCTAGAACCCTCCAAGCAAGAAAGATTGAGAACATGCCGTGGGGCCTGGTTCTGAGCAGTAGTTCTAATAACAGCACAGGGTGCTAGAAACTCCCAGCTGCTACAGATCAGTTGCTTCAGAACCAGAATTGATTCTGAGCAAGCCAAGTTTTATAGATCTAATTAGAAAGCGTGGCTTTATTGCCCCAAAGAGTGTGGAAGATTCATATGTGTGTGTGTCTGTTATGTTTTTACAGCAGACATAAAACTTAACTGAAAATCTTTCTTCAGCATCCAAAGTAGCTCTTTGCTCCTTATTTCACCTGAACATTTAGTCTACTTTTAAAGAACTAGATTCTACACATTTTACTTTTTTTGTATTTTGAACACTTCTAATTACGTGTCTCCATGTTCTGTCTTGGTACGCGGGCCTCTCACTGTTGTGGCCTCTCCCGTTGCGGAGCACAGGCTCCGGACGCGCAGGTTCAGCAGCCACGGCCCACGGGCCCAGCCGCTCCGCGGCATGTGGGATCCTCCCGGACCAGGGCACGAACCCGCGTCCCCTGTATCGGCAGGCGGACTCTCAACCACTGTGCCACCAGGGAAGCCCTGGTTTGGCTTTTGTTTGTTGGTTTTTTGGATTATGAGCAAATGAAGTCCTTGACTTTCACAGATGCTCTCTAATGTGTTATGATTTCTACTAACTCTAGTAGCAATTGTGCATGAAAATCTTTAAGGATTAAGTAACACAGTCAGACCACTGATACTTAGATTGAATAGAAGAAGGCTTTGATACATTGTGCATATTATAAACCCTAAGCTAAATATCAAATGATTCGCAGAAGGGACGAGGAAAGAGGGCATGGGGTATAGACACAATGAGCATACTGCCTCAACTAAAAATGAAAATAATATTTCTAATTTGTTAATTTATCAATAAAAGACTCATAACCACATTAATATGTAAATCAACCTTAGTAATGTGTTCAGCATATTACTCTGCATTGAAAAGGAAATAATTGCCTTAAAAAATACATTTTTTAAAGATACATATTAGTTCAGATAATCTTTGAAATCATGTTTGCTCAGATAAGACATGTAATTGTTCCAGGAAAGGGGTTGCTGGTCTACAAAGTATAATGCCTATGATGACTGCTCTGTGCTAGGCTTTATACACATGATTTCAATTAATTGCCCCTATTTAGGAAGTAGATCATATTAGTTCCAGTTTTCAGATAATCTTACTGTGGCTTATAAAAGTAATTTCTCCAAAACCCACATCAAGCAAGAAGCAGCATGAAGATTCAAGCCCAAGTGCTGCTGATGATAAAGCCTTCCCATTCGCCCCTGTTGCCTGCTGCCTCCCGAGAACAAACGAGAATGAGAAGCATTCCTGGGAGCTGGCACGTGCTCTGTGCGCCATGCTCCCTAATGAAACCCAACTGCCTATCTCAGCCTAAGACCTTATCCCCAGACAACTGGCTTTTCCTGTTATTGCCACCATAAGACTTACGTCCATCATTATTTATGAGGCTAAAAAAAGTGGGGATTCTGGAAAACGTTCTAATTCATTATAAGCTCCTAAATAGAATTCATATAGCAAAAAAAAATTTGTACACGTACTAATATATATGAACATGTAAGCTTGTAAGCATATAAAAACATAATCATAGATAAAAGTCTACGATTAGTTATTTTTCCCTACCTCACTGAAAGGTAACTCTGAAAGACACTGCTACAAATACAGAAGTGAACATATTTATTACCTTAATCTCAGAGCAGTGAACCTCATAGGTAATTAAAAGTGAAAAACACAAAACCTTTGGACTCCATATCAAACTTTCAATAACCAAAGTTTCTGTAATTCACTTTCTTCCACTCAACCCTACAGAAAATACTGCATTTTGGTTTGGTTTGTTTTTTTTTTTTTTTTTTTTTGCGTTACGCGGGCCTCTCACTGCTGTGACCTCTCCCGTTGCGGAGCACAGGCTCCAGACGCGCAGGCTCAGCGGCCATGGCTCACGGGCCCAGCCGCTCCGCGGCATGTGGGATCCTCCCAGACCGGGGCACGAACCCACGTCCCCTGCATCGGCAGGCGGACTCTCAACCACTGCGCCACCAGGGAAGCCCTGGTTTGGTTTTTATTTATTTGTTTTTTGGATTATGAAGAAATGCAGTCATTCACTTTCTGGAGCAGAAGAAGATATAATTGTTGATAATGAAAGGTTTTTCACTAATATTTATTTCCAAGAAAATCGTAATGCCAAGACAATGAACAAATTAGTGCTTTATTGAAAGAAAAAAAAAACATACTTAAATGGTTAAAAACTGAAAGATGGTTAAGCAAATTTAAACAAATGTTATTGTCACTGAGAATGTTAGTAAGATGAAATATAGTACTTGAAATATATATATAATGGAAAGCAGGGAGCATAAAAAATAAGGAGATGATTAAAATCAGTGTTGCACTCTTGTCTACAGTAGTTAAACAGTCAATAATTCTCTAAATCAATGAAATGAGCCCCCTTTTCAGTGTTTGAAAAAATTTTGATAGAGTCTAAATTTGTCTTGTTTTTGAAAACTCCCTAGACTCTTCCACAAATATAAATCTAACAGCAGGGGAGAGTAAGCACCTATCCCTGGGTGGGGAAAAAAAAAGGAAAACAGTTAACCACAAGTGTAAAGTGTTCTGGAGCCTCATGGTTTATCTTAAAATTTGTGCAAAATTTTCTTTTTATTCTATAATATATCTGTGTTTGTTGTAAAGTTTTAAAAAAGTCTTATACTTCCCGGTTAACTTCTCTTATCTCATACACATGTTCACACTCACGCATACATGTCCAAATATAATCAATAGTCAGGAGGGAAACAACCTGTTTACCATGTTGTTTTAGATGTTCCCTGACCTTCTACTATAAAGTCACAGGGGTAAACCTGAGATCTTAGCTAATGTTGGGGCTCAGATCAAATTCTTCCCCTTCCAATATGCACTCACTGGCTTAATGGAACTAATGTCCTTAGCACAGGATGATAGGTGGTGTCTAGTCTGAAGTTTTGGAAATGTTACTCAATTCCCACCCCACTCCTGCTTGAGATAATGAAAGTCTCAAAACACACCTAACACACCTGGGCACTACACTACAACATCTTTGCTAACTCCAACAAATACTTGACCACACCTAACTCTATGTCCAGTTTTGGCATAATTTCTGGGAGTATAAGAGCAGTACCATGTATTGGGGGTTAGTCTTTAACAAGATTGCTATGGGAGGGGTTACCTTCTGCTTAAATTCTATTCTCTTTCTTCAGTCAACATAGCACCAATTCAATATAGTTTCATAGTCAGGACAATGTGAGTAGGATAGGGGTCCTTCTTAGATCTTTCCATTTGTCCTTAACCTTTTTTTTTTTTTTTTTTTTTTTTTGCAGTACGCGGGCCTCTCACTGCTGTGGCCTCTCCCGTTGCGGAGCACAGGCTCCGGACGCGCAGGCTCAGCGGCCATGGCTCATGGGCGCAGCCGCTCCGCGGCATGTGGGATCTTCCCAGACCGGGGCACGAACCCGTGTCCCCTGCGTCGGCAGGCGGACTCTCAACCACTGCGCCACCAGGGAAGCCCTGTCCTTAACCTTTTAAAGAACATGACATACTGTGAGACAGGAAGCAATAGGGAGAGAAAGAAAGGGAAGACCTGATGTCATTAAAGATCACACACAGAGAGACATTAACCCACTATTTTCTTTGTCGAAGAGAAAAAAACAGAGACAGAGAAAGACAGGGACACGGACACAGAGAGAAAGGCCTCTGTATCCTGCTCAATACAAATCCTTTATAAATATCCATGAATTTTACTACAGCAATGAAGACAATAGGGTGTTGGTGATGCAAAGAGAGACTCTAGAAACAGACTCACACATACATAGACACTTTATTTTTTAACAAAGATAATACTGCAATGCAGTCAGAAAGGAATGGTCTTTCTGATAAATGGTATTGGGAGATCGGATGTCCGTGTGAAAAACTGTTAAACATTATCCCTAACTCATCTATTTAAAAATAATCAATATAGTCTGTAGATCTAAATGTGACCAGTAAAACAATAAAGCTTCTAGAGAAAACACGGGAATAATATCGTTATGACTTGGCAGAGGTAGGACTTCAGAAATGTCAAAGAAGGACCTCTGAAAATCCCTTCTCCTATAAAAGCAATGACAACATTGGCAAAAATTTTGAAAACAGATTTTTCAAAATTCTGGAAATTTGAGACTTTATTCAATTAAATTAGCTGCACCTTGGTAAGAATAATGAGTTTGTGGCATTTTAACCGGCCCTATTCCCACACCCTCTGTTTTATTTCATGGTAGCCTTGAAAACCAGCACCTTCACAAGCATAATAGGTATGAAAATCAACATCACAGCAACCACTAGAGGGAACAGATTAAGTTTAGAGCTCTTCAAAAGCCCTAATTACAAATGAATTAGAAAACAGTAACTGAAAGAAATTTGGAGAGTTCAAAAACAGGTGGAAATTAAACAATACTCTCCTAAATAACCAATGGGTCAAAGAAAAATTCACAAGGAAATTAGAAAGCACTTTGTCATGAATGAAAATGAATACTAATGGGATGCAGCTAGAGCAGTGCTTAGAGAGAAATTTGTACCTATAAATATATACTGTAAAAAAATAAGAAAGATCTCACCTTAATAACCTAACTTTCCACCTGATTCACTTTGTTATAAAGCAGAAACTAACACACAATTGTAAAGCAATTATACTCCAATAAAGATGTTAAAAAAAAAGGAACAGTAAGAGAAAAATAATGAAAAGCAATCAGAAGGAAGGAAACAAACATTAGAGTGAAAATGTTTGAAATACAGAATAAATAAACAATAGAGAGAATGGATGAAATCAAAAGTTGGTTCCTCTAGAAGATCGACAAAATTGACAAACCTTTAAATACACTGATTAATAATAATTATTTTTAAAAAACAGAGAAGGTTCAAACCACTAAAATCAGGAATGAAAGAGAAAATATCACTACAACCTCACAGAAATAAAATGAATAACAAATGTCTAAAGAAGAATTATCACCAATCCTTCACAAACTTTTGCAAAGAAAACAACAGAGAAGGGAACACTTTCTAATTAATACCATGTGATCAGTATTACCCTGATAGAAGAACCAGCCAAAGGCATCACAAGAAAAAGAAAACTACAGACCAATAATCCTTATAGATGCATAATTATTTATTCATAAATATTTATTCTCAATAAAGAAACAACTAGCAAACTAAATTCAGCAACATAGTAAAGAGATTAAAAACAATTGCAATAGTGATATTTATTCTAGGAATGCAAGGTTAGTGTAACATCCAAAAGTTAATCAATGTAATATACCATATCAATAATGATGTATAAAAAAATCATTCGACAAAGTCCAACACACTTTCATCTTAGAAACAAACTAGGAATAGAAGGAAACTTACTCAAACTGATAAAAAGCATCTACAAAAAAACTCACAACTAAGATCATACTTAATGGAGAAAGACTGGATGTTTTTTCTCTAAGATCAGGAACAAGCCAAGGATGTTTGCTCTTGTCACCTCTATTCAACATTGTACTATAGATTTTGGCCAGGGAAATTAGGAAAGAAAAGGCATCCATATTTCAAAGGTAGAAATAAAATTTTTTCTATTTGCAGATAACATGATCTTACATACAAAAAAATCCTAATCAATTAAAAAAACTACTAGAACTAATAAATTCAGCAAAGTTGCAAAATACAATTTTGATATACAAAGTCAATCGTTTCTATATACTAGCAATCTGAAAATGAGATTAAGAAAGGAATTCCATTTATAATAGCATCAATAAGAATAATATAGTTAGGAATAAAATTAACAAAAGGAGTGTAAGATTTATACATTGAAAAGTACAAAGCATTGTTGAAAGAAACTTTAAGATATCTAAATAAAAAGAATGACATCCATGTTCATGGGTTAGAATAGTAAATACTGTTAGGATGGCATTAATCTTCAAATTGATCTACAGATTGAGCTCAGTTTCTATCAAAATCCCAACTGGCTTCTTTGAAGAAATTGGCAATTCAGAATTCATAGAGTTATGCAACCATTGCCCATTATTTAATTTTAATTATACTAATATGCACCCAAAGAGAAATATAAGAATTTTAATAACAGCCCTATTCATAATAGCCTCAAAATGGAGACAACCCAAAAATATATTGTGTAAAATGTATAAATAAATTTTGGAATACTTATTTAATGGAATGTAAATGAATGAACCACTACTAAATACAGCAACCTGGATAAATCTCACAAACATAATGTTGAACAAAGAAGCCCATTACCAAAGAGAACATAGTTCCAAATCAGACAAACCTAACAGTAATAGAAAATGGGATAGTGGTTACCCTTAAAAGGAGTTGTGACTAAGAGGAGATGCAAGGAGAGCATCTCATGTGCTGGGATGGTCTATTTATTTCTCAAGGTATGTGTTTACTTTGTGAAAATTAATTAAGCTGTATACTTATGACTGCTGTACTTTAATGTGTATATGTTACACTTCAATAAAAAGTTTGACTTAAAAATTTATGTAATCATTACACAAGTGTGTCATGTATCATACATACTTTAGAAAGGTATTCACGATTTTGTCAATTTATTTCTAAAGACAAATTATTGAGGTCATGTTCTCTGAATATAGAATAGAATAGAATAGAATAGATCTGAATTAATAATAATAAAAGTTTTCTAAAATTTAAATCCCCCTAAAAATTGAAATGCACTACTGGAACTTTTAGATGAAAGTGAAAATTAAATCAGCTTTTACAGAAACTATAGAGAATGGCATAAAACACTGACATAGCAAAATCCATGGAGATGTGGCCAAAATTGTCTGTATAGTAAAATCATGATTTTGACTTATTTCATAATTGTAAAAGAAAAAAATAAATTTAAAAACTAAGATTTAACTCAAGGATTTATTTTTAAAAAAACAGTAAAGAAAGCTTAATTCAAGTAGGAGGTAAGCAATACTGAAGATAAAAGTAGAAATTACTGAATTTGGAAATAGAGTAGAAGAAATAATTAGCCCCCGATCTGTTAAACTAATAACAATTTAAAAAGCAAAAAGAGAAAAAGAAAGAGAATGGGATCATGTGTCCCCTAAACACCTTCTTCTTCCTCTGCCCCTTCCCAGTAAGAAAGGTGACATCAACCAGTGATCTGAATAATGGTTGGGCCATGTCTGTAAAATGGTCCCCAAATGCATTAGGCATCATATCTCTTGGTTTATAACTGCTTACTTATAAATCCATACACTGTTATCTCAGAAATCTACTACCCACATGATACTAGATCTCTAACAAATTAAACAGAAGAAGCAGTTCTGTCCTGAATCCTATTTACCACAGTTATAAAATTCAAGTCTAAATATTTGAACTAAATGCCTCTAATAGCAACTAAGTCAGCTACATACAGTGGTGCTGTTGAACAGTGATCTTAGACCAGAGTCAAAAAACTTGGGACAGAGGTCTTTTCCACTGTTTACTTCTGATCATGGACAAATCACTGTAATATGATTCTAGTTCCACTTCAGGGACCTTGAGGTCCACCTTCCATAGAAAGATGGGATGGTTTTCCATTTAGGAATAACAACTTTAACTATCATAGTAGAACAGCATACTATCTCTTTGTCAAGCATTCATAATTCATCAATTTTCCCAGCCCAGAACCATGGAATATCACAAATGCAGGACAGAGAGTATTACCATATTTTGTCTGCTGTTTACCTTTTTCAAAGCCCAGCTTGGATTAACAATCTCCAAATAAAACAGCCTAAAGGATGTGCTATCTATATACCACTCTAGGTATTTTAAGTACATCAGAGTTATAACAAGTTAGAGCATAAAATATGACATACTTAGATCACACTAACTTAGCTTATTGACTAATAATCATTTTCACCATATTATTTGCAACTAATTTGGGGATCTTGTCATATGCCTTAGGTTTGAACAGGAAATAGACCTATGGAAATAACTTTACACTCATTTAGAGGTAGCATTGGGACATTTTCATCATGCTACTTGATGTCCCCTGAATGAAGCTTCACACGATAAATTCCTTTTGGAACTAGTAAAACTTTGTCTCCTTTGAGGTATAGATATCTAACATGTGTGTCTTCCTATTGTATGCTAAGAATTATGTAAAAAAATTTCTTCCATGGATCCTCAACAGTGGACTCCATACAATGTAGTTATCTAATATAATGACTAGCACTTAGTGGGAATTATCCAAGTATTCTTTGTCTACACTGCTGCCTTCACATTTCAGAAAAACTTTACAAGGCCTTTCTGAGATGAGGCAACTGAGGTTCAAAGAAGTTCAAGAACTTGGCCAGGTTGTATAGCATAAATGGCGGCGCTGGGACTTGACTGGGCCTATTTGTCCGTTAAGTCCCTGCTGTTGACCACTGCTTTAGAACCATATCCCTAGAGTGAAATCATTATGTTCCATATGGTATTTCTTATAATGACCTCAACGGCCAATGATAAAAATGTGTCAACAATGGAAGAAGTTATCTGCAAACTAGAAGCCTAAATCATTACTGTAACACAACTTTAATTTTTTATATTGAATTCTTCTTTTGTACTTTCCACTAGTAAATTACTGGGAATACAAAAGATGAATGTTCTTTTTCAAAGCTACAAATGCTTCCTTAGTAAATAAAACAAGTCACATTTTCAAAATTCTGTATTTTCTCTTTTATGTAGATCACAGCTCTCGCACAGACTATTCAAGGGTTTTCTTACTAATGAAAATTAAAGTACACTTGTGGATTCTAGAAGTTTCTCCTTAAAGAGACTGTCACCTTTTGTTTAATTTTGAAGTTCTGTGGAAATAACTTAGTTTTTTTCCCTACTTGCATAGGGAACTTTTTCACCCAAAACCTGTTGGAAATATTAAATAGGTTATATTTCCATCAAAGAAAAGCTTATTACTTATTCACATAGTATTTTCCAATTGTGTCAAATTGAAAAGTGGCATTAAGTGAGTGACCACAAGACACCTTAAAGGCTAAGGAAGGATTAAACTAAAGGCTAAAGCCTGAGACAGGTTTATGTAGACTGTAGTGTCCTTTCGTGGAGCTTAATGTCTTTTCGCCTATCTATAGAGGATATCAGAGGGTCACAATTCTTTGACGAAATAAGACCAGTAACTTAGTTGAGTTCGTATTTAAGGTAAGGTGAATTAAAGAAGACAGTTTCTGAAACAGTTGTCAGATGTGTTTTTCAACCTACAGTCAGAGAATTTTCAGCAGTTGAAAGACAGAAGGTCTTTGGGTGGTTCTTCCTTGAGGAATGTCAAAACCAGGAAGTCTTCACAGAGGGTCTAAGTATACAGATCTACACACTGATTAGTCCAAACTGAAGCTACTTACTCTTAGTAAAATGTCTGCACATATAAAATGAAAGGACAATTTTATTTTAAAAGAAATACAGTTCTATATAGATCTAATGAAAAATAAACAAGTAAGGAAGTTATCTTATAGAAACACCATAAACAGCAAAAAAAAAAAAAAAAAAAAAATGTGACAGATTATTTCCCTTTTTGATTTTGGTAGCCAGGGCCTTTGAGCCAAAGTCAATGCCCAATCAAACATTAATACCCTGACCAATGTACCTATTTTCTGCTTTTAAATCAGAGACCTGCTATGTACCAGCTATATGAGTTTTGACAATTTATATAGCTGTTCTAACCATCCATTTTTTTATCTATAAAACAGGGATTACAATAACTCCTACCTATGTTGTGAAGATTCAATAAGAAAAGCCATGTAAAACATTTATTTCCCCACACCTGGTACATTGTACTGAATATTTTTAATATATTTTATTTTAATAATCTCATTTTATAGTTGTCTTTTACTACAAGCTACTTCTACTTTTTTAAATACTGCATTTAAAATACTTATTGAATGTTACCACGCTAAACACTAGACACTGTTCAAACTCCTTTGATGTCTTAATCACTTCACTATACTGAAACTCCATCAATAATAATCTAATTAATCATGAAGAATAACTCTGTTAGCTGTGAAATTTGGTTCAAATTTCACAGCCCCAAAAAAAGGACCCAAAAAGTAAAATCATGTAAGCCATGTAATTCTCAACATCTGATAGATAGAAGTCATAAAATTTACCATTTCTCAAGTTTGTGGTAAACAAAAAAAGGCATTCTATACATAAAAGTACTTTGGGAGTATTATTATTTTCTTGTTTCATATGGATAATAGTATTAAAAATTATTAAAGCAAACTTAATCTTTCTGTATAAGTAAAGAAACCTAAGTAAACAAAAGCTAGGAATTGAATGAATTTAGCCAAATAAGGAGATAGAAAGCTACGACAGGACATTCTTCAATCACTGGAGAGACCAAAAACACTCAAAAGCATGACTGCAGTAGAATCACTATATTTGGTCCACCTTCCAAAAACCTGAGGCCAAGACATCAACGTTGGTGGATTGAGAATTCCATGTTTGGTGAGGGTATGGGATGGGAATACCTCACTCTTGGTTGTATATGTCATGGTCCACAGATGTAATATCTTGAGGTCAAATCACTTTTACAACAAGTGTAACCCCATGGAATTCACATTCATTATTTTTTAGAAGATGGTACAAATTCTTTAGCATTCTGTACTTTCTTAATTTAAACAACTTGATGACTTTGTCAGATGCATTAGGCACTGGTTAATGGCAATGCATAAGATCTCATTCCAGCAAGTGGCCAGATGGTAAAAAGAATAATCCAATTTAATCAACACAGCACTGCAAATTAGCAAATTTAATCATTAGCACAGCACTAATGATTTTATTGATTAAACTCTTATAACAATAGCTTACTACGTGCCAGGTACCACTTCTAAGTGCTTCCTATATATTTGCTATTAACTTTGACAATCATAATCCTGTGAGTAGTTACCATTATTATCTCTCATCTTATAGATCAGGAAACCAAGGCACAGAGAGGTTAAACGACTTTTCACACTCCTGTAAGGAGCAGAGTTGGAATTTGAAGCCAGGCAAACTGGATCCAATCCACACTCTCCACCACTACTCTCTACTGTCACATATGTATTAGTGTGTGAGATGCAAAGTGAAAAGCACAACAAAAGTGAAAATTGAACGAAGTTGCTTCATCAGTCTTCCCTAGTTTTAAATCTGGTTGCTATGTCCTTTTCTCATTGTTTATCCATGTAACCAATTCCTTTTTCGGTTTAAATTGATGCTTTACCCTCAGGTAGAAATAATCATTCTTCCCTCTGTGTACCCACATAACTTGTACATTCCTATTATTACAGCACTTATTAGAGTGGATCTTAATATTAGTTTGCCTCTTTCTCTCCCTATTTA
The DNA here is from genome assembly GCF_949987515.2 of Delphinus delphis. Taxonomy (NCBI): domain Eukaryota; kingdom Metazoa; phylum Chordata; class Mammalia; order Artiodactyla; family Delphinidae; genus Delphinus; species Delphinus delphis. The sequence goes on from NC_082688.1 coordinate 101,534,492, forward strand.
ACATAAGCTTCCTTAATGGTAGAAACTATAACTTTGTGCTCCCAGTGTGTAGCACGGAGGAAGGGAGGAGGGCAAGAGAAAGGATGGGAGAGAGGAAGAAGAGAGAGGAGTAAGAAAAGGATGGACCTGACACTTCTTTATTTCTTTTCTGCATATTAAACAGGGGAGTGTTTTAATATGCATAATATTCAGGACCCCTCTCCATTTAGATAACCTGGATGGTGAAGGGTCTGATATAGTCCTGTAAATTTGTCACCAATGTGTGAAAATATTTTTAAAGTAAAAAAAAAAAAATGTGATCTGGAAGAAAGAGGAAGAAGAGAATAAGATAAGGGCGGAAGCAAAGGAGTCTTGAGGATACTTCAAAACTGCTTAGATACAGGAAAGAAAGCCAGCTCCCTCTCTCCTCCACTCTTGTCCAAAGGAGATACTTAGCTGATTAAAACAGGAACTGGTTCACTTCCAAAAGACTGCATCACCATCTATTTATTAAATTTATCCTTTGTACAGATTGAGGCAAGCAAACATTTCACTTGTTCAAATACCTCATGCCTTGGAGACAGGCTTCAGTTGCAAATAATTTCACCCTTTGGCTGACTACAGCTATGACCCCTCTGCCCTTCACCTGTCTTGCTCTTTTCTTCCCATTTGCAACTTTCACTGATGTGATCAACAAGATCATACAATACAGCCTTAAATTTTCATTTTCTTTGGACTCAGAACTATCGTCTGTTCCCCAAACAAAAATTCTGGTTACCTCTACTTCTAAAGTTCTTAACCAGTGGTGCTGGAAAATTCTTTAATTTCTTCTTCAACTGCACCATCCTGTAGCTGCCCCACCCAGGATGGTATATGTGCATTTTTTAACTTGTTCCTGTTTTCCCTTGTAGCTGTATATGTAAATATAGTATATTTATATTTTCTACTTTGAGAGTTTCTTTAACGAGGCCAAAGGTTTATTTAACTTTCTTATAAATGTCATCAGTGCCTGAGATGGATTGGTTTAGAGGCACCCAAAACCATTACTGGGCTGACCCAGGAGACCCCAGTTCCCAGCAAAGAGCCTATGTCATGGACCTGGCAATACATAGTCTCAATGTATTTGTAAATAATGAAATGATGAAAGTTATTTAGGACTGCGGTATATTTCATCCATTAATCTAACAGTCTTTTTTAAAACCAATCCCTGCTTTGGTCTCCCTGGAATAGAAAAGCCATCTGTACCAACCCCGAACAATTTATTAAAGACTTAAAAAAAAAATGTAGAGGAGGGGTATGTTCTCGTTGGTGATATCCCTTGTTTCCATTCTTCTGGTCCATTTTTACTACATTTTTTCCTTGTATGATTTTCTATTTTTCCAGGTTTAGATGCCTCATGAGCTGGACTTTGTAATAAAGTCCAATGTTTTCCTCCTTTCCATACTTTATATTAAAGTGATGGGCTTAAAAACATGGGTTTTAGACTTAGGAAGCCTGAGTTCAATGGCTAGATGTGCCACTGAGTTGCTTGGTGAACTCAATCAAGTAACTTCACCTCTGTAAGCCTCAGTTTTCTCATTCACAAAATGGGAATAATACCTACTTTTCGAAGTTGTGTGAATATGTTCAAAATCTCTGAGGTTGGGCAACACTCTCTCAATGAAAGCTGCTAAAAAAAAGGGCACATGTTCCTCGGGGAATTTTTTTTTTTTTTTTTTTTTTTTTGCGGTACGCGGGCCTCTCATTGTTGTGGCGTCTCCCATTGCAGAACACAGCCTCCGGACGCGCAGGCTCAGCGGCCATGGTCCACGGGCCCAGCCGCTCCGCGGCATGCGGGATCCTCCCGGACCAGGGCACGAACCCGTGTCCCCTGCATCGGCAGGCGGACTCTCAACCACTGCGCCACCAGGGAAGCCCCCTTGGGGAATTTTTGAAACAATCTTTTTTCTCCCCGATAACTGCTTTAACATCTCTGAAGTTCGCTGGAGAAGGGAGAGAAAGGATGTGGGTTGCTGAATATCAGAGCAGTCTGCTGATCTGGTATGAGCCCAGTCTGCGATAATTTATCCCTCTGGACTGTCCAGGGTAGTCCTTTCCTGCAGCAGGTCAACTGGGCTGAGCTGGGGGAGTCTTGGCCAAAGTGCATGCCTTGGGGGTCAGAGTCAGGCTGGTGAACTGACAGGCAAAGTGGACTTTTTCAGTGAGGCCTTGTCCATTTCAGGTTGTTATGGAACACTCGCTCAAGCTGCCTTAGGGCAGTATGCTGGGCCAAACACTTCAGGGAAGCAGGGGGGGAATCCAAAATTTTTTTTTTTTTTTTTTGCCTTAATATCAAGCTAGTCTTAAATGTATCACAGTCTTAGCTTTTTAAATTTATTTTCAGCATCTTTAGGGCCCTAGAATTTTTATTAAAATAAAAGTTCCACCCTCTCCAACATCTGTTCTCTATGTTTCTTACAACACCAGAAAGTTTCTTTTAGTCAGAATGCACTGAAAACAACACAGATAGTTGAAGGAGATCCCCACCTGGTCTTGCACGCACTGGGCCTTGATGTCTGACACTGGATGCCTGTGGAGGATTGAGTCAGTGCCTCCACTTTACTGCAACTGCTTAGAATTGTGGCTATTTTCACTTAATCCTTGGCTGGATAGAAAGTACCTTGAAAGCAAGGTTCATTTCTAATTTATGTCACCAGCATTCACAGTCTCTTCACAATACCATGCATAGAGCAGGTACAGCGAATGTTTGTGAATGAATTTTAGCGGCTCAGAACCCAAAGTGAGATGTCAGCCCGACCAGGCTTACTTGCCCATTACTTAAAATCACGTTGGCAATTTCTGTGTTCTTAGGGGAAATTGCAAAACTATGCGGTTGCATTCGCTTCCTCCACCTAATTCCCTTGCTTCCGCTAAGAGGGAAAAAAATCCCATTTAACCTCTTCAATAAGCGTTCTAGTGCCCAGTGTAATGAATTATGTGAATTATGAGCTTTGGGGTCAGACGGCAGATTACAAAGGGAGCACTGTGTGAATTTACACTATTGACATAATCGTCTAAAACTTGGCTTTCTCATCTTGAAAATGAGGATAACAGTAGTGCCTTCAACACAAATTGATAGGAAGTATTAAACATGTAACACACACACACATTAGGAGCTCAGTAAATATGAGTTTGCTTTTCTCTGATTTTTTTAGCTCCATTAAGTATGGGAAGAAATGTTCGAATTCTCTAGCAATTAGACAAATCCAAAATAAAAGAACCCTTTAGGTCCATCATGTAATACTAAATGTTGGCAAGGAGTGTTTAGACAGGAATCTTCTAGGCTGCAAAGGAGAGAATAAACTGGAGCAGCCATTTGGGAAAGCACTCTGTCAATCTTTGTGAAATTAGGTATATGTACACTGTATATACACACAACCAGACATCTCAGCCTTGGGAATATATCCCAGAGAAATTCTCATATAAATCCATAAGGAAATTAAAATGAGAAGAATTACTGCAAAGTTGTTGATTATACTGGGGAGTTGAAGATAATCCAGGTGCCCATAATGAAATAAAATGTGGTAGATGCATTTAACATTCCATGCAACTGTTAAATGATACAAACTAGATGTATACATAGTGAATGTAGTTTATTGCAAGAAAAAGAAACGGATAGGTATCCCTTCCGTAAACTGGAGACACATGAAAAGCAACGTTAAATATTTTATGAGTGCATATAAATTCAAGGCCATATATCAAAGTCCTTGGAGCATGTGCCCATGGGGAGGAAATGAGATAATGGATTTAATGGCAAAGGGGAGAAAAATCTAAAGGTGCCTTATACAGACCAGTGATAATGACAGTATGCCATAAACTGAAGGAAATGATTAATTCAACCCTCTGCACCTGAAGTCCAAAATAATTTAAAAATGGAAAGAATAAAAATTTTAAAGATGTGTTTGTGTGTGTGTGCACATGTGCACACATGTGTGCTGAAAGACGCATGGAAATAAATATACACAACAATCTCAATTAGGGTTATCTTAAGAGAAGATTGGGGATTAACCAGGAGAGGGGGAAGGGGGAGTTTTTATTCTATACGTTCTGCATTATTTGAATCTTTGCCTTGTGTATGTACAACATCTTTTTGAATAAAACTTCCAATTTCATCTCTAATCACTTATGTTTCGCATTGGTATCAGAATCTTTCTAAAATGCTCGGGTGATCTTGTTAAGTTTCCACTTAGGAGCCTTCCAGTGGCTACCATTTTTTTATGAGCAACTTTCAAACTCCTAATCCCGAATGGAAGGCCCTTTACAATCTGGTAGATATTCTCTAAACTTGAGTTGATCTAAGTCCATAAGCCCTTTACTTCTGAAAAATTAGACTACTCAACTGTTTCCACACTGCCAGGCACCATTACATTCTACATGTTGACTCATGCTGTGTTCTCTCCTCGGAATGTTATCCCCTAATTTACTGTCACTTGAATCCCTACCTATCAGTCAAGGCCCACATCATAGTTTCTCTTTTCTGGATTTCTCTCTGGCTCCTTGCTTTCCTGACCACACACTATTACCTCCTCCATTTACTTTCCTGTCACATTTTAAACAAACTTCAACTAAAGTCCAGTCAACTCAGTGACCTTGAGCTATTTGTTGCCATGTCTGTCTCCCTGGCTAGAATTGAGGTTGTTTTTCCTCTAAATGTTGAAATGTCAGGAACCTGCATAATGTCTGGTGCACACACAGTGTGTACCATAACTGTTGAACTAAACTAGAAATTGTCTTCTCAGACTATGCCTTTAAATGAACTGTTAAATCATCAGTCTGAGCCGAGAACAGAGAAAAAGCAAGGGTTCTTTCCTAAATTTAAACGGCAAAAGACTCTGGTGAAACTGTCAGTTCAGGAAAAGAAAGTGTAGACCCATTTCTCCCTGTTCCTCTCCTCTAAGTTCAACTAAAAAAATCCTGGAAATAATCTGATAGACAATCATAAAAAACAAAACAAACAGAAAACCTCTGAAAGGTGGCCAGGAGGGCAGACTGACTGAGGACCTTAGGACTTAAGAAAGGGCGTGGTAGTAAGTTCCCTGGGTTTTCTTTCTATCTGCCACATATCTCAGACAGTGAATCTGAGAAACCCTAGATACCTCACCCTCAGATCTTAATAAAGGCAGAGCCCTAGGTCCGTTCTTTCTTAAAACTAAAGTGTTATCGGTATTGCAGCCCACAAAGCAGACCAGGATGTGTGTTCTAAATTAAACAGGGTAACTTTCTGCTAAAATAAAAGACATAAATATCAAGAACCAGGAAAATCACAACTTTGAGGAGAAAAGACAATAACAGACACAAACCCTGAGATGGCAGAGGTGCTGAAGTTGACTGGCAGGGATTTTAAAGGATCCATTGTAAAAATACTTCAACAAAAAATTACAGATTCTCAAGCAACCAGTAAATGAGGAGAAAATCTCAAGACAAAAAAATAAAAGTTATAAAAGGGAACCAAAATAGAAGTTGCAGACCTGAAAAATACTGTAATAGTTTTTCTTAAAAACTTCACTGGATGGACCCAAAAGTAAGATGGAAATGTTAAGGAAGAATCACTGAACTTGAGCACAAATCAATAGAATTTACCTGACTGGAACAGAAGAAAGAAGGTAGACCACCAAAAAAGCAACAAACAAACAAAACAAAACAAAACGAAAGCAGAGGCTCCGAAACCTGAGGGACAGTAACAAGAGATTTAACATTTATGTCATTAGAGTTCCAGAATGACAGGGGGAAAATGTGAAGCTGAAAAATATTCACAGAAATAATAGCTGAAAATTTCCCAAATTTGTAAAAACCCTAAACCTACAAATTCAAGAAACTGAGCAATTCCCAAACAGTATTCACTCAAAGAAATCCATGTCAAGATACAATATAATCAAACTTCTAAAAACTCAAGACAAAGAAAAAAATCTTGAAAACAGCTAGAAATTAAGGACACATATAGGGGAACCCTGATTTGAATGGCAGTAGGTTTCTCATCTGAAACCATGGAGCCAACAGGAAGCAGAACAACATTTTTAAAACACTGACAGAAAGAACTGCTACCTTTGAATTCTATATCCAGCAAAAATATTCTTCAGTAATGAAGGGGAAATAAAGACATTCTCAAAGGAGAGAAAGCTAAGAGAATTTGTCATCACCAAATGAAGAACGATTACAGGAAGTTCTCCAAACAGAAAGGAAGTATAACAGAGGAGACATGGAAATCTATAAAGGAAGAAAGATCAAAAGAATGGATCAAAATAGGGCTCAGTAAAATAGGCTACCCTTCTCCTCATGAGTTTTTAAAACTATATTTGATGGTTGAAGAAAAATATAGTATCACCCAATGTGGCACTCAGTGTATGAAGAGGAAATACCAAAAATGCTATATTTTTAAAGTAGAGAGGGTAAAGTTACCTAAATGAAAATATGATTTCTACACTTCACTTGAAGTGGTAAAACTTCATTACCAGTAGACTGTGACATATACAGTTATATATGTATATTGTATATGTATATATATAACATATACAGTTATACATGTATATTGTAATATCTAGAGCAATCACTAAGAAAATTATGCAAAGAGGTATATTCACAATCATGACAAAGTGGACTCTAAAAATAAAAGTTCAAGAAACTCAAAGGAGGACAAGAAAAGATCAGAGAAATGAGAAACAGAGGAAACAAACAGAAAACAAAAAATAAAATGTCAGACTTAAGCCCTAGCATATCATAACTTTAACTGTAAATGGTTTAAATATACCAGAGATTGTCAGAGTGGATTATGAAAAGCATGACTGAACTATATGCTGTGTAAAAGAAACTCACTTCAAACATGACATAGTAGGTTGGAAGTAAAAGGATGGGAAAAGATATATCACGCAAGCATCAAAGAAAAGCGGAAGAGGTTATGTTCATATCAGATAAAGTAGACCACAGAGCAAAGAAAATTAGAGACAAAGAGTGTCATTACACAATAATAAATGGGTCAATTCACTTAGCAATCCTCAATGTGTATACACCAAACAGAGCATCAAAATCCATGAGGCAAAAACGAATAGAAGTGAAAGAAAAAGACCGATGTAGTTTCTCAACTGAAGAGTGAGGATCAAATCTTTATTTATTTATTTATTTATTTATTTATTTATTTTTGGCTGCTTTGGGTCTTTGTTGCTGCTTGTGGGCTTTCTCTAGTTGTGGCAAGCGGGGGCTACTCTTTGTTGTGGTGCGTGGGCTTCTCATTGTTGTGGCTTCTCTTATTGCGGAGCTTGGTCTCTAAGCACACGGGCTTCAGTAGTTGCGGCACGCGGGCTCAGTAGTTGTGGCGCATGGGCTTCATTGCTCCGTGGCATGTGGGATCTTCCCAGACCAGGGCTCGAACCTGTGTCCACTGCATTGGCAGGCAGATTCTTAACCACTGCGCCACCAAGGAAGTCCCAGGATCAAATCTTAAAAAGAGTAAAGGAAGCCTACAACAATCTCTCACAAGCTTCTCCTTGACAAGCAGTCTTCTGTATTAAGTACAAAACTGTGCTTGTAAGGATCTGCTATACTCCTGCATCAGATTAAAAAAAAAAGTAATTCCTCTAAATTGGGAGAGATCTTTTTTGTAATGATAGATATCTCTTATGCCAGATATTGGTATTTTGCCAAGAATTGCACTGTATTAATATTCCAATAAGTGGGTTATAAATATTGGTTGGTAACTCAAGAGCACTGCCACTTTAAGGAAAAGAAAAATCACGGCCAAAGGAGAAACGTTATACAAACACACTTCATTTCTAGCGAGCACTCAAGTATCTGGACCCCTATTTCTTTACCTCAGCCCATCCCCCTGGTCTGATCTGCCTGCTCCCAAGAGCTAGCTGTCATGAAATGATACTCCCTGGCCCAGCCTCTATTGTTCTTTGACAAGAGCTTTACTTGATTTATTGGTTGCAGTTTCTACTACTCATAATCAACACAAACTTCTACTTCTGGCTAACATGTGATAACAGGGACCCGACTTACCCTGCCATCTGAAACAACATCACACACACATACACACTTGCACACAAACACAACATATATATATACATATATATGTATATATATACGAAACGAAACGTTTCAAAACACTGTACAAAAGGCAAAGAAGGACAGGGACCTCTGGGAGATGGGGAACAGAGGAGATGAGCCCTACTGTTGCCCCAGCTTCCTGCCTCCAGAGTCTCCACGCCACAGTGCAGGGAGGGGGAATCCAGGCAGAGACCTGCAGACTCCCTGAGTTGAGCAGATAGAACTAGGAGTCTGGGAGAATAAGGCAACCAGAATTCCTGGGATATAACACCAATGAGAAGACTGTGTAGAGAGTACCAAAATTCTCTACACAGAGAGAACCCCAGAGATCTCCAGAGCGTCCTGCTGGATCCATCACTCCAATGCATGCATGTGAGGAAATTACCCAAGGCCAGGAGAAAGAACTATTTGAAGGATTAGAGGAAGCAGTACCCAGTAGCCATACAGGTCTGGGGATCATTTCTGTTCTCACCACAGACTGGAAAATCTTATCATTCATGGGGCATTGCATAGAGTACTCAGAATCATTTTGCCTCAGCAGTGGGGAATGGTGCTGTTCTGATCCCATCTTAAAAGCGAGACTCCAGAAGAATAAACTGTTTCCAAGTATCTTAACTGCATGCCAAAATAAAGGCAAAGAGTGTTTAAAGCAATACAAAAATGTCCAGCACCCAACAAGGTAAAATTCGCAATGTGCACACCCAGTCAAAGATCACCAGACGTGCAACGAAGTGGAAGTGTATGACCCTTAGCGAGACAGCTAAGCATACCACCTCTCCCCACCTTACCACACAAGCCTTTCCCACTTAATCATGACAACTAGCAATTATTGCATTTCAAAGTAAATTATTAAATGGGTGTTTATGAGATATGACTTCAATATTTGATTTGGTTTGGTTTCTTATGATTTAACTTCTTCTCTTTAGGATAACAAGATCCCAATACTTTCTCAAGGTCAGTGGTTGCTGTCAACTCAACCTCTACTTCAGCATTTTAAAAATAAATGCAAACACACATTGTCCCCCCGCCAGTGGACTGAAGGTCAAAGTCTTGTTCTTGTCAAGTCCTAATCAGAAGATCTCAGCTCTGAGAAGTGAAAATTATGATATGCTTGAGAAGTTCTGAAACAGCAGCTTTTTGTATTTGAAGAACCCGTGTATGTAAGCACAATTTGAATGAGGCAAACAGTTGAAATTTGCCTGTGATTATGCTTACCTTGCCCAGCTGTTGAGAATGGCCAAGTGGAAAGTCAATGCTGACCTTGCGTTGTGAAGATTGATAGTGTCAATAATCAGATTACCGCCTGCACAAATTGTTTTTGCTGAAACCAGTTCTCCAGCATATGCATAAAGGAAATCCTAGGTCTTCCATTGGCCCGTGACTTGAAAGTCCTCTGTGACCACTTAATTTACCTCTTTGATTATGATATAAGATGTCAGTTTTTCACTCACTCTCTGCATGACCTTGATCAGGTCATCAAACATCTTTGGGCTTGTGTGAATAGATGCAAAGATGAAACTGAATCTATTTTCCATTAATCTCTCTCAGAGAGAATAAAATAAGATTGTGTGCTCAGAGCTTTCTTTTCCCAGAAAGGCCTTTGACAGATATATAATGCATTATTGTTCTTGGAACCGACCCCAGCCTGCTGCCTTATAACGGGGGTGCTCGATCAATACCCTGGGTTGATAGATTGGTTCAGTAAATGAAAGTGTCCATATGAGAAATCTACAATCAGAAATATCCCCAATAAAACAGATTCAGCAGAACATCCACTGAGTGTTCAGATATAAGTGCCTTCTCTCTTCTGAGTTAAATGAGACACTGAAAGACACAGAGCACCCAAAGAAATCAGTGACGCTAACAGGTATTTATGGAGTCTGCAAAATTCCATCTACTGGGAAGAATCTAGAACTTCATAGAAGATAGAATATACATGGAATACCTCTGTCAGCTGACTCTTCCAAACTCAGGAATAATTACCCACTTGGCACATGGTGGTTTGTTCTAGTAGCTGTTTTGCCCAGAAAAATATGATACAGAATCTTACTAAAGTCAGAGTTTGGGAAATTGTTCCAGCAAAACGCAGTCCTTTTCTCTCTCTCTATGACTCTTATGAGCCGCAGCTCAGTAAGCCCTGCACACTAAGGAAGCTAAAGTTCTGACCATTTTAAACTTAAAAGTCTGAGAGAGATTTGTAGAAAATCATTGCCTGGGTTGTACTGTTAACTCCACTTGAGTTAGGAAACAACTCATTTTTGTCACATTATGGTATCGTGCCTATCTTGCACTATTTTAGGACTACCTGTACCCCCAAATCCCTGTCCTCCACCGCAGCACACCCCACTGCCATCCTGTGTACCCCTGCCACCGTGCTTGCCGTTATCTATTGGTATGATTACTTGGGAACTTCTGGCGGTATGTATATTAACATTTCCAATCATCTAAATTGCACGATCTAGAAGGAATTACGTATTAAAGGCTAAAGTCAACAGAAATCATTTTATTTGATTAGCTTAGAACCATCCTTTTCACTTAACAGATAGGAGCTTGGAAATAATGAGAACACCCAACAAGACTGAGAATGAAAAATCAGCATTCAATCTTTAAGCATCTTATGTGAAAAGGATGAGTATTCTAAAAGGACATGGGGGGGAAAATGGAAGACTAGAAGCAGGCAGACAAATTCATTTTGCTTTATAATCCTAAGACTTAAATACACTTTAATTTGTGTAGATATAACCTGATTTAGACAACAAGGAACCAGAGAATCACAGGCTGTCTCAACTAGAATGGATTATTTGGAAACCACTCTGTATCATAATCTGAGATACATTAGACAAGATAGCCCCTTGGCTAGGAGAGAAGTACCATTTGATTGTAAATATAGGCCTATCAGAACCACACACGCACGCTCAAGCTGTCCTCCAAGCCATCGGAGGCAATGTCTGCAGATATCTGGAGGACTATTAGAAAGAGGAACAGATGTTCCTTGTCAAAAACTATTAAAGCTCCCCAAGAAGGGGGTAGGCCCAGAGGCTGACCTCATAGTATAGGAGATAAAGAATGGAGTGATGCCATTCAAGTGGGGAGAAAACTCTCAGGCAGACTGACTTAGATAAATGATTTTAACTGTGATTCCAAAACAACAGGAATGCATTAAGTGGGTGCTGTCAGCATCTAGGGACAAGCAATACTGCACTTGCATTAATCAGTCTGGTCCCAATCCCACTACAGACATGATTCATAAGACTGTGTGCAGCATTATAGAAAAGCAGCATGATACAGTGAAAAGGGCACTCGCCTAGGAGTTTGGAGCACTAGGAAATACCCGCAAACATTACTGAGCACCTGCTATTTAGCAGATATTGTGCTAAGCACTGTAAGAGCAATAGCTGTTCAATCCTCCCAGCACCTTCTGTGACAGGCAGTGGTGTGTTGGAGCCAGCTTGTACCAGTTTATGAGAGCATCTCTGCTGTTTGCATCTCTTCCTAAGTCCGTGTTCATGACATCACACTGCTAGCTTGAAATCAGCCACAGTGGGACCATCCATCTACTTAAGAGCAATCAGCAAAGACAACAATTCAGTTCTGTTTTTTGTTTTGTTTTTTTAACATCTCTATTGGAGTATAATTGCTTTACAATGGTGTGTTAGTTTCTGCTTTACAACAAAATGAATCAGTTATATATATACATACGTTCCCATATCTCTTCCCGCTTGCGTCTCCCTCCCTCCCACCCTCCCTATCCCACCCCTCTAGGTGGTCACAAAGCACCGAGCTGATCTCCCTGTGCTATGCGGCTGCTTCCCACTAGCTATCGGTTTTACATTTTGTAGTGTATGTATGTCCATGCCACTCTCTCACTTTGTCCCAGCTTAGCCTTCCCCCTCCCCGTGTTTGGGTTTTGTTTTTGTTTAACTGGTTGTTAAATATTAACCAGCATGCTACTGGTGACAAATACCATTATTACTCCTTCTTTATGAATAGGGACACAGTCGGTGAGACACGAGAAAACATCCCCAAAAGCATACAGCTGGGTAGTGTTGGAGCTTAAGCTCAATCTCAAGTTGATTTGGTTCCAAAGCCCATGCCTATAACCCGTATGTGCTCAGAAGATCCCTGGGCCAGTGCCAAGTCTGATGACTTGACACCTCCAAACTTCTTTGAACTCCAGCCTCCTGCTAAGTAAATTGGGTGGTTTAAATGGAAAGATCAGTGGTTTTATCCAATTCCTCTAGCCTACTTGTGTGGTGATCACGAACATGAATTCACAAGCCATCATTTAAAACCTTTCTAGAGGGAGAGACTCAATGTTGTCGACCTCATTTAAAATTTCTCCAGTATACTTATTCTCCAGCAATGCCTACCCATTAAAGTCATTCTTTAGGTAAAATAGTCTATGGATAGGTATTATTCCCCTGGCTAAGGGAACCACATTTGACATTTAAAGCCTTTAATCTTGCTATAATGGAAACCTTAATTGAAATGAAGGAAAGAAGCTGTGTCCTGGAAAACCACCATCTTAATAAGATGCTTGATCTTTTTGTTCCTCCTACCATCTTATGATCTTAGGAGGTTTCTCTAGCTAAGGGGGTCTCTACTGAGGACATAACTGGTATGACAACAGCTAACAAAGACTACAATACTTCTGAATGATAAGCAAGAAGAAAATACAAACATAAACATTTAGAGACACCATCGACCATATACATTCGTTCATATTTTGCTAATGTTCACTCTCTCCTTAACACATTTGCATAAGACACAATCAAATGTCACCATTCCATGCTTGGGAGCTCAACTCCATCCCTAAGTAGATGAAAAGGGTCTTTAATTCTAGGAAGCTTCATATTTTACTGATTCTTTGTTCTCCCCCTTCTTTCTTCTTTTTCATGAATGTTCTACTTCCCCTGGTCTAATCTGATTTTCTTCTCTATTTCACCTTATTTGAACACTGTAAGTCCTTTTTTTCTCCAAATACATCTTCACTCATCAGAGAACTCACAAAATTAATTCGAGTATCTTTACTTTTAAGGCAACATTAACAGTCCTTATTTTATGGTTATACAAGCAATGCATGTTCTTCATGGAAATTTTCAAAACTATAGGGAAGCAAACCAAACAAAATTTAAAAGTTATCTGTATCCTCATTACTGCAAAGAGATTTTCACTGTTAATATTCTGCAATATTCTATATTGATTCTACTTTTTTTTTCTAACTCAGCCTGCTTTCAGGTCGAAGATTTAGACCAGTGGTTCTCAATCAGGAATGATCTCACTTTACTGCCCCTCCCCTCCCACTGCAAGAGATATTTGACAGTTTCTGGAGACATTTTTGGTTGCCACAACTTGGAGAGGTGTGCTACAAACATCTAGTAGGTATAGGCCAGGGATGCTTCTAAACATTTTACAGTGCACAGGACCGCTGGCCACAAGAAAGAGTTACCCAGCCCAAGATATCAATAGTGTTAAAATTGAGAACACTTGGTCTAGACAAAGCCTAATATAGTCCAGGGTTTCCCATACCTATTGTATTTCTGGTTTCTCTGATACTTTCAATTAATTTCCTGGTTCATCCCTTGTCTTCTCGTAGCCAATTTTCCACATGGAATTATCAGGCAATCAGTGAACACACTCTAGTGAATGAGGTGCCTGCTTCTTTTTGTGTCTCTGCTATAGCCCTCCTCTCCAACTGTGCTTAGAAACTTTTTTTTTTTCATTTTCCCATCCTTAGTTAGTTCCCTCTCCCCCTCCCTCGCTCTCTCTCTTTTTCCCTTATACATTCACACACATTTTTGTACTGAAATGCTTTGAATGGATATTTTCCATATTTTATTATGGACGTGGTTATCTAGTCTTCAAATTCTTTGGAAGGTTTGGTCTTCAAAATGAATTAACAAAATGTGGTGGCATCCCTAAAGAGGGAGAGTTTCTCTGTGAAGACAAAAGGGATGGGAGATGCTGCAGAATTGATGGGGGTATGTGGTATTGAAATTGAGCAGGACCCTACAGGGCCTTCCCAAGGACAAACCCTCCATGCCCCTGCCTGTTGTTTGTAGAAAAGCTTTAGCATCCTTGGCCTTCTCTGAATTCCAAGGAGAGCATTTAATCAGAGAAACAAGAAAATGCAGAAACAAAGGAAAACAGTCAAGCAAGACAAAATAATAACAGTTTAGCCATAAAACAAAGTCAAGGACCTTTAGTTCCTCCTCAACGACTATAGATAACATCTTGAGCCTTATTCTTGAGTTGTTCTGCAGATACTAAAACCCCCACCAGGTGGAAGAAGTTAACTTCAATGTTGACTACCAAGATGTAGACCCCATACCTGTTGGAAACAGAGGTTGATGATTGAGATTCCCAAAACATCACCCAGTTACCTCACCATCAACCATTCAGAAGGATGCCCATGAGCTGACCACCCACCCTGCAACCCCTCCCTCACCTTGCCTTTAAAAATCCTTCCCTAAAAGCCATCAGACAGCTTGGGTCTGTTGAGAAGGCGCTGTCCATTCTCCTTGCCTGGCCCCACGTTGCAGTCAACACTGTACTTTCCTTCACCACAACCCAATGTCAGTAGATTGACTTTACTGCATGAGGGCAAGTGGACCCAAGTTTGGTTCAGTAACAGGATAACAGAGGAGAAGAAAGCACTGAGACTGTCTGCCAGGAAAGTCAAGGGAGGGTCCCCCAGCTTACATAGATCCAGATATATAGCATGGATCAGAGGGCCATGACATAAATTGCTGGCATCTAGATGTCAAAAGGACTTCTTCCCCTTCTCAAGTGCCTAGAAGAGACAGAGTGAATAATACTCTGTGACCTCTAAGAGCCTGAGCCATTGTAGGACTTTCAGAGGCATTACGCACATTGTAGAGTGTACCTTTTTATAGGCTGTTTCCTGTTAATGAAATATCCTTCTCCCATCCTGAATAAACAGTGCTTCTAAGGAATGCCGAATGTGGTATAGATCTCTGTGTTACACTGGGTAGATGTTTGAGTCAAGAAAAGTCCACTTCTGTCCTGTTCCTCCACCCCTATTACAAACAAACATCCTGGGTACCAAAGGGGTAACTTCGCCAAGAATGAGATCTCCCATAATAATGTGCTGAAGAAACAGTTAAAACTTGATCATCATTATGACCAGTATTTCTAAGATTTTATAGACTGCAAAGCATTTTCACTTACTTATGTTGCTCGTTCCTCACTATCTTATCAAGGGTATAGGGCGCTTGATTTTACATTAGAATTGGCATTCCCTCTCTGCCATTTAGTATTTGGCTTTAGGCAAGCCACTTAACCTGTTTTTCATCTGTGAAACTAGGATAATTATGTGTTTTTCACCCGATTCTGATGAGACTTAAATAAGAAAATGTATTAAAAACTTTTTGTAAACAAAAAGCATGTTACAAATACAAGCAAATATTTTGCAAATGTAGAAACTGAAGCTTGAAAAGATTAGTGACATGCAGAACACCAAGGGTGACTCCTAAGGTAAACTATGGATTTGGGGAGATAATGGTGTGTCAATGAAGGTTCATCACCTGTAACACATGTACCACTCTGGTGGAGGATGTTTACAGTGAAAGAGGCTATGCATGTATATGGGAAATCTCTGAATCTTCCTCTTAATTTTTCTGTGAACTTAAAACTACTCTAGGGGACGGATAAATTGGGAGATTGGGATTGACATATACACACTACTATATATGAAATACATAAGTAATAAGCACCTACTGTATAGCACAGGGAACTCTACTCAATCCTCTGTAATGGCCTATATGGGAAAAGAATCTTTAAAAAGAGTGGATATATGTATAACCGATTCACTTTGCTGAACACCTAAAACTAACACAACATTGTAGATCAATTATATTCCAATAAAAAAAAATTTTTTTTAAATTACTCTAGGGCTTCCCTGGTGGCGCAGTGGTTGAGAGTCCGCCTGCTGATGCAGGGGACACGGGTTCGTGCCCCGGTCCAGGAAGATCCCACATGCCACGGAGCAGCTGGGCCCGTGAGCCATGGCCGCTGAGCCTGCACGTCCGGAGCCTGTGTTCCGCAGCGGGAGAGGCCACAACAGTGAGAGGCCCGCGTACCGCAAAAAAAAAAAAAAAAAAATTACTCTAAAAAATTAGGTCTAAAAAAAGCAATTAGTGACTTTTTGAACATTACACATCTAGTAAGTTCTAGACCCAGGTCTCTGATGGCATATTCTGATACCACATTCAGGACTCATTCTTCTCATTGCTCTAGGTGATTTCAAATCTTAGAAATTCCATAATTTATATTCTGCTTAGATTTTAACACAATACAATAGGTGTCTGATACAGTGGTGGTCACAAAATCTATAGGCACTAAATAACTACTATGTCTGCTTGAGTGATTCCCTGAAACTTAATAATGGAATAGAACACATCTTTCTACCAACTTTAAAGTCATCCCATACTGAAAGGAAGCATTGTACGATGGATATGAAATAGAATTCTAAAATCAAACAATCCCAAATTTAAATCCAGCCTCTGTCATCTATTACTTATGTGACCTTGAATAAGTTACCTAATATCTATGAACCTATATAGTTCCTTATCTATAAAAGGTGGATAATAATATTTCATAAAATTGCTAAGACAACTGAAAATATACTGTAGAAAAAGAATTGAGTACCAGGCTTAGCTTATTTTATACACTCAATAAATATTCACTTTTCTATTATTTTATGCTAAATTTCGGTACCAATTTCTTCTTTTCTGTGTTATTGAGTTAACTTTATTAAGGCAGTTAAATACCAGTACAATTTGGTATTATGAAAGAAACATCTATTCCACATACTGAGAACAAAGGTTTGCTTAGAAGGCAAGAGAAGAAAACGAAGAATGCGAAGAAATTTCCCCCTTGTCTGGTGGCTCCAAGAGATGTTTTGGTTGTTTTTTTGTTTTGGGGGGTTTTTTTGGTAAGAAATAAAATGTTAAAACATGAAAAAGTCAAATTTCTCCTGCAAGATCCATAAGTGGAATGGAATAAATGGAATTCCTTCTACCGGTCCTGTTCATAAACCTAGAATACCAATTACAGCATGCCCTGATTAAAAACATACTAGCCTCTAAGATAGAAAATATTTGACTTGTTCAAATGTCAAGAGACAAATGAAAGTACTTAACAGAGAAATAATTAATGGGGATCATTGAGTTGGCCAGAAGATTTTTAGAAGATTAAGACTCATTTTTAACTATTAAGGGTGAAAAAGAGAAACTAAAAAAATTATACCCCTGACTGACCTTAAGGACCTTCTGCTTAATTCCTTTTTGTCACTTACTCCCAAGGACCTCCACCTCCAAGCTTTCAGGACAAGGGCAATTTTCTGTTAGAATCCATCTAGAAAAAAAAATGCTTTGTTGCTGGGTTGTGTCTTGCCTGTCATGGTGTGGGGGCTAGTTTTCATGCCAGGGGTCAGCAAACACCTGAAAAGACCAGTGTGTTTGGAAGAATTAACATCCCATGTTATTAAGCTGGAAGTTCTTCCCTCTACTGAACTTTGCACATCATGAGAAGAAAAGTCAGCCAATGACTCAAAATAAACTTTTCCAAACACTCTTTTTCTCCTTACTGTCCCTGCTGGGGAATTTTATTCCTCTGCAACCTGACCTTCTTGTTCAAAGCTTCCAATCAATTCCCCAGCTAAGTGCTGTCTCTCCGGAATTGAGATCACCGTTGAAATTTCAAATATTGACATTTTTGAACACCTGGGTGAGAAGCTCCCGGTGAGATAAGACAGAGAAATAATAGAGTAGGCTCACTGTGTACTGCAAACCTTTGGCATTCAGGAGATGGGCTCACAATGAGTCAAAAGGATTGACAGCTTAATACTTTGGCCAAGGTTCCTAGTGCCAACCCAAATATACTCCTCTCACTGTGACGTGTCCAGGTAGAGTGAAACTTTCTCAGTCTCCAAAGACTTTATATTCTTCTGCCTTCATAACCAGAGATAGGCAATCCTGAACTGTGGCTGAGATTTCTGCTTTTCAAGATAGAAAATCGTCAATGACAGTTTAAATGTTTTTGGAGTTTCTCTAATGCTTGTGTCACAAAGTTCTGAAGGGACTGTGTCTACTCCAGGGAGAAAAAAAATAGGGCAGGCCCCTAGAAATCCCAATGGCATGAGAATCAAAGGAGCCTCCTCGCAGCAACAGTGATGAGAAATTCAAGTCAGATAAACACAAGTGTCAGAGGCAATTCTCTCCTGGACACGTAGCACGGGGAGCACTTTATTTCAGAGAAAAGCAGAGCACGCTTCTACCAGACAGGATAAGAAACTGGGAAAACTGGCCATGCAGCAAGAGCATTTTCTTCCTGAAGGGAAGAGCAGCACACTTACAAATAACCAAGAGAGTAAGAAGGAGAAATCATGTAAGCAAAACTCAGAGAGCAAGATGGAACCCAAACAGAGAATGTAGTGAGGCCACATGCAGGTTTTGAGTCAGGAGCCATTCTCACCAGGTAAGATAAGCTCATTTACGGTGAAACAAGGGAAGATATGGAAACAAGCTAAGTGTCCATCAGTAGATGAATGGATAAAGAAAATGTTTTTGTGTGTACACACACACACACACACACACACACACACACACACACATACTGGATATATATATACTGAAAAAATAATAAAATTTTAACAATAAAAACACTTTAAAAGATGGGATGAGGGAGCTCTCAGGCAAAATTCAGCCCCCAGAAAAGATGGGTAAACAGAAAATGAGGAGGTCATGGCTGTTAGTCAACTCTCAGGGATTCAAAATGAGGTTGCATTTTCCAAAGGGAACCATTCAAGGCACCAGGTTGTCAAGAACTCTTCAAGAAAACTAGTCCAAAAAGAGTGGACATATGTATATTTATAACTGATTCACTTTGCTGTACACCTGAAACTAACACAACATTGTAAACCAATTATACTCCAATAAAAAGTTTTTTAAAAGAAAAGAAAAGAAATCTAGTCTGGGGCTTCCCTGGTGACACAGTGGTTAAGAATCCGCCTGCCAATGCAGGGGACACAGGTTCGAGCCCTGGTCTGGGAAGATCCCACATGCCACGGAGCAACTAAGCCTGTGAGCCACAACTACTGAGCCCGTGCACTGCAACTACTGAAGCCTGCATGCGTAGAGCCTGTGCTCTGCAACAAGAGAAGCCACTGCAGTGAGAAGCCCTCGCGCCGCAACAAAGAGAAACTAGAGGAAGCCTGCAGGCAGCAACAAAGACCAAACGCAGACAAAAATAAATAAATTTAAAAAAATAAAAAAGAAAGAAACCTAGTCCATACATGGTGAAGGTAGATTAAATCAGTTAAGTTTCAGTTTTCCTATGGACACCAAATTCCAAATTCATCATCAAGTTTATTACACTAGGAATGCTGGAAATTACTGCTGGAAGAGTGAAGGAAGTTGGACTAATTAGGCTACTTCTAAATAATATTTGCTGGAGAGTGGTTTCTAATTGTACCACGAAACTTGGTTCTCATGGAGCCTGGTCCTGAACAGGCTGGAATTAGCAGTAGCAGAACGCCTTGCATCAACCCTTCTCTCTACCCTCCTCTTTCATCTGGAACCCATCATCACCATGTCAGGTGGTAGATTGCCTTTTGTCATTTTTCACAATTTAGCTGAAGACTTACAGGTAAGATGACAACTAGACTATCATTTATAAAACGGAGATACACGACCTCTCAAAATTATTGCAAAGATTAAATGTGATAATTCATGCACAGTTTATAGCTATGGTGTCTAATAGTGTTAGGTACTCATTATACAGCAGTTATAATCATCATGATTATTATGAAGCATAAGCATCTTTCTCCCTATTAGCTGATAAGTAAAATACTCAAAGGAATATAAACATATAGGGAATCCAACAGTGGCAATGAAAAAATTAAAAGTACAATCCAGTAGACAGATATTTCTGCTAGCTCTGTTGCAGACAACTAACTCACAAAGTCCACTACCCAAAAATTGGTACAATGCCTCAGATGGTAAATAGAAAATATATTTGCAAACAGTCATGAATGCCTGCTTATCTAAAAAAAAAAACATCTAAGGGCAAAGGAAAGCTATGAGAACAATGGGGAGCACTCCATTTAATACCACTTTCACCACTTCTTAACAACAACACACAAAAACAAATTTTCTGAGAGATCTAAGAAGCCAGAAGGTGGTGAGTCTTCTAATACAGCAGCTCCCAGAAGGAACCCATTCACAGCTGCACCACAGCCAGGAATTCTCCAGCCCAGCTGCATGGGTGGATCATTTAGGACCTTTAAGATATACTGATGTCTGAGTGCCTTTGTCCCAGAGATTCTGATTTAATTGGTGCAAGCAAGCTTCAGAGCCATTGAACCTGAACCATGGACCAAGATGAACTAAAACCTACAAGTAGAAGGTTGGCTGCTAACTCAACAGCTTCATCATCAGGGAAAAGAATCTCTGCAGTTCATGTATGATTCTGGCTCCCCGCTCCCCTCCCTTGGACAGCAAGATCATTGACTCACTGAATGCAACCTTCTGAGGAATAGCATGTGAGGGGATTCCAAGAATGTGGCAAGGCATCACTCCAGGCACACTGCTGGTCAGATATCAGGCTGTGGGAGAGCTTTTCTGAAAGACAGGTCAACAGAGCAAAGCCAGCAGAGCTCATGAAAAAAAACATGCATCAAAAATAGAGTGAGAGAGGACCTTCAAGACGGTAGAGGAGTAAGACGTGGAGATCACCTTCCACCCCACAAATACATCAGAAATACATCTACATGTGGAACAACTCCTACAGAACACCTACTGAACTCTGGCAGAAGACCTGAGACTTCCCAAAAGGCAAGAAACTCCCCACATACCTGGATAGGGCAAAAAAAAAAAAAGACAAAAGAATAGGGACGGGACCTGCAACTCTGGGAGGGAGCTGTGAAGGAGGAAAAGTTTCCACACACTAGGAAGCCCCTTCACTGGCAGAGACAGGGGGTGGCAGAGCTTCGGGACCACGAAGGAGAACACAGCAAAAGGAGTGCAGAGGGCAAAGTGGAGAGATTCCCGCACAGAGGATCGGGGCCAACCAGCACTCACCAGCCTCAGAGGCTTGTCTGCTCACCCGCTGGGGCAGGCGGGGGCTGAGAGCTGAGGCTCGGGCTTCAGAGGTCAGGTTCCAGGGAGAGAACTGGGGTTGGCTGCGTGAACACAGCCTGAAGGGGGCTAGTGTGCCACAGCTAGCCAAGAGGGAGTCTGGGAAAAAGTCTGGACCTGCCTAAGAGGCAAGAGACCATTGTTTCGGGGCGCATAGGAGAGGAGATTCAGAGCACTGCCTAAATGAGCTTCAGAGATCGGCATGAGCCATGGCTATCAGCGTGGACACAAGAGATGGGCATGAAACACTAACTCCGCTGCTTCAGCCACCAAGAATCCTGTGTGCAAGCACAGGTCACTATCCACACAGCTCCTCCTGGGAGCCCGCCACTGACAAGGTCCCATGATCTACGGACAATTTCCCTGGGAGAACACATGGCATGCCTCAGGCTGTTGCAAAATCACGCTGGCCTCTGCCGCCGCAGGCTCACCCTGCATTCCACACTGCTTCCCCCGGCCTGAGTGAGCTGGAGACCCCTAATCAGCCACTCCCTTAACCCCCTCTTGTCTGGGCAAAGAACATTCACCAGACAGTGGCCTACATGCAGACACGGGGACAAACGCAAAGCTGAATCCCAGGAACTGTACGAACAAAGAAGAGAAAGGGAAATTTCTCCATGTAGCCTAAGGAACAGTGGACTACATCCCCACAATCAACTTGATGTACCATGCACCTGTGGAATACCTAGATAGGCAACAATTCATCGCAAAATTGAGGTGGTGAACTTTGGGAGCAACTGTAGACATGGGGTATGCTGTAAGGGACTGACTAGTTTCTGCTTTTATGTTTATCTTAGTTTAGTTTTTAGTGCTTGTTATCATTGGTGGATTTGTTTATTGGTTTGGTTACTCTCTGCTTTTTCTTTTTTTATTACTTTTTAATATTTTTATTTTAATACTTTTTTATTATTTTCTTTTAATAATTTTTAATTTTATTTAATTTCTTTAATTTTTTCTCCCTTTTCTTCTGAGCTGTGTGGCTGACAGGGTATTGGTGCTCTGACTGGGTGTCAGGCCTGAGCCTCTGAGGTGGGAGAGCCAAGTTCAGAATATTGGACAACCAGAGAACTCCCGGCCCCATGTAATATCTATTGGCAAGACCTCTACCAGAGACCTCTGTCTCAACTCTAAGACCCAGCTACAGTCAACGACCAGCAAGCTCCGGTGTTGAACACCCCATGCCAAACAACTAGCAAGACAGGAACAGAACCCCACTCGTTAGCAGAGAGGCTGCCTAAAATCATAATAAGGTCACAGGCATGCCAAAGCACATCACTGGATGTGGTCCTGCCCATCAGAAAGACAAGATCCAGCCTCATCCACCAGAACACAGGCATCAGTCCCCTCCACCAGGAAGCCTATACAACCCACTGAAACAACCTTACCAGCTGGGGGCAGACACTAAAAATAATGGGAATTGCAAACCTGCAGCCTGTGAAAAGGAGACCCCAAACACAGTAAATTAAGCAAAATGAGGAGACAGAGAAATATGCAGCAGATAAAGGAGCAGGTTAAAAACCCACCAGACCAAACAAATGAAGGGGAAATAGACAGTCTACCTGAAGAAGAACAGAATAATGATAGTAAAGATAATCCAAAATCTTGGAAATAAAATGGAGAAAATAAAAGAAACATTTTAAAAGGACCTAGAAGAACTAAAGAGCAAACAAACAATGATGAACAACACAATAAATGAAATTAAAAATTCTCTAGAAGGAATCAATAGCAGAATAACTGAGGCAGAAGAACGGGTAAGTGACCTGGAAGATAAAACAGTGGAAATAACTACTGCAGAGCAGAATAAAGAAAAAAGAATGAAAAGAACTGAGGACGGTATCAGAGACCTCTGGAACAACATGAAATGCACCAGCATTCGAATTATAGGGGTCCCAGAAGAAGAGAAAAAGAAAGAGACTGAGAAAATATTTGAACAGATTATAGTTGAAAACTTCCCTAATATGGAAAAGGAAATAGTCAATCAAGTGCAGGAAGCACAAAGAATCCCATACAGGATAAATCAATAGAGAAACATGACAAGACACATATTAATCAAACTATCAAAAATTAAATAAAAAAAAATATTAAAAGCAGCAAGGGAAAAGAAACAAAGAACACACAAGGGAATCCCCATCAACTTAACAGCTGATCTTTCAGCAGAAACTCTGTAAGCCAGAAGGGTGTGGCAAGACATATTTAAAGTAATGAAAGGGAAAAAACTATAGCAAAGATTACTCTACCCAGCAAGGATCTCATTCAGATGTGACAGAGAAATTAACACCTTTACAGACAAGCAAAATCTAAGAGAATTCAGCACCACAAAACCAGCTTTAAAACAAATGCTAAAGGAACTTCTCTAGGCAGGAAACACAAGAGAAGGAAAAGACCTACACAAACAAAGCCAAAACAACTAAGAAAATGGTAATAGGAACATACATGTCGATAACTACCTTAAATGTAAATGGATTAAATGCTCCAACCAGAAAACACAGACTGGTTGAATGGATACAAAAACAAGACCTGTATATACGCTGTCTATAAGAGACCACTTCAGACCTAGGGACACATACATATTGAAAGTGAGGGGATGGAAAAAGATATTCCATGCAAATGGAAATCAAAAGAAAGCTGGAGTAGCAATTCTCATATCAGACAATATAGACTTTAAAATAAAGACCATTACAAGAAACAAAGAAGGACACTACATAATGATCAAGGGATCGATCCAAGAAGAAGATATAACAATTGTAAATATTTATGCACCCAACATAGGAGCACCTCAATACACAAGGCAAACGCGAACAGCCATAAAAGGGGAAATCAACAGTAACACAATCATAGTAGGGGACTTTAACACCCCACTTTCACCATGGACAGATCATCCAAAATGAAAATAAAGAACGAAACAAAAGCTTTAAATGACACATTAAACAAGATGGACTTAATTGATAGTTACAGGATATTCCATCCAAAACAACAGAATACACTTTCTTCTCAAGTGCTCATGGAACATTCTCCAGGATAGATCATATCTTGGGTCACAAATCAAGCCTTGGCAAATTTAAGAAAATTGAAATTGTAACAAGTATCTTTTCCGACCATAACGCTATGAGAGTAGATATGAACTACACGAAAAAAATGTAAAAAATGCACACATGGAAGCTAAACCATATGCTACTAAATAACCAAGAAATCAAAAAGGAAATCAAAAAATACCTATAAACAAATGACAATGGAAAGATGATGACCCAAAACCTATGGGATGCAGCAGAAGCAGTTTTAAGAGGGAAGTTTATAGCAATACAATCCTACCTCAAGAAACAAGAAACATCTCAAGTAAACAACCTAACCTTACACCTAAAGCAATTATAGAAAGAAGGAAAAAAAAAACCAAAGTTAGCAGAAGGAAAGAAATATTAAAAATCAGATCAGAAATAAATGAAAAAGAAGTGAAGGAAACGATCGCAAAGAAAATAAAACAAATATCTGGTTCTTTGAGAAGATAAATTGATAAACCATTAACCAGAATCAACAAGAAAAAGTGGGAGAAGACTCAAATCAACAGAATTAGAAATGAAACAGGAGAATTAACAACTGACAATGCAGAAATACAAAGGATCATGGGAGATTACTACAAGCAACCATATGCCAATAAAATCGACAACCCGGAATAAATGGACAAATTCTTTAAAAAGCACAACCTACCAAGACTGAACCAGGAAGAAATAGAAAATATGAACAGACAAATCACAAGCACTTAAATTGAAACTGTGATTAAAAACTTCCAACAAACAAAAACCCAGGACCAGATGGCTTCACCAGTGAATTCTATCAAACATTTAGAGAAGGGCAAACACCTATCCTTCTCAAACTCTTCCTAAATATAGCAGAGGGAGGAATACCCCAAAACTCATTCTATGAGGCCATCATCACCCTGATATCAAAACCAGACAAAGATGTCACAAAAAAAGAAAACTACAGGGCAATATCACTGATGAACATAGATACAAAATTCCTCAACAAAATACTAGCAAACAGAATTCAACAGCACATTAAAAGGATCATACACCATGATCAAGAGAGGTTTATCCCAGGAATGCAAGGATTCTTCAATATACGCAAATCAATCAATGTGATAAACTATATTAAAAAATTGAAGGAGGAAAATCTTATGATCATCTCAATAGATGCAGAAAAAGCTTTTGACAAAATTCAACACCAATTTATGATAAAAACCCTCCAGAAAGTAGGCATAGAGGGCACTTACCTCAACATAATAAAGGCTATATATGGCAAACCCACAGCCAACATCGTTCTCAATGGTGAAAAACTGAAAGCATCTCCTCTAAGATCAGAAACAAGATAAGGTTGCCCACTGTCACCATTATTATTCAACATAGTTTTGGAAGTTTTAGCCACAGCAATCAAAGAAATAAAAGGAATCCAAATCAGAAAAGAATAAGTACTTTCACTGTTTGCAGATGACATGATACTATGCACAGAGAATCCTAAAGATGCTACCAGAAAACTACTAGAGTTAATCAATGAATTTGGTAAAGTAGCAGGAAACAAAATTAATGCACAGAAATCCCTTGCATTCCTATACACTAATGATGAAAAATCTGAAAGAGAAACTAAGGAAATACTCCCATTTAACACTGCAACAAAAAGAATAAAATACCTAGTAATAAACCTACCTAAGGAGACAAAAGATCTGTACGCAGAAAACTATAAGACACTGATGAATGAAATTAAATATGATACAAACAGATGGAGAGATATACCATGTTCTTTGACTGGAAGAATCAACATTGTAAAAATGCCGATACTACTCAAAGCAATCTACAGGTTCAATGCAATCTCTATCAAACTACCAATGGCATTTTTCACAGAACTAGAACAAAAAATTTTACAATTTGTATGGAAACACAAAAGACCCTGAATAGCCAAAGCAATCTTGAGAAAGAAAAACAGAGCTGGAGGAATCAGGATCCCTGACTTCAGACTATACTACAAACCTACAGTGATCAAGACAGTATGGTACTGGCAAATATATACATATATATAGATTAGTGGAACAGGATAGAAAGCCCAGAGATAAACCCACGCACATATGGTCACCTTATCTTTGATAAAGGAGGCAAGAAGATACAATGGAGAAAAGACAGCCTCTGCAATAAGTGGTGCTGGGAAAAATGGACTGCCACATGTAAAATAATGAAAGTAGAACACTCCCTAATACCATACACAAAAATAAACTCAAAATGGATTAAACACCTAAACATAAGACCAGACACTATAAAACTCTTAGAGGAAGACATAGGCAGAACACTCCATGACATAAATCACTGCAAGATCCTCTTTGACCCACCTCCTAGAGAAATGGAAATAAAAACAAAAGTAACAAATGGGACCTAATGAAACATAAAAGCTTTTGCACAGCAAAGGAAACCATAAACAAGACTAAAAGACAACCCTCGGAGTGGGAGAAAATATTCGAAAACAAAGCAACTGACAAAGGATTAATCTCAAAAATACACAAGCAGCTCAATATCATAAAAACAAAAAACCCAATCCAAATATAGGCAGAAGACCTAAACAGACATTTCTCCAAAGAATATATACAGGTTGCCAACAAACACATGAAAGAATGCTCAACATCATTAATCATTAGAGAAATGCAAATCAAAACTACAATGAGGTACCACCTCACACCAGTCAGAATGGCTATCATCAAAAAATCTACAAACAGTAAATGCTGGAGAGGTTGTAGAGAAAAGGGAACCCTCTTGCACTGTTAGTTGGAATGTAAATTGATATTGCCACTATGGAAAACAGTATGGAAGTTCCTTAAAAAACTGAAAATAGTACTACCATATGACCCAGCAATCCCACTACTGGGCATATACGTTGAGAAAACTGTAATTCAAAATGAATCATGTACCACAATGTTCATTGCAGCACTATTTACAATAGCCAGGACATGGAAGCAACCTAAGTGACCATTGACAGATGAATGGATAAAGAAGATGTGGCACAAATATACAATGGAATATTACTCAGCCATCAGAAGAAACGAAATTGAGTTATTTGTAGTGAGGTGGATGGACCTAGAGTCAGTCATAAAGAGTGAAGTAAGTCAGAAAGAGAAAAACAAATACTGTATGCTAATACATATGTATGGAACCTAAAAAATGTTTCTGAAGAACCTAGGGGCAAGACAGGAATAAAGATGCAGACGTAGAGAATGGACTTGAGGATACAGGGAGAGGGAAGGGTAAGCTGGGACGAAGTGAGAGAGTAGCATTCACATATATACACTACCGAATGTAAAATAGATAGCTAGTAGGAAGCAGCTGCGTAGCAGAGGGAGATCAGCTTGGGGCTTTGTGACCTCTTAGAGGGGTGGGATAGGGAGTGTGTGAGGGAGGCACAAGAGGGAGGGAATGTGGGGATATATGTATATGTATAGCTGATTCACTTTGTTATACAGCAGAAACTAACAGAATATTATAAAGCAATTATACTCCAATAAAGATGTTAAAAAAATACCTAGGAAGTAATAAAAAGAAAATCTCAAGGGCAGTGGCAAGCTCTCCATCACCCCACGTGCATTTTTTAAATTAAACTTTTAAATTTGTTGGTTGGGTGGAGGTTGGACCACAGCATCTTCTGTGGTGTTTGTCTGGAGTAGAATAACTATTATGGAAAAAAAAATTGTATTGGTAAGCTGCCTCTCTTCTGGTCCTTTGGATGGAGAGCAGCAGGCTTTGGTTGGGAATTTTTTTTTTCAGCACCTGTTGACATTTCTGGGTTGCCAGTTTTTTCAGCTCCAAGTTTGGGATATATCAGACAGAAAGGGAACCCATGCAATTAACCATCACATTATTCCTTGGGTTGTGAGATCCATCACCTATCTGCCTTCATCTCTACACCTTTCCAAGTCTTCTTATGTTAGTTTTCTATTTAATGTTCAGAATTCTTAGTTGAACTTAGCAAGGGAAGTAGGGATAAGTAGTACTTCATCTTCCCAAAGCAAAAGTCTCCCCTGTGTGCACTTTCTCATACCCTTTATCACTTTATCACTCTAAATTGTGATTATTTACTTTTGTATATTTCCCATATTAGATACTTATTACCATAATAATCGTTGTGAGACAAACCAGCTCAAAATTCAGTGATCAAAAACTACATACCTGGGGCTTCCCTGGTGGCACAGTGGTTGAGAATCTTCCTGCTAATGCAGAGGACACGGGTTCGAGCCCTGGTCTGGGAAGATCCCACATGCCGCGGAGCAACTGGCCCGTGAGCCACAACTACTGAGCCTGCGCGTCTGGAGCCTGTGCTCCGCAACAAGAGAGGCCGCGATAGTGCGAGGCCCGCGCATCGCGATGAAGAGTGGCCCCCGCTTGCCACAATTAGAGAAAGCCCTCCCACAGAAACGAAGACCCAACACAGAAAAAATAAATATATAAATAAATTAATTTTTTCAAAAAACCTACATACATTTATTTGCTCATGAGTCTATGAATTGGTGATTTAGAAGGGACAGTTCTTCTGTGCTCAGGTGGGCTCTTCACATGGCTGATAGTTGACAAGTTGTCAACTAGGATCACTTGGATCTGTTCCATGTGTTTTTCATATCCCTCTCAGAGGCTTACCCTGATATATTCTCACAGTTCAAGTGGAAGCAAAAGGGTGTAAATCCTTTTTCAAGCCTCAATTATCTCACCTCTGCTAAAATGCCATTGGCCAAAGCAAGTCACACGGCCAAACTCAGAATCAAGAAATAAGCTATTTTTTCAGTCAGAAAAACTCAAAATTTCAAGGCAAAGGATACCTATACAGGTAGCATGAAGAATTGGGGCAATTTATACAATCAGTCTACTGCTCTCCCACCACAGGGTAAGCTCCTTAAGAGCAAAGAGATATTCCCTATATCTCGAGCACCTAAGGTGCTAAAAGACTCAGAACAAGTGCTCAATAAATGTTAGGGTGAATAAATGAATAACTAACTAATAAATGACCAATGGCATTTAAATTTACTTGCCATCCAGTTGAAGATGGGAAGGCAAACATTCCAAGTCTCTAGAGTTTATCTGTAAGCTTGGGTTGTTGGTATCTAGAGGGATGCTAGTAATGTACTCTCCATCAGGGCATTTTCCAATTAGGAGATCCTGGCAACTTTCTTTTCAGGAATCTTAACTATTCACTGTAACCTACCTTGCAGCCAATTCACTAGCTAAAAGATCTTATTGTACCAACAGTGAGCATTGGAGACTGTCCAGAAATTTCAAAGCAGGCACTATTCCTCTCAAACTAACAAGATCTACCTCATTTTATGTCAATCTGTTTGCTTACTGGGGAATGGAATGAAATCTTGCTGCATTCACTAAGACTTGTCTATTTTGGATTACAGATGGCCCTTAGCTCCTGACCCAGCTGTTTCTCCAAGTATCCAGCACTTTCTTCTCCCAATCTGGTCTCTTCCACATTGGTCACAGCATGAAGAGCATTACTATCTTATGACTCTCATACTTCCGGTAGAATCCACTTTTCAAAGTTCAGCATAAGTACTTATACTTAGGCAATCCCTAGAGATGTCCTTGAATCTTTAACTGGAATGATGCTATCTACATAAATCAGCTTTCATCAAATAGACTTATACAGTGAATCCTAAAATTACAACACACATTTCTTCTAAGATTGTGCCAACTGAAAATACAATTTAGAGATGACTGTAGACATTCATTTCCAATGACTGATATATTAATACCTTTATAAAGGAAACTATGGCATTTCATGATGCTGCTCTACACTGTTGAAGTCAATGCCACCTTGCTGTCCTACTTAATATCTCTCAAAGTCTATGAAAAAATAATTTACAATCACTTTTGAAACCTCTAATTTCCTTTCCAAATATAATGGTATGTGGTGAAAGATACATAACAGATTGTGTCAGAGGAAATTTGAAAAATTTACATTTTGGTTAAAAAAAAACTCAACTGCCACAAAAAGTATTCAAGAAATACCTAAAAAAGAAAAAAAAAAAACCTTCCGCATTGGAGAGATTATGTGATGGGTTTCACAATGCACAAGAAAAGTGAAGTTTTCTGCCTTTACTCCTATAAAGGGGAAAAAATAAACATTAGATAATGGAGAGAATGAAGAAAGACGTTTCCTTGTTTTCTCTTTCCATTTTATGTCCTTAGTCTTAACTATTTCTAGTCCACTACCCACCTGCTTTACATAATGAGAGTGACTGAAGGAAAAAA
Source organism: Delphinus delphis (assembly GCF_949987515.2). Classification (NCBI taxonomy): domain Eukaryota; kingdom Metazoa; phylum Chordata; class Mammalia; order Artiodactyla; family Delphinidae; genus Delphinus; species Delphinus delphis. The sequence continues at coordinate 101,564,982 of NC_082688.1, forward strand.
AAAAGAACAGAACCAACAGGTTACAAGGATCCAGTTAGGGAATTTGTAATTACCGCAATTTTTAAAAAACATACATTTATTATGCAGCAACAACCTGCAAGGATTTTCATTCATTTCTTATTAATAAATATTTAATGAGTAGTTATTATAAGATTGTAAGTAAGGCATGCTGCATATAGTGAGAGAATACAAGGATAAATCAGTGTACAGAGCTACAAGAGAAAACAATGAAACCAGATAGAAAATGGAGGATGGATGGATGGATGGAGAGATGATAGATAGGGAGATAGATAGAGAGAGAGATAAAGAGAGAAGGTATAATATAAAAGGAAAGAGAAGAAAATTGAAATGATGGAAAGTAAGTGCTATAGGAGGTCAAGGAAGAAATTTCCTATGGCCACCAGAAAGAAGTTGTGGTTTAGGATCCAGAAGAGGTAAGGAGAAAGAGTTTAGGCATGAGGTGATGAGAAGTGCTCTTTTTGAAGAGTTAGATGGAGCTGGAAGAAGCAGAAAGAAACAGGAACGGCTGCAAAACAGGAACATGTGCAAATATCTAGGGAAAAAATAAATGGTTCAGTTTGATAGGAGCACAGAGAATATGCGGGAAACACAAGAAACAAGATTAGCAATGGAATTCAACAAAATTTGCATCCCAGATGGGAACGTTACATATCTAACCAGCATCAGAAACAAATCTTAAATTAAACAGATGTTTTATTTCTCCTGCCTACTACATTTTAGTGTAACTAATTCTAAACTCTTTACATAAACTAACTAGGATTATAAAAACAATCACTAAATAAACCCCAGGACGTTTTTGAAAATAAGAATATATTTTGCTATATCCCTAATACTTTCTTGTGTATAATTCTAAAAAGCAGCACCAGGTTTTCCTCTGCATAGTTAGATGATAAGCTGAAATAATTTTATCCTTCCAATAAATACATAACCCAAGCCAAAGCAAACAGCAAAGGTTAGAAAGAAAAATAAGCACATATGTAGAAAAAAGAGAGAAATCAATATTTATCTAGAAGTCAAGAAGCTATCTGAAGAATTTATGCCATATTTCACTGTTTTGAAAATGGAAGGAAATAATACTGTAACATCCCAAGCTGTACAGATATTTATTTTATTGCAGCTTTCATTTGTTTTAACACCAAAGCCAGAACAAAGAGACCATAAGCTTTTCCATACAACTCTGATCTCTGGGAGGGTGTGTAAATGGAATTATAAAAAATGCACCGAAAGCTGATACTTGGCAGCCAATCAAGACTTCTCCATTTCTGAAATTAAATGGAATGGCCTCTCCAACAATGGGAGATGAGGGGACAATTGAAAGGCTGCTGCATTATTCCTGAAACTATAAGCCAGATGGTTTCAAAAGTCAAATGCTTCACACATAAGTCACTGCTCTAAATGAATTATTTTGGGGTCTGTAAAATGGAACCTGAGCTGTCCATACTACTGGGACATATTCCACTGCACCATCAATCTGAGAGTAAAATACTTACAAGCTCATTTGAAATTTTACCTAAAGAAAAATCATGGTGGCAAAGGACTTAAACAGCATGTTTAGAAAAAAGCATCATGTAATCTTTAGCATGCACAGAAAATACAAAATCCCAAATCATGTGTGAAAAACATCTTCCCATTCAGGCAGGTGGGGACCCATAGACAAATAATAGGTGTATAGAAAATTAGTTGCTCCTGATAAAGTGAAAACTATGGAAGCAACAGAGGTTTAATGAAGCACAGATTCTAGAACTAAAGTAGATTTAGTAAAGATGCACTGCCTATGAAACCCAAGCAGTCCTGAACATTTGATAAAAAGATTCATTTTTTTCTTTTTGGAGGTCACGAAGGATTAGACAATAGGAGGAGGTGTACGAGGGATGCACTGGAAAAGTTCCATAAAAATGCTTTGGACAGCTCTCTGTGAACTAGTTGATGCCTCTTCTTTAACCAAATTTGACTTTAATATGCAGAGGGAATGCAGGCTATTTGCACAGTAGAATGTAATGGAAATGTCAGAGTGAAGGTTATCCTTTGACTTTCATCTGATCATTATTGAAGGCAAACAAACAGAGAATTCATTTAGGATTTTTAAAAGGTCTTTCTTTCTTCCTCCATTTCTCGGTCTCCCTTCCATCCTGTTCCTTCTCCTCTATTCTTTCAATTAATACTAAATAAACATACTCTGGAAGTCAAAGAAGACTTTACAAGATCATTCCACTTCAAATATTTGAACATAATAGAAATCTTTAGTTTTCCATTCACTTGACTTGACTGGCCTTAATATATCAAAATATAGGATAAATATAAGAACTGGAAAGCTCCATAATTATAAGGATGAGTTTTCCTATCTCCTCCAATGGAGCTGTCATGGTAAAAGCGGTCCTTATTGATTTGATCTTTCCATGTATGAAACACTAATAGTGCTCGAGAACTGTTTTGCACACTGCAGCCCTGGACTTCAGCTACTCCCTGTGTTTTGCTTTAATTGTGGCTTATACAATATCATGCCTCTTCAACTAGAATGGAAGCTTCTCAAGGCTCAATAACTTACATTTGTTCTGTGTTCTTCTCAATACACGGAACAGCACTGAGCAAAATTATGGGAGACATTTACTAAGCATATTTAATTGATTTATTGGTTGAAATGTGTACTGAAAAGTTGTGTTGTTTTTATCCAAAATAACATTTGGGAAGTTTACTCGTATCACCCTTTCAAAGGAATTTTATCTTAAAAGGCATGATCTTTCTTATGTCACCACATCTTTTGGCTGTATTTTTTAGCCACATTACCATTCTTCATCATCAACTTACCCTTTTCTTCGCAAATATTTAATGATTTATGAACTAACACAATTTCATTTTGGAAAAAAAATTATTCAAAGTCTTGCTGTTTTTTCCCCAAATCTTAGTCTTAAAAAATGCAATCTTATTAAAAATAATGGCTTAGTCCATTCAAGCTACTATTTTAAAATACCATAGACTGTGTAGCTTATAAACAACAGAAATTTATTTCACACAGTCCTGGAGGCTAGGAAGTCCAAGATGAAGACACCTTCAGATTCTGTGTCTGGTGAGGACCTGCTTTCTGGTTCATAGACAGTGCCTTCTCACTAGCTCTGTTCTCATGTGATAGAAGGAGTGAGGGAACTCTCTGGGGCCTCTTTCATAAGCTTACTAATCTCACTTATAAGGGCTCTGCCCTCATCACCTATTCACCTCCCAAGGACTGCCCCCCACCCCACCTCCTAATATCATCACCTTGGGAGGTAGAATTTGAGCATATGAATTTGGTGGGGAAACAGACATTCAGTCCATAGCAAATGAATAATCACTACCTCTCCTAATTTATTCATTAGCTTCTAATATATTATCTTAAAGAGTGCAAACTATAAGCCAACTAATCAATTCTACATAGGTGAGAAAATTAATATAGAGTGAACATCACTTATAATTTGTGAGCTTTGGGGTCATCACTTGAATTCTCTGTTTATCAAAACATCCTTCTTTCTTTCAAACTTCTTAGCAGTGTAAAGAATAAGCGGAAATAATATACCAAAAACCAGAAGCTTCAAAAACTTAACATTTTCAAACTAATATCTCAAGATTTCTATTAGTACCCACAGTGTTCCAACCAGAGAACAGAAGGACAGCCAACTCAGTGATAGAAATGTCAGGAAATAGAAGAAGTTTTAGTTTAAACCAGCTGACCAGAGTTCCATGGAAACAGAAAAGCTGTCAAAAGCAAAAGCAATGACTCTATCATTTTTCCTACCTGGAAACTGACCAGACAGAAATGCATGTTATACTGGAAGTAACTCGGAAAATGAAAGGTTGATGAAGATGTGGAGATGCTATTAGGAAATGAAATAAAGTTCATAAGAATCCCCGTAGGTAAACCTCTACTCCTGTTGAAAGCTTCAAGAGTAGGCTAAGCATGGGGCATATGCACCTAAGATTACTCAGATCCACCTGGCTCCTCACTGACTATCTTCCAAAGAACTCTGGTGCACTGACCTTAGATATTTAATTTTCTATTGCTATGACAGATAAATGACCTTGTCTAGTTTAGAAAATACAAAGAAAGAGTCATCCCAGGTAACCATGTATAAGCCAGAATTTTGAAGATTTGGATCTTCTACATGACCCTAATTCTGACAATTAGTGAGATGTTGAGTTCAGTTTGCCCATCCAAAAATTGAGGAACATATTGATGCTCTCACCTCATTGCGTATGAAGACTCATTAGACCAGAGAGTCGATGCACTTTGACTTCAAGAAAAATGATGCCCTATGTAAAAATAGTCTTGAATACTCAGCAGAACATCTCTGCTTGGGTCTCTGTTATCAAATTCTAAAGATTCCAGGCCCTATAAACTGATACATTAAAAGGAATATGGGGCTTCCCTGGTGGCACAGTGGTTGAGAGTCCGCCTGCCGATGCAGGGGACACGGGTTCGTGCCCCGGTCCGGGAAGATCCCACATGCCGCGGAGCAGCTGGGCCCGTGAGCCATGGCCACTGAGCCTGCGCGTCCGGAGCCTGTGCTCCGCAACGGGAGAGGCCACAACAGTGAGAGGCCCGCGTACTGCCAAAAAAAAAAAACAAAACAAAACAAAAAGGAATATGCTCCCCAAAAGGCCATTCAGGGTAAAGTTATTTCTATTCATCTCCATTACTCTGAGGACAATCTGCCAAACACAAATTAACTGCCCAAGAAAACTTACCAAAAAAATCTTTATTCCCAAAGCTGTAATATCTTAATTTTATCTTGGCTTCCACTTGTCAAAGCCATAAATTACAGAATATCTCCATCAAAGCTAGTGCCAAATTACAAATATCTCCTCTGGCTGTCATCTGAGTGAAGAATTTTGTTCAGGCTTCAATCAACTGTGCGGAAAGAGTAGACTATTTTATGATAGCCTAGGCAATAAAAAGTCAAAAGAGAAATCATTTCTTAAAGTCCCTGAGTTGACAGCTTTGATCGTAGCTCTGTTTTTCATTTGAAAAGGTAAGTATCCCTGCTCCTACAATGGCAGAACCATCAGCACTAACAAACTTGGGAGCAATTAATCTGCTGATGAAGTCAGCATGAGCTAATATGAAGGCTCAAGGCTGACACTTACAACCTGGGTTCAAGTTGAGTTTTTTCATGAAGAGGGAGTTAGAATTTGAGCTTGTCACTTCATGTCTTAGGTAGATGATCCCAGGAATGTTTCCTTGAACATGGCCTTGAGATATCATAAAAAACATACAAGAACATAAAAAGGTGAAAAAATGAAGCTCAAAATTAGTTGAAGGAAGGAAATAAAGATTAGAGTAGAAATAAAATAAAGACTAAAAAGACAATTTAAAAAATCAATGAAACTAAGAGCTGGTTCTTTGAAAAGATAAACAAAATTGACAAAACTTTAGCTAGACTTGCAAAGAAAGAAGGATGGAAGACTCAAATAAATAAAATCAAAAATGAAAGAAGAGGGCTTCCCTGGTGGCGCAGTGGTTGAGAGTCCGCCTGACGGTGCAGGGGACATGGGCTCGTGCCCTGGTCCAGGAAGATCCCACATGCCGCGGAGAGGCTGGGCCCGTGAGCCATGGCCGCTGAGCCTGTGCGTCCGGAGCCTGTGCTCCGCAACGGGAGAGGCCACAATAGTGAGAGGCCCGCGCACCGCAAAAAAAAAAAAAAAAAAAAATGAAAGAAGAGATGTTATAACTGGTACCACGGAAACACAAAAGATAAGAGATTACTACAATTATATGCAAACAAATTGGAAAACCTATTAGAAAGGAATAAATTCCTAGAAACATACAACTTACCAAGACTGAACCATGATGAAATAGAAAATCTGAACAGATCATTTACTAGCAAGGAGTTTGAGTCAATAGTCAAAAACTTTCCAGCAAACAAAAGTTCAGGACCAGATGACTTTACTGGTGAATTATACCAAACTTTCAAAGAAGAATTAATACCAATCCTTCTCAAAATTTTTTTAAACAGGAGAGGAACTCTTCCAAACACATTTTATGAGGTCAGCATTACCCTGATTCCAAAACCAGACAAGGATGCCACAGAAAAAGAGAAAATTACAGGTCAATATCCCTGATGAACATAGATACAAAAACAACCCTCAACAAAGTGATAGCAAACCAAATTCAACAACACATTAAGAGAATTATACACCATGATCAAATGGGATTTATTCCAGGGATGCAAGGATGGTTCAATATCACAGTCAATTTGATACACACCATTAAGAAAATGAAGGATAAAAATCATATAATCATCTCAAAAGATGCAAAAAATAGCATTTGAAAAAAGTCAACATCAATTTATGATAAAAACTCTCAATAAAATGGTTATACAGGAAAACGTACTTCAACATAAGAAAGGCCATATTACAAGCCCACAGCTAACATCATACTCAACAGTGAAAATTGAGTGATTTTTCCTCTAAGATCAGGAACAAGACAGGATGTCCATTCTCACTGTTTTTATTTAACATAGTATTAGGAGTCCTAGCCAGAGAAATCAGGCAAGAAAAAGAAATAAAATGCATCCAAATTGGAAAAGAAGAAGTAAAACTGTCACTATTTCCAGATGACTTGATATTATATATGTGTAAATCTCTAAAGACTCCGTTAAAAGAAAAAACTGTTAGAGCTAATAAATGAATTAAGTAAAGTTTCAGGATACAAAATCAATACACAAAATCCTGTTGATTTTATATACACTAATAATGAATTATCAGAATGAGAAATTAAGAAAACTATCTTATTTAAATTGTATCAGAAAGAAAAAAATACCTAGAAATGAATTTAAGGATGTGAAAGACCTGTATATTGAAAACTATAAGACATTAATGAAAGAAACTGAAGAAGACACAAATAAATGGAAAGATATTCTATGCTCATGGATTGGGAAAATTAATATTGTTAAATGCCCATATTACCCAAAGCAATCTACAGATTGAATGCAATCCTTATCAAAATTCCAATGGCACTTTTCATAGAGTTAGAACAAACAATCCTAAAATTTGTATGAAACTACAAAAGACACCAAACATCCAAAGCAATCTTGAGAAAGAAGAACAAAGCCGGAGACATCATGCTCCCTGATTTCAAACTATATTACAAAGCCATTGTCATTAAAACAATATGGTATTGGCATAAAAAGACACATAGATCAATAAAACAGAATAGAGAGTCCAGAAATAAACCCACACACATATGGCCAATTAATTAATTTATGACCAAAGAGCCAAGAATATACAATAGGCAAGGGACAGTCTCTTCAAAAATGGTGCCAGGAAAACTGGACAGCCACATGCAAAAGAATGAAACTGAACTACTATCTTATAGCAGACACAGAAATTAACACCAAATGGATTAAGGACCTAAAGATAAGACGTGAAACCATAAAATTCCTATAAGAAAACACAGGCAAGAAGTTCCTTGACATAGGTCTTGATGATGATTTTTAAAAATCTGACACCAAGAGCAAAAGCAACAAAAATAAACAAGTGGGACTACATCAAACTAAAAAGCTTCTGCACAGAACAGGAAACCATCAACAAAATGAAAAGACAACCTACCAAACAGAGAATGTATTTGCAAATTGTGTATCTGATAAAGGGCTAAAACTGAAAATATATACAACTCATAAAACTCAATAACAAAAAAGCATTTAAAAATAGGCCAAAAAGCTGATTAAATATTTTTCTAAAGAAGACATACAGATGACAAACAGGTATATGAAAAGATGCTCTACATCATAATCATCAGGAAAGTGCAAATCAAATCCGCAATGAGGTTATACCTCACACCTGTTAGAATGGCTATAATCAAAAAGACTAGAACTAACAAGTGTTGGCAAAGATGTGGAAAAGGGAACTCTTGTGCTCTGTTGGCGGAAATGTAAATTGGTGCAACCCTGTGGAAAATGGTATGGAGTTTCCTGAAAAACAATAGAACTACCATATGATTTAGTAATTCCACCTCTGGGTATCTACCTGAAGAAAACAAAAATATTAATTCAAAAAGATTATGCACTCCTATTTTTACTGCATCATTCTTTACAATATGGTACTGGCATAAAAAGACACCTAGATCAATAAAACAGAAATAGAGAGTCCAGAAATAAACCCACACATATATGACCAATTAATTAATTTATAACCAAAGAGCCAAGAATATACAATAGGGAAGGGACAGCCCCTTTACAATAGCCAAGAGTTGGAAGCAGCCTAAGTATCCATTGACGGATGAGTGGACAAAGAAATTGTGAGATATACATACATATATATATATATATATATATATATATATGTATATGTATATGTATATGTGTGTGTGTGTATATATATATATATATATATATAATATTATTCAGCCTTAAAAAGAATGAAATCTTGCCATCTAAAACAAATGAATGGACGAAGGTTTTATGTTTAGTAAAAAGTATCAGACAGGGAACAACAAATACTGTATGATCTCTCTTATATATGGAATGTCAAAAAAATAAATAAATAACCTCAACAACAAAAACCAAGCTCATGGGTATAGAGAACAGATTGGTGGTTGCAAGAGGCAGGGAGTGGTGCAGTGGGAGAAATGGTGAACTTCTTTTTAAGTTTAAAGAAATTGAATTTTAAAAGTTTTTTTAAGAGTTAAGAAACAAAATCTACATTACCACCAGAAAAAAAATGAAGCAAAGAGAGAAAGAAAGGGAAAAAAGAAAAATAGTAGTCTGGTGAGACATGATGAAAGAATCTGGAAAACCAAGAGTTTGATAGAATTTGGTGGTCATTTTTCCCAAAATGAAATAAAGAATTTAAGGATATGTGATGTAACACTTTGACCATCACCACCCCTAGAGTTCCAGTACACTGAAAAATCTGTACTCCTAATTATGAGATTGCAATAGCCTCCCAAGCTATATTTTATACCTAAAGTTGTCACCTTCTTTTACATCAGGTTTGTTGTAAATGTTCATTATTATCAGTGTTGCTTAATTTAGCAGATGGTTGGAACTGAACAATTCTTCTCAGAAGAATTAAATATGGTTATGTAATTTCCCAAGTTGATTTAAAAGAAATAATTTGAGTACAAGTAATATCTAAATTTCAGTATTAGCTCAGAATCATAGATGTTTTCGTTTATCCACATCTATATTTTGAATATCTGTGATGAAGAACTGAATTGGTCTTCCATTTTTTTAGTTCTTTATGGTCTTCAATAAAAACGATGAATAAATCAATTTTTAAAGTCAATAAAGATTAAAAAGAAAGCAATCGCACTGTTGGGAGAGCCATCAGAGCCCAATTCCAACCTACTTCTGCCTGAAAACATCCTGTAAAAACATCCTGGTCTTGGAGCCTATGCCCTCAACTGCAAGGAGCAAAATATCAAACTTAAAATAGATTAATACAAGGAAAAGTATTACATACAATAAGTCCTTGGAATGAGTGGCAACTTCACCAAGGACCCAGGTTCTTACCATCATTCTGTTTAAACATCCTCAGCATCTCTGCTCTGTCCCCAGACTAGTTGCCCTCAGGGCTGTCAGTTGGCCTGCAGAGTCCCAGAAGTCACACCTAGGAAAGGTGACACCTTTTTTTTGTACCTTTTTAAAAACAAGGAACCTTTTTTCAAAAGTTTCTAGCAGACACACCTCTTATCTCTTTGGTCAGAACTGATTGCACAAATAATTCTAACTCTCTCAATTAGAAAAATGGAATTATCTTGATAATTTAATTAATGCAAATGTACCTCATAGTTGGAGGTAAAGCCACCTTCCCAACACTCAGCTGCACAGAGGAAACAGCTGTACAAAGAATTCTGGAGATCTGTCAATAAAGAAGAAAGGGAATAAAAAATGAGTAAGCAACCAACAGTAACCCCTAAACTAAGAAAAAAAACAAATGTTTTATTTTTTATGAGTTTTAACTCATAATCCACTCAAATGGATTCATTCATTCGTATGATTTGAGACAAGCAAACCAAGTGGAGTGATTTAAATTAAAAACAAAACTCTTTTGCTCCATACTTCCCAATATCCAGTTTTTCTTACAGGAGTAACACCCTTTAACCTTAAAAATTATTTCTAAAATTGTATTTCTGATGATTACTTTCAGTCTTTAACTAATCTACTTTTCTACTATATTTCTTGATTCATTAATTTGAGATAATATCTGTTGACTTGCTATTCTGACACAAGATTTAAGTCTTATATCATCTCAGGCCTCCTGTCAATGTGATTCTTACCCTCCTTTTTTGCTTTCCTTTAATTATTTTTGTAACTTTAAATAAATGTCCACCATTATATTTCTTTTTGTAGCAACCATAAGCTACATCTCTTGCCTTTAAACTGTCAAGGTGAATAATATTTGCATCCTTTTCCAAGGCTATAAATGTCTTCTATGACTGTTCTATAGTTTGACTATAAAAACAGAAAGCCGGTTAATCATGTTTTGTTTGTTATTCCTCTGTAGGTACTGTGCACTGCAGAACCATGTAATTGATTTTGCTATTTTGTATAGCTTTTGCATTTTTCTGGAGTTTCTAACTACCTTTTTATTTTTTCATATTGCTTGCCCTTATTAAATACTTTAGTAGTTCTACCTTCTCAACAATAATATCAAATTTATGAAATGCCATTTTTTACTGGTGCTTCCGTCTTGGATCCTCTCTCTGTTCCCTCACTTTTGTCTGGACTGCCATCCTCCAGACCTGCTGCAAAGCTGCCATCCTGGGACTCCTGCCTTTGTCACCTACCCTGAATCTGCATTGCCTTGGATTCCATGTCTTCTTCATTCTTACTCTCCTCATTTTGCTAAACAAAATTGTTAAGTAAGTTCCTAGGAAATTTTGTCTGGGAAGTAATATCCCTTAGTTTTGTAAACGTCTTGATTCTTTACTCATCCTGATTGAGGATTTAACTTTGGATTTTACGTATCTTTGAAAATAATTTTCCCTCAGAACTTTGAAAGCACTTCATTTCCTTTCAGTATCCAGTATTGCAGATGTGAAATTAGTATTAGTCTGATTCTCATTCCTTTATCCTTGAACTGGTTTTGCTCTCTGGAAGATTTCAGAATCTTTCATTTACTCTGTCATTCTTAAATTTCACAGTGATTTGTCTTGTACATTTTTATAATTTGTGATGTTCTATACCCTTTCAATCTGAGGGCATTTATACTCCAGCTTGAAATTTATCTTTCAAGCTTTATTCTATAATTTCCTTCTACCTATTTTTTCTGTATTGCCTGTTAGTCAAATGTTTACCTCCATTTTCAGTCCTCTATGTCTCTCATCTTTTCACTTCTCTTTTCCCTCTACTTGTCTTTTTTTATAGTAGCTAATAAAATTTCCTAAAACTGACATTCTAATTGCATAATTGGAATTTGTGTATTTTTTACTAATCTTTTGAATTTCCAAAAAACTACTTTTTATTCTCTAACTTACTAATTTTTCGAGGCTCCTCTGATGTTATTTATGGAGATATTTTCTTAAATCTCTCTGAAGGTACTGAGTTATTTTACAGTGCCTGGGTTATCTTACAGTTTGTTAGAGTCATTTTTTTTCCTATTAATTTTTCTTTGCCTTTTTCCTTTAATGTTGCAAAACTACCGCATGTTGGATTACCTGTTTATGTGAACAGAGAAACCATCATCAGGCTTCACTTTATTTTTTATAAATGTATTTATTTTTTAAATTTTTGTCTACATTGGGTCTTCATTGCTATTTGCAGGCTTTATCTATTTGCAACAAGTGGGGGCTATGCTACCTTGTGGTGCTCAGGCTTCTCATTGTGGTGGGTTTTCTTATTGTGGAACATGGGCTCTAGCTGTGTGGGCTACAGTAGTTGTGGCACGCGGGCTCAGTAGTTCTGGCTCGCGGGCTCTAGAGTGCAGGTTCAGTAGTTGTGGCACACAGGCTTAGTTGCTCCGTGGCATGTGGGATCTTCCTGGACCAGGGCTCAAACCTGTGTCCCCTGCATTGGCAGGCAGATTCTCAACCACTGCGCCAACCAGGCTTCACATTAGAAGTGGCCAGGAAGGTGGCTGGGGGGCGGGGGGCAGAATGCAAAAGTCTTTATTAACTAATGCCACAATTCATACTGGCATCCCCAGAGTTTCTGATTCAGATGATCTGGGTAGGGCCTGGGAGCTAACATTTCTAACAAGTGTTCAAGTGAAAATGATGCTCTGCAGGGGAGTACTGCTTGTGCCTCAGTTGACCTCATCAGCCTCAGATATTTTTGAACCCAATTTCCTTCATTCTGCTTCATCGGCCATCTGTTCTCTACCTTATTTCCATCTTGCACAAAGTTGCTATAATTTCTTTTCTACTAATGGTCCACCTCCAAACCCTATGTTAGGGGCAATACTTTTTTTTTGCTTTACTTCTGTTGATTAGTTTGTTTTCTTTACTATCACATTAATGACTTTTGGGAAAAGAGAGAATATAAACGTATGTTGTCAGGCTGCCTCATTATTTTTTTTTAAACATCTTTATTGGAGTACAATTGCTTTACAATGTTGTGTTAGTTTCTGCTTTATAACACAGTGAACCAGCTATACATATACATATATCCCCAAATCTCCTCCCTCTTGTGTCTCCCTCCCTCCCACCCTCCCTATCCCACCCGTCTAGGTGGTCACAAAGCACTGAGCTGATCTCCCTGTGCTATGCGGCTGCTTCCCACTAGCTATCTATTTGACATTTGGTAGTGTGTATACGTCCATGCCACTCCCTCACTTTGTTGCAGCCTACACTTCCCACTCCCCATGTCCTCAAGTCCGTTCTCTATGTGTGCTTCTTTATTCCTATCCTGCCCCTGGGTTCTTCAAAATCTTTTTTTTTTTTTTTTTAGATTCCATATATATGTGTTAGCATACAGTATTTGTTTTTCTCTTTCTGACTTACTTCACTCTGTATGACAGACCCTAGGTCCATCCACCTCACTACAAATAACTCAGTTTCAGGTTTTTTTTGGCTGAGTAATATTCCATTGTATATTTGTGCCACATCTTCTTTATCTATTCATCTGTTGATGGACACTTAGATTGCTTCCATGTACTGGCTATTGTAAATAGAGCTGCAATGAACATTGTGGTACATGACGCTTTTTTTTTTTTTTTTTTTTGCAGTACACAGGCCTCTCACTGTTGTGGCCTCTCCCGTTGTACAGCACAGGCTCCGGATGTGCAGGCTCAGTGGCCATGGCTCACGGGCCCAGCCCCTCTGCAGCATGTGGGATCTTCCTGGACTGGGGCACGAACCCGTGTCTCCTGCATCGGCAGGCGGACTATCAACCAATGTGCCACCAGGGAAGCCCACGTGACTCTTTGAATTATGGTTTTCTCAGGGTATATGCCCAGTAGTGGGACTGCTGGGTGATATGGTAGTTCTATTTTTAGTTTTTTGAGGAACCTCCACACTGTTCTCCATAGTGGCTGTATCAATTTACATGCACACCATCAGTGCAAGAGTGTTCCCTTTTCTCCACACCCTCTCCCAATTTATTGTTTGTAGATTTTTTCATCATGGCCATTCTGACTGGTGTGAGGTGATACCTCATTGTAGTTTTGATTAGCATTACTCTAATGGTTAGTGATGTTGAGCATCCTTTCATGTGTTTGTTGACAATCTGTATATCTTCTTTGGAGAAATGTCTATTTAGGTCTTCTGCACATTTTTAGGAATGGGTTGTTTGTTTTTTTGATATTTAGCTGCATGAGCTGCCTGTAATGTTGGGAAATTAATCCTTTGTCAGTTACCTCATTTGCAAATTTTTTCTCCCATTCTGAGGGGGTGTCTTTTCGTCTTGTTTATGGTTTCCTTTGCTGTGCAAAACCTTGAATTTTCATTAGGTCCCATTTGTTTCTTTTTATTTTTATTTCCATTTCTCTAGGAGATGAGTCAAAAAGGATCTTGCTGTGATTTATGTCATAGAGTGTTCTGTCTATGTTTTCCTCTAAGAGTTTTATAGTGTCTGGCCTTACATTTAGGTCTTTAATCCATTTTGAGTTTATTTTTGTGTATGGTGTTAGGGAGTGTTTTAAGTTCATTCTTTTACATGTAGCTGTCCAGTTTTTCCAGCACCACTTAATAAAAAGGCTGTCTTTTCTCCGTTGTATATTCTTGCCTCATTTATCAAAAATAAGGTGACCATATGTGCTTGGGTTTATCTCTGGGCTTTCTATCCTGTTCCATTGATCTATATTTCTGTTTTTGCGCCAGTACCATATGGTCTTGATTACTGTAGTTTTGTAGTCTGAAGTCAGGGAGCCTGAATCCTCCAGCTCCATTTTTCTTTCTCAAGATGGCTTTGGTTATTCGGGGTCTTTTGTGTTTACATACAAATTCTGAAATTTTTTGTTCTAGTTCTCTGAAAAGTTCCATTGATAGTTTGATAGGGATTGCATTGAATATGTAGATTGCTTTGGTAGTATCGTCATTTTCACAATGTTGATTCTTCTAATCCAAGAATATGGTATATCTCTCCATCTGTTTGTATCATCTTTAATTTCTTTCATCAGTGACTTATAGTTTTCTGCATACAGGTCTTTTGTCTCCTTAAGTAGGTTTATTCCTAGGTATTTTATTCCTCTTGTTGCAATAGCAAATGGAGTGTTTCCTTAATTTCTCTTTCAGATTTTTCATCATTTGTGTATAGGAATGTCAGAGATTTCTGTGCATTAATTTTGTATCCTGCTACTTTACCAAATTCATTGATTAGCTCCAGTAGTTTTCTGGTAACATCTTTAGGATTCTCTATGTATAGTATCATGTCATCTGCAAAGAGTGACAGCTTTAATTCTCCTTTCCGATTTGGATTCCACTTATTTCTTTTTCTTCTCTGATTGCTGTGGCTAAAACTTCCACACCTATGTTAAATATTAGTGGTAAGAGTGGACAACCTGTCTTGTTCTTAATCTTAGAGGAAATGGTTTTAGTTTTTCACCTTTGAGAACGATGTTTACTGTTGGTTTGTCATATATGGCCTTTATTATGTTGAGGAATGTTCCCTCTATGCCTACTTTCTGGTGGGTTTTTATCATAATCGGGCGTTCAATTTTGTCAAAAGCTTTTTCTGCATCTACTGAGATGATCATATGGGTTTTTCCCTTCAATTTGTTAATATGGTGTATCATAGATTGATTTGCATATATTGAAGAATCCTTGCATTCCTGGGATAAACCCCACTGAATCATGGTGTATGATCCTTTTAAAGTGCTGTTGGATTCTGTTTACTAGTATTTTGTTGAGGATTTTTGCATCTATGTTCATCAGTGATATTGACCTGTAGTTTTCTTTTTTTGTGACATCTTTGTCTGGTTTCGGTATCAGGGTGATGGTGGCCTTGTGGAATGAGTTTGGGAGTGTTTCTCCCTCTGCTATATTTTGGAAGATTTTGAGAAGGAGAGGTGTTAGCGCTTCTCTAAATGTTTGATAGAATTCACCTGTGAAGTCATCTGGTCCTGGGCTTTTGTTTGTGGGAAGATTTTTCATCGCAGTTTCAATTTCAGTGCTTGGGATTGGTCTGTTTATATTTTCTATTTCTTCCTGGTTCAGTCTGGAAGGTTGTTCTTTTCTAAGAATATGTCCATTTCTTCCAGGTTGTCCATTTTATTGACACAGAGTTGCTTGTAGTAATCTCTCATGATCCTTTGTATTTCTGCAGTGTCAGTTGTTTCTTCTCCTTTTTCATTACTGAATCTATTGATTTGAGTATTCTCCCTTTTTTTCATTATGAGTCTGGCTAATGGTTTATTAATTTTGTTTATCTTTTGAAAGAACCAGCTTTTAGTTTTATTGATCTTTGCTATTGTTTCCTCCATTTCTTTTTCATTTATGTCTGATCTGATCTTTATGATTTCTTGTGCAACCTTTGAGGGGTTTTTGTGCTTCTTTCTCTAATTGCTTTAGGTTTAAGGTTAGGTTGTTAATTTGAGATGTTTCTTGTTTCATGAGGTAGGATTGTATTGCTATAAGCTTGCCTCTTAGAACTGCTTTTGCTGCATCCCAAAGGTTTTGAGTCACTCTGTTTCTAGGTATTTTTTTGATTTCCTCTTTGACTTATTCAGTGATCTATTGCTTATTTAGTTGGGTATTGTTTAGCCTCCACGTGTTTATATTTTTTACATAATTTTCCTGTAGTTGATATGTAGTCTCAGAGTGTTGTGGTGTGAAAAGATACTTCATACGATTTCAGTTTTCTTAAATTTACCAAGGCTTGATTTGTGACCCAAGATATGATCTATCCTGGAGATTGTTCCACGAGCACTTTATAAGAAAGTGTATTCTATTGTTTTTGATGGAATGTCCTATAAATATCAATTAAGTACATCTTGTTTAATGTGTCATTTAAAGCTTTTCTTTCCTTCTTCATATTCATTTTGGATGATCTGTCCATGGTGAAAGTAGGGTGTTAAAGTCCCCTACTATGATGGTGTAACTGTCGATTTCCCCTTTTATGGCTGTTAGCTTTTGCCTTATGTATTGAGGTGCTCCTACGTTGGATGCATAAATATTTACAATTGTTACATCTTGCTGGATTGATCCCTTGTTCATTATGCAGTGTCCTTCTTTGCCTCCTGTAATACTGTTTATTTTAAAGTCTGTTTTGTCTGATATGAGAATTGCTACTCCAGCTTTCTTTTGATTTCCATTTGCATGGAATGCCTTTTTCCATCCCCTCACTTTCAGTCTGTATGTGTCCCTAGGTCTGAAGTGGGTCTCTTGTAGACAGCATATATACAGGTCTTGTTTTTGTATATTTCCACCTGTCTATGTCTCTTGATGGGAGCATTTAATCCATTTACATTTAGGGTAATTATCAATATGTATGTTCCTATTACCATTTTCTTAATTGTTTTAGGTTTGTTATTGTAGGTCTTTTCCTTGTCTTGTGTTTCCTGCTTAGAGAAGTTCCTTTAGCATTTGTTGTAAAGCTGTTTTGGTGGTGCTAAATTCTCTTAGCTCTTGCTTGTCTGTAAAGGTTTCAATTTCTCTGTCAAATCTAAATGAGATCCTTGCTGGGTAGAGTAACCTTTGTTGTAGGTTTTTCCCTTTCATCACTTTAAATATGTCCTGCTGCTCTCTTCTGGCTTGCAGAGTTTCTGCTGAAAGATCAACTGTTAACCTTATGGAGAGTCCCTTGTACGTCATTTGTTGTTTATCCCTTGCTGCCTTTAATATTTTTTCTCTGTGTTTAATTTTTGATAGTTTGAATAATATGTGTCTTGGCATGTTTCTCCTTGGATTTATCTTGTATGGGACTCTCTGCTCTTCCTGGACTTGACTATTTCCTTTCCCAAATTAGGGAAGTTTACAACTATAATCTCTTCAAATATTTTCACAGTCCCTTTCTTTTTCTCTTCTTCTTCTGGGACTCCTATAATTCGAATGTTGGTGCATTTAATGTTATCTCAGAGGTCTCTGAGCCTGTCCTCAATTCTTTTCATTCTTTTTTCTTTATTCTGCTCTGCAGTAGTTATTTCCTCTCTTTTATCTTCCAGGTCACTTATCCGTTCTTCTGTCTCAGTTATTCTGCTATTGATTCCTTCTAGAGAATTTTTTATTTCATTTATTGTGTTGTTCATAATTGTTTGTTTGCTCTTTAATTCTCCTAGGTCCTCGTTAAACGTTTCTTGTATTTTCTGCATTCTATTTCCACGATTTTGGATCATCTTCACTATCATTAATCTGAATTCTTTTTCAGGTAGACTGCCTATTTCCTCTTCATTTGTTTGGTCTAATGGGTTTTTACCGTCCTCCTTCATCTGCTGTGTGTTCCTCTGTCTTCTCATTTTGCTTAACATACTGTGTTTAGGGTTTCCTTTTTGCAGGCTGCAAGTTCGTAGTCCCTGTTGTTTTTGGTGTCTGCCCCCAGTGGCGAAGGTTGGCTCAGTGGGTGTGGAGGCTTACTTGTGGACTGGACTGGTGCCTGTATTCTGGTGGATGAGGCTGGATTTTGTCTTTCTTGTGGGCAGGACTTTGTCTGTGGTGTGTTTTGGGGTGTCTATGACCTTATTATGTTTTTAGGCAGCCTATCTGCTAATGGGTGGGTTTGTGTTCCTGTCCTGCTAGGTGTTTGGCATAGGGTGTCCAGCACTGTAGCTTGCTGGTCGTTGAATGGAGCTGGGTTTTAGTGTTGAGATGGAGATATCTGGGAGATCTTTCGCCGTTTGATATTACATGGAGCCTGGAGGTCTGTGGTGAACCAATGTCCTGAACTCGGTTCTCCCACCTCAGCGGCACAGGCCTGACACCCTGCCAGAACACCAAGACTCTGTCAGCCACACAGCTCAGAAGAAAAGGGAGAGAGCGAAAGAAAGATGAAAGAAAGATGAAAGAAAGAAAGAAAAAGAAAGAAAGAAAGAAAAAGAAGGAAGGAAAGAAAGAAAATAAAATAGTTATTAAAATAAAAAATTAGGGCTTCCGTGGTGGCGCAGTGGTTGAGAGTCCGCCTGCTGATGCAGGGGACACGGGTTCGTGCCCTGGTCCAGGAAGATCCCACATGCCGCAGAGCAGCTGGGCCCGTGAGCCATGGCCGCTGGGCCTGTGCATCCGGAGCCTGTGCTCCACAACGGGATAGGCCACAACAGTGAGAGGCCCACATATCACAAAAATAAAAAAAAAATAAAAATTATTAAAAATTTAAAAAAATTTTAAGTAATAAAAAAAAGAAAAGAGAGCATCCAAACGAAAAAACAAATCCACCAGTGATAACAAGTACTAAAAACTATGCTAAAAAAAAAAAAAAAAAGACAGAACCTTAGGACAAATGGTAAAAGCAAAGCTATACAGAGAAAATCACACAAAGAATCATACACACTCACAAAAAGAGAAGAATGAAAAAAATATATTTTTTTTTAAAATTTGTTTAAATCATTAAACAAATCTAACATTAATAAAATCTAAATACTAAACTAAGATAAACATAAAACCAGAAAGAAATTAGATGCAGAAAGCAAATCCCAAGTCTACAGTTTCTCCCAAAGTCCACTGCCTCAATTTTGGGATGATTCGTTGTCTATTCTGGTCTTCCAGAGTTGCAGGGCAGGGTACATCAAGTTGATTGTGGAAATTTCATCTGCTGCTCCTGAGGCTGCTGGGAGAAATTTCCCTCTCTCTTCTTTTTTGCACAACTCCTGGGGGTTAGCTTTGGATTTGGCTCCGCCTTTGCATGTAGGTCGCCTGAGGGCGTCTGTTCTTCGCTCAGACAGGACAGTGTTAAAGTAGCAGCTGACTAGGGGGCTCTGGCTCACTCAGGCCAGGGGGACGGAGGGGTATGGAATGGGGGGTGAGCCTGCAGCGGCAGAGGCCAGCATGACATTGCCACAGCCTGAGGCATGCCGTGTGTTCTCCCGGGGAAGTTCTCCCTGGATCATGGGACCCCGGCTGTGGTGGGCTGCACAGGCTCCCAGGAGGAGAGGTGTGGATAGCGATCTATGCTTGCACACAGCTGCCAATAGCTATGGCTCCCACCCATCCTTGGAGTTCTTTTAGTTGGAGCTCTGAATCCCCTCTCCTCGTGTACCTCGAAACAATGGTCTCTTGCCTCTTAGGCAGTTCCAGACTTTTTCCCGGACTCTCTCCCACCTAGCTCTGGCACACTAGCCCCCTTCAGGCTGTGTTCACGCAGCCAACCGCAGTCCTCTCCCTGGGATCTGACCTCCGAAGCCCAAGCCTCAGCTCCCAGCCCCCGCCCACCACAGCGGGTGAGCAGATAAGCCTCTCGGGCTGGTGAGTGCTGGTCGGCACCGATCCTCTGTGCGGGAGTCTCTCCGCTTTGCCCTCTGCACCCCTGTTACTGCGCTTTCCTCTGTGGCTCCGAAGCTTCCCCCCACCCACCCACCCCCTGTCTCTGCCAGTGAAAGGGCTTCCTAGTATGTGCAAACTTTTCCTCCTTCACAGCTCCCTCCCAGTGGTGCAGGTCCCATCCCTATTCTTTTGTTGTTTTTTTTTTTCTTTTGCACTACCTAGGTATGTGGGGAGTTTCTTGCCTTTTGGGAAGTCTGAGGTCTTCTGCCAGTGTTCAGTAGGTGTTCTGTAGTTGTTGTTCCACATGTAGATGTATTTCTGATGTATTTATGGGGAGGAAGGTGGTATCCATGTCTTACTCCTCCACCATACTGAAAGTCTCTGCTAGCCTGCCTTATTGAGCCAAAGTCACGCTGTAATATTTTGATGCATCAGAATTTCCCTAACACCAAAATATTTGTCTTTAAATCTTCCTCCTTGTCCATAAGTCTCATTATCAACTATAATTTCTGGTTAAAATTTTTAAAATTTATTCTAGTTGTAGAAGTTTTAGATATCTGAAAGTATATAAAGGAAGGTATGTGGGGAATTGAAGGTATTTTTAAGTAACTCAAAAATAAAATGTGGCATAGGTGGGCTAGCTGTTTACCAAGCCCAATTTCTCTTCTTCTGCAACACCCAGAAAGTCTCCATGTTATTAGTTCTTTATTATGTTCTATGAGTGGAAGTGATGCATGTCACCTCTAGGCTAATGTGGTTAAGAAGTAAATGGACCTTCTTTACCTTCTCTTTGCTCCTCAGAGGGCCTCTCTCTGAGGCACTAAAGGATAACAGAGCCACAAGGTGGAAGGAAACTGGATCTTTGAATGACTAACCCACAGGAAGGGCAGTGGATCAGAAACAACTTCCTTGGATTACTATGTGCTAAGTCACTGAAATCTTAGAGTATATCTTACAGCAAGCTACTTTACCCTAATTAATAAATAACGATGAAATAAGGTCCCTTTTGGTATATAAATGTGTTTAGGATAAATTAACTTTGCATTAGACTATCTTCTGTATGAACTTCTGTTTTATGAAAGCTACAGATGCACATAGAATTTCACCACAGAAATATATTAAATCATTTTTAGTTGGATTATTACTTAAAATTTGGTCTTATAAATCTAAAGAAAATGTTCTTGTTTCATCTCCACTTTAGTAAATAAGATCTAGTATTTGCAATGATGATGCATTGAATGAGATAACAGACAAAAAGTACTTTCCAAAGTTAAAAATATTATCCAAGTTTTACATAATAATGAACTTTTCTTAGGAGCAAGGGTGTCTTAAAGATGATTCTAAATTTCTCCTTGTATTACTTGGTTCACTGAACTTGTAAATTTTAGATTCTTCCCCAAAAGTCAGTGGATTCAAGGTTATTGGAGATCTTAAATTAGTTTTATCAGCTCAATTCCTAAGTTAGTACCACTGCATTATGTAAGAAGTTTAATTTTTGTATTATTCAATTTTTAAAACACGAGAAGTTTTAATTAAACGTCATCAGTGCTTCTAACTTTTGGAAACTCTGAGGTTCCAACTGCAGTATGTCATAAGTCATCTAAGATGACTGAGGACCCTGAAGGCCAAATGAGGCTAATCAGGCAAATTTCCTCTTTGGTAATTGAACCACTGGCTTCATGCCACATGCTTAGACTGGCCTCTTGAAAGTGAGTTATCCTCCAGCCCTAAGTTTCAATATTAAGATCTGCCTACAAAGAGATAGGAAAAGAGAAAAAGAATTTTGAGGGCACGTCAGTCCTCTGTACATGTGACATTCAACAGGCCATTTATAAAATCTCAAGTTTTTACATTTAACCTAACAAATATGTATTAAACATGTATTATATATCATATTCTGAAAGATGGCCATAAGGTGAGGGTAAGGAGCTAATCTGTATTTGCTTGTAGAAAATTCAACTCTCAGCTTTAAGTTTATAAGACAAGTTTTCTATCTCCTCTGAAACAAAGCCTAAAATGTTCATGCCTTAAGTCTGCACCCGGAGGATTTGCAAAGACCCCGTAAAGGCTCATCAGTTTAAACTGGGTCCACTTGTGATTATTTTGACAGAAGCTGGACTGGCACTTACTTTAGTGCTCAATGGAAAAAAGATTAAAATGTGGTAAGCAAAAAAATACTGTTAACAAAAATAGAAGGAAAAAACCTTACCTTTTTAAAAAAATAAATATTGTAAGGGATTTATTAATATCCACATATAGAATAAAATTAGTGGACTAGTACACATCATCAGTATTAAGGCACTCAAGCAAGACTAGAAGAATTTCCATTTGACAATCTTTTTAGCTCCATTGATGTTGCTGACAAAAATTAAAATGGCTTGGGCTTCTCTGGTGGCGCAGTGGCTGAGAGTCCGCCTGCCAATGCAGGGGACACGGGTTCATGCCCCGGTCCGGGAAGATCTCACATGCCGCGGAGCGGCTGGGCCCGTGAGCCATGGCCGCTGAGCCTGCGCGTCCGGAGCCTGTGCTCCGCAATGGGAGAGGCCACGACAGTGAGAGGCCCACGTACAGTAAAAAAAAAATTTAAATGGCTTAACGTTGTCTATTAATATATTCTGGCCTTCTGTATATCTGGACCAAATTAGTTTTCACTAATCACTCTCTAATAAAGTTTAAACAATATTTATTGAACATCTACTTTGTGCCACTGATTGAGATAAGATTTAACAGGAGTGGTCCCTGCCCTCAAAAATCTTGAATGAAATGGAGAAAATTTAAAATGACACGAAAAAATAATTAGCAGCTACAAGCAACATATGACATTCAAATAATACAAGTAAGTTTTACTACAGTCCAGAGGAGGCAAAGATCACTTTCAGTTTCAGTTTTCTCAAGATTTTTCTCGAAGAGACAAAGCATCAGCTGTACTTCAAAGACAGAGGGGATTTCAACAGGCAGCAAGAAGCAGTTCGTATATTTTAGGACAACAAAATATGTCCTTAGAAAGATGAGAAAGCCCATAGCAATTTAAAAGCCATTGAAAGGTCAACATAAACCAAGTAGTAGAATAGGGAAGAATAGAATAGTAGCACAGAATACTCTAAATTCCAAGCCGATCTGGAAAGATCATGAGCTTTGATAACAGAAGACTTCAGTCTGGTTTCTATCCTACAAAATCAAGTTACATGACCTTGGGCAGTTACTTAATCCCTCCGAGCCTCCCTTCTATATTTGTAAAATAGGAATTATACACCTATATCACTCATTTGTGAATCACTGACTGTGAAGGTGAAAGAAAGTAATATATGTAAAACCCCTAACAAAGAAAAGCTTCAACATGTTAGTACTTCCTTCCTGTAATACATCCATTAGGTATTCATGTTAATAAGTAATGGATTGGTATATATGCTTTCCGATCAAAGGTGCAATCTGGTATTACTAACTAAAAGAAATACCAAGGGCCAACCAGTCAGCTTCTTTTGGGAGTTGGGGATTAAAAAAAATAACTAAGAAATTCTGTATTAACTAAAAAGGATTATTCAGCTCAAGGCATATCTTAGTCAACTTCTCATCTTTCTCTCTCAAAAGCAGTGGTCAAAGAGCAAGAAATTCTATTCGCATTTATTTTTTTTCCAGTTTTACTGAGAAATAATTGACATACATCTCTGTATAAGTTTAAAGTATACAGCATGATGGTTTGATTCACATATACTGTGAAATGATTACCACAATAAGTTCAGTTAACAGCCATGTTCTCATAATAGATACAATAAAAAGAAGGAAAAAGAATTCCTCCCTGTGATGAGAACACATAGGATTTACTCTCAACACTTTCCTATATATCATTACAGCAGGGTTAGCTATAGTCATCCTGCTGTACGTTACATCCCTAGTACTTACTTATCTTATAACTGGAAGTTTGCACCTTAACACTACCTTTCTCTAATTTCCCCTTCCCCCACCCTCCACCTCTGGTAACCACAGGTCTGATCTCCTTTTTTGTAAGTTTGGTCTTTTTTGTTGTTGTTTTTTTAAGATTCCACATATTAGTGAGATCATGCAGTATTTGTCTTTCTCTGTCTGACTTCTTTCACTTAGTATAATGCCTTCGAGGTTCATCCATGTTGTAGAAAATGGTAAGATTTCCTCATTTTAGTGGTTATAGACAATGCTATATAATGTTAGTGTATATACAAACAATGGAATATTATCTATATACCACAACTTCTTTATCCATTCATCCATTAATGGACACTTAGGTTGTTTCCATGCCTTGGCTATTGTACATAATGTTGCTATAAACATGGGTGTTCAGGTATCTTTTCAAGTTAGTGTGTTTGTTTCCTTTGGATGTATTCCCAAAAGTGGAATTACTGGATCATACGGTAATTCTATTTTTAATTTTTTGAGGATCTTGTATACTGTTTTCTATAGTGGCTATATCTTTAATCCCATTTGATACCCAAACCTTAAGGGATAAGAATTATATGCTATAATGGAAATAACTTATACAGAAACATTTAAAAGGCTACTAACTAATTAGCCACGTAACTTCCTGAATTTTACTGTTTTCGGAGATAAAATAAAATGAATAAATTTGCCCTAATTAGGTGTAATGATTGTTATGAAAAGTAACATATGATAACGTAAGTGAAAATGTCTTGGAAATTTATAGAGTACATTGAAAACTCACCAGGTTCATTGAGTAGTAATCTATGAGATTGAACATTCACTCAGAGCCATTCTATACAGCCAGCGTTAGACATAGCCCTCTTCACACTCTACTACCAACAATTCATGTCGACACAAGGTTCATAATCCTCTTTCTTGCACTTCACAGTAGCTCCAGGCATGTCTTTGAAATAGGCACTAGATCTCTTTCACATAGTCTCTTTATTTTTTTAATTTTTATTGGAGTATAGTTGATTTAAAATGCTGTGTTAGTTTCTGCTATACATACAGCAAAGTGAATCAGTTATACGTATACATATATCCACTCTTTTTAAAATTCTTTTCCCATATGGGTCATTACAGAGTATTGAGAAGAGTTCCCTGTGCTATACAGTAGGTCCTTATTAGTTATCTATTTTTTATGCAGCAATGTGTATGTGTCAATCCCAATCTCCCAATTTAACCCTCCCCCAACATTTCCCCCCGGTTTGTTTTCTACTTTCTGATTAAAGTTGTTCACCACTATCAATAGATCGTAGGAGAGCATTTGCAGGTTTATCCAGCCATGAGATCAGATGGAAAGCTGGGTGATACCATGGGCAATGTACAGGCTTTAGAATTAGGCAGAATTATTTTTGGGCTCTGATTCAATGGCACGCACCAGCTCTCTGTCATTGAGCAATTTAACCTCTCTAAAGACTTCTGTGTAAAATGGGAAAACATGTTTCTTACAAACTGTAAAATCTAGCACCTAATAAGTGTTAAATGTTCCATTTGTTCCCTCTTCCCAAGTATATAAACTAAGAAATCAGTTCTACTTTACAGCTACAAAGTACTGTTATTATGTTAATTTGTAAGCCTGTGGCTGCTGCAAACAGTGTCCTTCACTGTAGGATGATGACGATGAAGGAGGAGGAAAAGAAGAGAAGGGCAAGGGGAAGGAGAAGGCAAAGGAGGAGATGAAGAAAGCTGACAACAAAGCACATTACTAGAGCAACTTGGAATTGGACTCACTTGTTCTGGATCTTAATCCTGTATATTTCTATATGAGCTCAGTACTACGTATGCTTCCTGGTATCTAATACAAAGTCCACTGGATGTAAAACTCAGAACCCACAGC
The DNA here is from genome assembly GCF_949987515.2 of Delphinus delphis. Lineage (NCBI taxonomy): Eukaryota > Metazoa > Chordata > Mammalia > Artiodactyla > Delphinidae > Delphinus > Delphinus delphis. The sequence continues at coordinate 101,590,553 of NC_082688.1, forward strand.
CGTTGCTAACATTATTATATCACTTTTTATTTTTATCTCCCTAACCACCCCTAAATTGGATGAAGTAAATGCATCTTGAAGTCTAAGTATGTGTCTATACTGAATTTTGCACTGAATTTGTAAGTAGATTAAGCATGAATTTCAATAGGGTTCCATGTACTTTTGCCCTTTCTTCACTGTTTTACAATTGAGGTTAACCTAGCTCATGGATAATGAGATAAAGTCAGGAGAAAATACTCTGTCTTTTAGATGATTAAGATAAAATATCATCCTCAGAAAAATGATATAATTTTAGCAAATATAAAAATTTAAACATTTTACACAATAAAGTACCATGTCGTTTCTTTGCTAATAACCCTAGATTTCTCTACCTACCAACTTTATCCACATTTTACCTTATCATCATTATTAAAATGACATTTTGTCACTATATTTATGTATGAAATGATAATCCATTATTTGTATATTACTTATAATACACATAGTGCATAACTATTTTCAGCTACAATAGAAGTATCATGAATTTAACCAGTCTATAGAGTCTTGACTTCACTTTAATGACCAAGACACAGTGGTCCAAGCCAATAGACTGTTTGACCCAGTGTTTGACCAACTTCATCTTTTCAAATATTGTTGTTAAGTTCATAAGTGGAAATCCTTCCTCTCATTGAAAATGAAAATGAAACACTGAAGGTCACTAACATTTTGGAACGACTAGAGAGTTTATCACTGGGGATCATTTAAATGTTCTTCAAAACAATTTTGTTACAGCTTGGCCCCTTGGCCAGCATCTGGCACTGAGCTGTTCTTCTGCCCATCATCAGGCTCCTCTGGTCAGAACCTCTTTCTGGCATCACTACATTTCCCAAGGTTATAGTTATTGAATTGTAAACAAAACCAGGTCTGTAATTTCACAATCCAGTCAACATTATGCTGAAACAATTCTAGACCAGTTCCTTTCCTCAAGTCTTTTTCCTCCTAGTTTCTCATCAAACTTTTCAAGTACTTCCCACAATCTGCATCCCAGCTCTACATCACGTAAAAATAACGACACTAGTTTTGTTTGGAGATACAAAACTAAAGTTAGGGGAAAATATCCCAGTTATAAGTATAACCTACAGAAATAAAGACGAGTTAGAAGAAATTTCCATATTTACGTTACTCTACAGAATAATGTTTTTCAGGCTGAAGTGTTAACATTTGGAGTGTTTCATTGGATTCAGGTCTTCTACAAGAATAAGGGGCAGGAACATGGTCTTTATTTGCCTAAGTAAAAGGATTCTTTCAAGGATTAGGTTTTTTTTTCCCCAGGTCAGTGAGTCACTCTTTTCCAAAATTTCTATCTTAGAGGGAGGAAATTGCTTATAATGTTTTAAATAGCTAGGAGGTGGTTATTGTTGATTTAGCTTAGTAAAAAGGGTAAGTACAAGTTTCATCTTTACCACCTGCTGAGGACCAGTCACTGTGTACTAAAAATATATCTGATCTGATGATTGAAAAATGAAGAAACAGACCCACGACTGCTAAGTGATTTGTTGCACATAATGTAATCTCACAGATGGAAATATAAAAACTATAACTTTTACTCCTTTTTTCAAATCCAGTAAGCCTCTGTTTAGTGTTCGAACACATAAGCCCTTAAGAATGCTTGACAAGGAAATGGTCAGAATCTAAATTTTACCGGATTTATCCCTGCATTGAAAATCCATCTCTTTCCTTTCCTGCCTGAAGCTGTCTCGATTATACTCTTCAAATATCTTCTCCTCTGTAAAGTTTCCACTGAGTATCTCACGCCCGCTGTGCTGTTTGTGCCTTTTCCAATGACAACGTTTGTGGTACTGTGCATTAAATGTGAACTCACTGAAGACAGAGGTTTTATTTCATCTGCTTTTATATCTCTACTGTTTATCACAGTGCCCAGCATAGCCTTGGGCACACAGGCAGACTTTGGAGATATTTCCGGTTCAGTTCCAGAGCACCACAATAAAGTGAATTTGCAATGAAGCAAATCACGTGAATTTTCTTGGCTTCCTGGTGCATATAAAAGTTATGTTTACACTATACTGTAGTCTATTAAGTGTACAATAGCATTATGTCTAAAAAAAACCATGTACATACCTTATTTTAAAATATTTTGTTGCTAAAAAAAATGCTAACCACCATCTGAGCCTTCAGCAAGTCATAGACTTTTTGCTGGTGGAGGGTTTGAAATATTGCGAGAATTACCAAAATGTGACACCGAGACATGAAATGAGCAAATGCTGTTGGAAAAATGGCATCGATGGACTTGTTTGACCCAGGGTTGCCACAAACTTTCAACTTGTAAAAATGCAATATTTATGAATAGCAATAAACCAAAGTGCAGTAAAATTAGGTATGCCCATATTGTAGTGCCATAAAGAAGAAATAATGAATGAATAAATGCCTGAAAAGAGCATCTATATGATGGCAGAAAAATTGGGTAGATTAATACCTTTCAAAATAATATGTTCAATATCTTGTATTCATACTCACATTTCTGTGCCAATGAAGAATGTAGGTTGATTCCTTATTTTCCCTAAAACAAAAGCAGAGGTTCTCTGAGAAGAATGTAGATAATATCAATAGCTATTTAAAAGGTTTAATATAGTAAAACTTTGCAGAACTAGGTCACTTTTGAACAAGGAATAAATAACGTAGGATAGATTAAGAAGAAATAGTGTTCCAAGTTGTTTACTTTTTCCTGAGGACTTGATTTTATTTTAGTTCTCTCGAATGGGTTAAAATTCACCTGGAATGTATCCCTTCACTCTATTTGGCCCAAGGTCCTAGAACCTTAACTCTAGACCCACCTCTAGTGGTCCTTTCTCATTGTGAGATTTATAATATAATAGCTCTCTGAAGTAAATGAAGTCATACTCATAGTTAGAATATCTGATAACTCTGATAAAAAAGAAATATCAGGAAGATTTTAGAACTGCCACCACAATCAAGGCCAAAACATCTTCCCCTGTAGATTTGTAAAACTGACTGAAAATATACCCTGAAAAACATAGTCCATGGATTTTTAAAAATACAAAATGTAGATATTTGCATACTTGTTAAAATGCAAAGAGTTCTGGGACCAGGAATGCATTTAGCTGTAGCCAACCATTTACACTCTTAGAGGTTCCCTCCCTCCAATAGAGGGTCATCAGTGACACCGAAGGAGCTGCATTTTGGAAACACGAAGCACTGAGTCTTGGCCCAGAGAGAAGAGAAGAGAGCGAGGGGGAAGAGGAATCTCTGTGCACACAGAGAGTAGTGATGATACTTCTTGGAATGAGACTTGCCTGACAATAGATGCTTAGAACGGATGCTAGTATTACCTCCTCCTCAACTTCCTACAATGTTCTTTACAGACACATACATACTCATTTTCTCATCTTCCAGTTCTTCTGTCATATATTCTAACTTATAAAAAAATTTTTAATAGGATATTTCATGGATTTTAACTTTTATACACATGCAATTTTTACAATTTTTAGAATCAGTTGTGTCATTATACACTCCCACAAGTAATATATGAGTGGTTCACTTGCTCCCCATCTTCATCAACATTTATTATTTTCAGTATTTTTTATTTTATCCATGCTAGTGAATGTACAATGATATCTCATTGTGGTTTTAACTTGCATTTCCCTGATGACTAATGATTTAGAATTTCTTTTCATATACTTATTGCCCATCCATATATAGCCTTTTGTGAAGAGTCTGTTATTATTTATCATTATATTACTGAATCACAAGAGTTCTTTATTCCAGATACAAGGTCTTTGTTGGATGTATGCATTTTGAATATTTCCTCTCAGATTTTGGTTTATCTTTTTATTTTCTTAATGATATCTTGGGTGGGAAGAGAAAGAATTTTTAACTTTAATAAAATATAATTTGTCAAATTTTTAAAATATCTTTAGTGTCTTTTGTGTCTTACTCGAAAATTTTTTGCTCATTTGTGGTAGATTAAAGATGTGAGCAAATTCTTTGACATTCCTCTGATCAACAGTCAGAGCCTATGCTCCCTCCACAAGCCATGTGCAATGGCTCTATGACTGCTTGACCAAGAGAACATGGTAGAAGTTATTGACATGCCAGTTTGGAGGCTCAGGCCTTAAGAGACTAGCAGCATCCTCTTCCTGTCTTTTTGAATCCTGGCTTTTGAAACCCATCTACCATGTTCTACTGAAGTAGCCCTGTGGAATGGCCCCTGGGGTGGGACAGAGGTCACTAAATGGTAACTGTGACTGAGCTCCCCACTGATAGTTAGAATCAACTGGCCAGCCATTGGGGAGGTGATATGCCAGATCCAGTTGAGTAATCCTAGCCTGATGTGTGAAGGAGACACTAGCTATCCTGTCCAAGTGGCAGATTTGTGGGCAAAATTAAAAATTGTTCTTTTAAGCCACTGTATGTGGGTTGACAGCAGGGGTTTACATAGCAGCTGATAACTAGAAAACTACCTGAAGGTTCAAATTTTTTTGCTTGTTTGCCTAGAAGTTAAAGAGCTTTCGCCCTTAAACTTGGTTCTCTGATCCATTTCAAGTTAGTTTTTTATAAATGTTGTGAGGTAAGGGCTGAGGATCGTTCTTTTTCATATAGATAACAAGTTGTTCCGTTATCGTTTTTGAAAAACCTATCCATTCTTACCTACCCACCCCCAATAAATTAACTTGACACTATTGATAAAAACCAATTGACTGTGTATATGTGAAGATCCACTTACAGAATATTCTATTCCATTGATGTATACATTTATGCTTTGCTAATGGCACACTGTAAATTATTGTATTTTTATAGTATACATAAATAGAAGACACTAAAATTCCTCCCTTTTCAAAATTTTGAAGGTTTTTTAGACTTTTACATTTCAATATAAATTTTAGAATCAGCTTGTCATTTTCCACAAATAAGCCTGCTGAGATTCTGATTGGGAATGCATTGAAATCCATAGATCAATTTTGAAAGAATGGACATCTCAACAATACTGAGTCTTCCAATTCATGAACATAATATATCACTCCATTTATTGAGGCCAGCAATATTTAATTTCACTCAGTAATACTATGTAGTTCAGCATAAAAGTCTTGAACATTTTATGTTCATTTTTTCCTAACTATTGTATATTTTATACTATTAGAAATAGATTTCAATCTGTTTACTGCTGCTACATGGAAAAATGATTGATATTTGAATACTGATATTGCATTCTGCAACCTTGCTAAATTTGCTTATTAGATCTAGTAATTTTTTAGACACCTTAGGTTTTTCAATATTAAAAAAATCATATCAACTGTAGAGACTGACTTGCTCTTTTTCCTATCTATTATAAATAATTATTATGTTTCTCATTCTTACTTTATTGCAGTGGCTTAGACAAATTCATTTACTTTGATTTTAAAAGTACTGGGAGAGAAGCTTCAAGATGGTGGAAGAGTAAGACGTGGAGATCACCTTCCTCCCCACAAATACATCAGAAATACATCTATATGTGGAAAAACTCCTACAGAAAACCTACTGAATGCTGGCAGAAGAGCTCAGAGCTCCCAAAAGTGGTGTGGATGACAGGTTCTTGCTGCTCCAGCCAGGCATCAGGGCTGTGCCTCTGAGGTGAGAGAGGCAGGTTCAGGACACTGGTAAACAAGAGACCTCCCAGCTCCACGTAATATCAAACGGCGAAAATCTCCCAAAGATCTCCATCTCAACACCAGCACCCAGCTTCACTCAATGACCAGCAAGCTACAGTGCTGAACACATTATGCCAAACAACTAGCAAGACAGGAACAGAACCTCATCCATTAGCAGAGAGGCTGCCTAAAATCATAATAATGCCACAGACACCCCAAAACACACCACCAGACATGGACCTGCCCACCAAAAAGACAAGATCCAGCCTCATCCAGCAGAACACAGGCACCAGGCCCCTCCACCACGAAGCCTACACAACCCACTGAACCAACCTCACCAACTGGGGGCAGAGAATAAAAACAATGGGAATTACAAACCTGCAGACTGTGAAAAGGAGACCCCAAACACAGTAAATTAAACGAAATGAGAAGACAGAGAAATACGCAGCAGATAAAGGAGCAGTGTAAAACCCCACCACACCAAACAAATGAAGGGGAAATAAACAGTCTACCTGAAAAAGAATTCAGAGTAATGATACTAAAGATGATCCAAAATCTTGGAAATAGAATGGAGAAAATACAAGAAATGTTTAAAAAGGACCTAGAAGAACTAAACAGCAAACAAACAATGATGAACACAATAAATGAAATTAAATATTCTCTAGAAGGAATCAATAGCAGAATAACTGAGGCAGAAGAATGGAAAAGTGACCTGGAAGATAAAATAGTGGAAATAACTACTGCAGAGCAGAATAAAGAAAAAAGACTGAAAAGAATTGAGGACAGTCTCAGAGACCTCTGGGACAACATTAAATGCACCAACATTTGAATTATAGGGATCCCAGAAGAAGGAGAGAAAAAGAAAGGGACTGAGAAAATATTTGAAGAGATTATAGTTGAAAACTTCCCTAATATGGGAAAGGAAATAGTTAATCAAGTCCAGAAGCACAGAGAGTCCCATACAGGATAAATCCAAGGAGAAACATGCCAAGACACATATTAATCAAACCATCAAAAATTAAATATAGAGAAAAAATATTAAAAGCAGCAAGGGAAAAATAACACACAAGGGAATCTCCATAAGGTTAACAGCTGATTTTTCAGCAGAAACTCTACAAGCCAGAAGGGAGTGGCAGGACATATTTCAAGTGATGAAGGAGAAAAACCTACAACCAAGATTACTCTATCCAGCAAGGATCTCACTCAGATTTGACAGAGAAATTAAAATCTTTACAGACAAGAAAGACCTAAGAGAATTTAGCACCACCAAACCAGCTTTACAACAAATGCTAAAGGAACTTCTCTACGCAGGAAACACAAGACAAGGAAAAGACCTACAATAACAAACCTAAAATAATTTTAAAAATGGTAATAGGAACATACATATCGATAATTACCTTAAATGTAAATGGATTAAATGCTCCAACCAAAAGACACAGACTGGCTGAATGGATACAAAAACAAGACCCATATATATGCTGTCTAAAAGAGACCCACTTCAGACCTAGGGAAACATACAGACTGAAAGTGAGGGGATGGAAAAGGATATTCCATGCAAAAGGAAATCAACAGAAAGCTGGAGCAGCAATTCTCATATCAGACAAAACAGACTTTAAAACAAAGACTATAACAAGAGACAAAGAAGGACACTGCATAATGATCAAAGGATCAATGAAAGAAGAAGATATAACAATTGTAAATATTTATGCATTCAACAAAGGAGCACCTCAATACATAAGGCAAATACTAACAGCCGTAAAAGGGGAAATCGACAGTAACACATTCATAGTAGGGGACTTTAACACCCCACTTTCACCAATGGACAGATCATCCAAAATGAAAATAAATAAGGAAACACAAGCTTTAAATGACACATTAAACAAGATGGACTTAATTGATATTTATAGGACATTCCATCCAAAAACAGCAGAATACACATTCTTCTCAGGTGCTCATGGAACATTCTCCAGGATAGATCATATCTTGGGTCACAAATCAAGTCTTGGTAAATTTAAGAAAATTGAAATCGTATCAAGTATCTTTTCCGACCACAATGTTATGAGACTAGATATAAATTACAGGAAAAAATCTGTAAAAAATACAAACACATGGACGCTAAACAATACACTACTTAATAACCAAGATATCACTGAAGAAATCAAAGAGGAAAACAAAAAATAACTAGAAAAAAATGACAATGAAAACACGAGGACCCAAAACCTATGTGATGCAACAAAAGCAGTTCTAAGAGGGAAATTTACAGCAATACAATCCTACCTCAAGAAACAAGAAACATCTCAAATAAACAACCTAACCTTACACCTAAAGCAATTAGAGAAAGAAGAACAAGAAAAACCTACAGTTAGCAGAAGGAAAGAAATCATAAAGATCAGATCAGAAACAAATGAAAAAGAAATGAAGAAACGATAGCAAAGATCAATAAAACTAAAAACTGGTTCTTTGAGAAGATAAAATTGATAAACCATTAGCCAGACTCATCAAGAAAAAAAGAGAGAAGACTCCAATCAACAGAATTAGAAATGAAGAAGAAGAAGTAACACCTGACACTGAAGGAATACAAAGGATCATGAGAGATTACTACAAGCAACTATATGCCAATAAAATGGACAACCTGGAAGAAACGGACAAATTTTTAGAAAAGCACAACCTGGCAAGACTGAACCAGGAAGAAATAGAAAATATGAACAGACCAATCACAAGCCCTGATTGAAACTTTGTTTAAAAATCTTCCAACAAACAAAAGCCCAGGACCAGATGGCTTCACAGGCGAATTCTACCAAACATTTAGAGAAGAGCTAACACCTTTCCTTCTCAAGCCCTTCAAAATATAGCAAAGGAAGGAACACTACCAAACTCATTCTATGATGCCACCATCACCCTGATATGAAAACCAGACAACGATGTCACAAAAAAAGAAAATAAAGGTCAATATCACTGATGAACATAGATGCAAAATCCTCGACAAAATACTAGCAAACAGAATTCAACAGCACTTTAAAAGGATCATACGCCATGATCAAGCGGGGTTTATCCCAGGAATCCAATGATTCTTCAATATATGCAAATCAATCAATGTGATACACCATATTAACAAATTGAAGGAGAAAAACCATATGATCATCTCAATAGATGCAGAGAAAGCTTTCGACAAAATTCAACGCCCATTTATGATAAAAACCCTCCAGAAAGTAGGCATAGAGGGAACTTTCCTCAACATAATAAAGGCCATATATGACAAACCCACAGCCAACATCATTCTCAATGGTGAAAAACTGAAACCATTTCCACTAAGATCGGGAACAAGATAAGGTTGCCCACTCTCACCACTATTACTCAACATAGTTTTGAAAGTTTTCGTCACAGCAATCAGAGAAGAAAAAGAAATAAAAGGAATCCAAATCAGAAAAGAAGAAGTAAAGCTGTCACTGTTTGCAGGTGACATGATGCTATGCATAGAGAATCCTAAAGATGCTACCAGAAAACCACTAGAGCTAATCAAAGAATTTAGTAAAGTAGCAAGAAATAAAATTAATACACAGAAATCTCTTGCATTCCTATACACTAATGATGCAAAATCTGAAAGTGAAATTAAGAAAACATTCCCATTTACCATTGCAACAAAAAGAATAAAATACCTAGGAATAAACCTACCTAAGGAGACAAAAGACCCATATGCAGAAAATTAGAAGACACTGACGAAAGAAATTAAAGATGATACAAATAGATGAGAGATATACGATGTTCTTGGATTGGAAGAATCGACATTGTGAAAATGACTCTACTATCCAAAGCAATCTACAGATTCAATGCAATCTCTATCAAACTACCACTGGCATTTTTCACAGAACTAGAACAAAACATTTCACAATTTGTATGGAAACACAAAAGACCCTGAATAGCTACAGCAATCTTGAGATAGAAAAACGGAGCTGGAGGAATCAGGCTCCCTGACTTCAGACTATAGTACAAAGCTACAGTAATCAAGACAGTATGGTACTGGCACAAAAACAGAAATATAGATCAATGGAACAGATAGAGAGCCCAGAGATAAACCCACGCACATATGGTCACGTTATCTTTGATAAAGGAGGCTAGAAAATACAGTGGAGAAAAGACAGCCTCTTCAATGCTGGGAAAACTGGACTGCTACATGTAAAAGAATGAAATTAGAACACTCCCTAACACCATACACAAAAATAAACTCGAAATGGATTAAAGACCTAAATGTAAGGCCAGACACTATAAAACTCTTAGAGGAAAACATAGACAGAACACTCTATGACATAAATCATAGCAAGATCCTTTTTGACCCACCTTCTGGAGAAATGGAAATAAAAACAGAAATAAACAAATGGGACCTAACGGAGCTTAAAAACTTTTGCACAGCAATGGGGACCATAAACAAGATGGAACAACAACCTTCAGAATGGGAGAAAATATTTGTAAATGAAGCAACTGACAAAGGATTAATCTCCAAAATTTACAAGCAGCTCATGCAGCTCAATATCAAAAAAACAAATAACTCAATCTAAAAATCGGCCGAGGACCTAAATAGGCATTTCTCCAAAGAAGATATACAGACTGCCAACAAACACATGAAAGAATGCTCAACATCATTTATCATTAGAGAAATGCAAATCAAAACTACAATGAGATATCATCTCACACCAGTCAGAATGGCCATCATCAAGAAATCTACAAACAATAAATGTTGGAGAGGGTGTGGAGAAAAGGGAACCCTCTTGCACTGTTGGTGGGAATGTAAATTGATACAGCCGATATGGAGAACAGTAAGGAGGTTCCTTAAAAAAGTAAAAATAGAACTACCATATGACCCAGCAATCCCACTACTGGGCATATACCCTGAGAAAACCATAATTCCAAAAGATTCATGTACCAAAATGTTCATTGCAGCTCTGTTTACAATAGCCAGGTCATGGAAGCAACCTAAGTGTCCATCAACAGATGAATGGATAAAGAAGATATGGCACATGTATACAATGGAATATTACTCAGCCATAAAAAGAAATGAAATTGAGTTATTTGTGGTGGGGTGGATGGACTTAGAGTCTGCCATACAGAGTGAAGTAAGTCAGAAAGAGAAAAACAAATACCGTATGCTAACACATATATATGGAATGTAAAAAAAAAAAAATGGTCATGAAAAACCTAGGGGCGAGGTGGGAATAAAGACACAGACCTACCAGAGAATGGTCTTGAGGATACGGGGAGGGGAAAGGGTAAGCTGTGACAAAGTGAGATAGTGGCACGGACATATATACACTACCAAATGTAAAGTAGATAGCTAGTGGGAAGCTGCTGCATAGCACAGGGAGATCAGCTCGGTGCTTTGTGACCACCTAGAGGGGTGGGATAGGGAGGGTGGGAGGCAGGGAGACGCAAGGTGGAAGAGATATGGGAACATATGTATATGTATAACTGATTCAGTTTGTTATAAAGCAGAAGCTAACACACCACTGTAAAGCAATTATACTCCAATAAAGATGTTAAAAAAATATTTTTTTTGCATAGGAAGAGGAAAATGTGAATCCTCTGTAGTCTCACTACTTTGAGTTATGTACCATCATTATCATACAGTCTTTCTTCTATAAATATGTATAATTCTTACACTATTAAATTCAGACTGTACATACTATTGCTAGCTTTTTTTTTCCACTAAACTCCACATTTTTTGTGATGTTACTCTTCATGTCCATGGCTTTTAATGTCTTGATCTTGTGACATTATACAAATTGTATGTGCCAAGACATATGTAATGTGTGAACATTTTGGGCCTCCACTGTAATCTCAAGATTCCTCCTCTTCCCTCACCCATATTCTTCTCAAGGAAGATTCAGGAAACAGGTCAAAAGAGCTAATATCTCCTAGAGGAGGGTATATTGCTTACCTTTTTTTCATATCCTCATCAATACTGGGCAGTAGTGTTTAAAAAATACTTTGCCAAATTAACAGAAAAAAATTACGTTTGTTCTATATCTTTGATTACATTTCACAAAATTGGGCCTTTGTTCTTTCTGTTGTGAATTGCCATTTCATGCTTATTGTCAATATTTCCTACTAGGTTTTTTAATCTTCTTTATCCTCTTAATAACTGTCTATCTTTCATAACGTTTCTTTGTTTCTTCTTATTAATTCAGAGTGTGTAATTTGCCTATACCTTTACTTATGGAGCAATGTCTTTCTTATGCATTGAAATTCTGCCATCAGCCTATTTTCTAATTATGATTGACTATGAAATCTATTTATACTTCCATTTCTAACACCTGACTAGTTAAGTATCACAAGATCTGATGCATAGTGGCAAAGTTAACATATTGTCTAGACATCGTGGTCCTTCAAATCACCTTCTCTCTCCTTTCTTCTTGCAATTTGACGTCATCTCACACAGAATAAGTTCCCACTTGTGTGCAAAGCTCTAGGCCTTGGGAGGCAGATACGACTCTGATGAGCAAGAGCTCATTAACCTTCCACATCCTGCTTTTGTTTTTTCTTCCCAAACAATGAGTCCACATCCTGTCATTCCCTCCCCCACATACACCCCAAGGTCTGTCAAAGGTAAAGCCCTACTGTGGCTCCAGGCACATCTGGCAAATACCCTGAGGGTGTCCATCTATGAAACTAATTAACTGAGTGCTTGGCTCAATTGGAATGCACATCAAAATATCCTGACGAAATAAAGGAGAGAGGAATGTCAGAGTGTACAGCCATAGAAAAGACACCCTAGTCCAGGCCTCGGGACAATGGCATACCGCGTGAAGGCACTGGGTTTCCCTGCAACCAGAGTGGAGAAGGGCAGAGCAGCTGAAGAAGGAGGTTGAGGGCTGAGATTGTGTAGCCTTCTTTACTTTTATTGGAGTATAGTTGATTTACAGTATTGTATATTGTAAGTGATATATATATGTGTGTGTGTATATATATCTCCACTCTTCTCGATTCTTTTCCCATATAGGCCATTATAGACTATTGAGTAGAGTTCCCTGTGCTCTACAGTAGGTCCTTACTAGTTATCTATTTTATATATAGTAGTATGTATATGTCAATCCCAATCTCCCAATTTATCCCTCCCCCCACTTACCCTCTGGTAACCATAAATTGTGGGGCTTTCTTTTAACTTTCTCTAGGCTCCTGGGGGTCTTCTAGTCCTTATTTTAGTTTTTTGTTGTTCTTGTTGTGGTTTGCAGACACAAACAAATAGTAACATCTAAAGTACCAAACTCTCTGAAATACCATCCTTTACATTAGTCTTACAAAACAACAAGATCTCTCCTTTATAGACTGATACCCTAGGAACATACCCTCAAACTTAGGGCCTGATACAATATACAATATTAAATTTATTCAACAGGCAATATCTTACTAATGCTCTTCAGGATATTCAAGTCATCTTGCTCTGAGTAAAGAGACAATATGGATTCAAGATGTAAGAGTGACAAGGAGACAAACATCAAGAGAATGTTTAATGTACAAGTACAAGAAGAGATGTACAATAAAAAGGTTTCTGGCTAGCGATAATTCCTCTTTCATTTGACGTCACTAAACCATCACCACTGCTATGTTTGTAAATGTTTATGTAACTGAATTGGTATAAATAATTCAAAGGAATATTATCTTTGATGTACAGATAGATTTTCCTCTGAAGGTACCTTGGATGGTATTGGGGGCATTACTGTCTTAATTGTAGAAGGTTTTAATGTGGTAGTTCTTGTGGATTTTTTTTTTTCTTAAGCAGAATTCTCTAAGGTTCGGTTTATGAAGGGCTGGAAATGGCTCTCTCGGAGCCAAATCATTTTAGAAGTAATTCCAGTGCAGGAAGTAAAGATGGGTAGCCTTCTGATTCTGGTGGAAAATAAGACACATTCTCCAGAAAACAAAGTAAACTCAGTCCCTGGGAGGGGCGGTAACAGGAATCCTTGGAAGCAGGAGGAGAGAAGAAGGGAGAGTTAAGATATGTGAAAGAAACAAGGCAGTGGTAAGGAATAGAGAAAGGGTGGGACGTATAGCCCCTGCTCTCAAGAGGAGTCAGCTTTTAGGCAAGGCTGGTCCTCAGGAGATTCACTCTCCCATTTTTCCTGTGATGACTTTGGAGCCTCCGGGGAGGAGGATTCTGGTCAGACGAGTGCTGTGCTCTGTGAGAACCAGGTTTGCCCTGGCTTCAGAACGTTAATGAACAATAGAGTCCCCGTGTAATACATCTGCCCTCAGAATATGAAATAGTATCTCGGCAAACGTCATCAAAGATGCCCTTCCTCCCTGATGAAAGTCCTCTAAGAATCCAAGAGAGGTCAGCCACATGGCCTGATTTACAGGCGATCTTTCCTGAAGGGGATTGGAGATCCTCGGTCTCACCAGGTCCCTCCCAGCCCTAGGCTCCTATGAAAATACATTCTGCTCATTTCCTCCCCGTGCATGAATTGCTCCTGGCAGCCTGCTGACCTTTAATGAAACTGTCTGCAACCCTAAACTTCCCCTGGGAGGTAGTGGAGGAGCAGGAAGCTGGGGAGCAAAGGAAACATAGTACAAATCGGATTTGGAGGCAAGAGGGGGAGGGAGCCTTCCTGGGATTTCAGCTCCAGAGCAACGAGCTGCATTGACCTTTGCCTGTCTTCTCCTTTACTCTGTGCTGTTCCCTTTCAGTTTGGTTTCTTTTTCGCAGAAGAGTAAGCTGTGTGTGGGATGAGCTAAACCATTGGTAACCGATACATAATGCCCCCCAACCATCGAATTCTTAAAAGGAAAAAGATACAGGAGCAAAAGCTCATCTTTAATCACCTTCCTACTCCTTCATGAAAAACTCAAGCTACAAACAGCCGCAGAGAACTCCTTCCATGAATAACAAATAAAGTCATAGTTCACAGGAATGGACTCTTTTCCAGTGGGTCTATCCATTCACCTGCCCCTCTGAAGGGTAGTTGGCCTGGACCACCCATGTGGGGATAACAAATGCACCTTCTCTCTGAGAGCAGAAAATCCCTGCAGGGAGAATGAGGCAGTTTTTGCAAAACCTTTCTCTCTGTGGTCCAGGCTGCTCTAGTTGTGGGCTACTTCATTGCTGCATCACACCTCTGCTTTCAGGAAAAAGAAAAAGGGGAAAAAATTCTCAGTACTGTAAATCTAAACACTTGTAAAAAATCATCTTGGGATTTATTTCACGCAGGACCCACAGGAGTTTCTCCCAGGTGGAGGTGGGGGCAGATGATTGGATGCTTAAGAAAAGATCTAACTCAGCCTCCTTGTTTCCTGCCAGCTGCAGTTCTCAGAATTTTAATTGTCAATCTTTTTGAGGAGGACATGCTTTCTTTTGACAAAAGGAACACCACTTGGTACCCCTTTGCATGTACCCATAACGCTGGGACCCTCACCACCACCACCCCAAAGAACTCAGCCAAGTGACTGGAAGCAGGTGATGCTTTTAATGGGAAAAAGATGAACTTCCTATATATATTTTTAAATTAAATAAGCTACATGAATTATTCATATTTCACTCCCCCCCTTTAAAAAAGTATGGGTATGATTACATTTTAAACATCGTTATTTCCCCCACTGAATATCAATTTCCTCCAGAAAGCTCTCCAGGATAACCTCAGCAGAAGGAAACGTCTACTCTGAATTGCTATTGCATTTATGATCAGTCCCGCTCACGTGGTGTTTCATGGATTGCTTTACAGCTATTTATGGGCGCAAGACCTTTCTGGTGGTGCCTGAGTAACCCCCCAGGAGACAGGAAAAAGAACCCGAGCACCAGAGCCCACATTTGTCTTGGTCACACTAATGCTAGGTGACCGGATCTGTTCACCCCATCACTGACAACCTGAGGTGGCTGAGGGACATAACAAAAGCGGAATACAAGCTTGTCAAGAGCCGAGCAGCTGAATTCAAATCTTCTCTAAAAGCAAAAGGGGTTGAAATGGCATTTATCTTAATCAGTGCTGAAGGCTAATGTGCACACACGGTTAGCTCTGTAGGAAGAACATTTCCTTCTCTTCCTGGCTTTTTGCTATGAAAAAAGAATTCATCTTCAGAAGGTAATTAAAGAGGAGGTAATTAAAAAGCAAATGTCAGTCTGCTTCCAAAACATCCATTTTCTGTGTCCAACCACATGACGCTGTCCTTCCTGCAGTGTCCTTGGCCAGGGGATCACCTGAGAGCGCTCCAGGAGGAGGTAATGCTGACTCAGACAGAACTCTGCAGTCCTCGCTTAATTGCAGGCTCCCTCTTCCCTTGTGAATCCTCCCCCATTTGCCCAATGGGATAATGTCAGCTTACCCATTGCCAACCAAAGGGTGGGTGCCTACTCATCTTCTCTCTTTTGCAAACCCAAAGAGTTAAAAATATGCACACAAGCTTCTAGAAGGCAAAAGGCAGAGGGAGTATCAATCTGCCCTGATGGATGACTCTTGAGCCCAGAGCAGCCCCAGCCCTTTCTCTGAGTCAGTGCAATAAGGAAGCGCTTGGTTTCAGCATCTCCGTGCATAGGAAAGAACTGTGTGTGTCAGCTCTGCAGAAGTATTGGGGCAAAAGGGCTGAATGGCTGGTCTGCAGTACAAGCTCCCAGGAGAGATGTTTTTTTCTTCCTTCTTGCAGGGGATATACATCAGAGCCAGCAAACACGAGGAAAATCATGAGATGAGGTGTACCATCTGGTCAGAGGTGGGGTGAGGAAACAGCCCCAGCAGAGCTGTGCAATAAGTCAGCAGTTTTCCTGTATCCAAGCAGCAGCATCTGTGAAACTGAGCTGTGGCTATTTAGGTTATTGTTTCATTGTTCCACATGGAAGTAATCCCTTAGGCAAGTTTTCTTTTTTTAATTATTATGATGATGCTTATCACCATAGAACTCAGGCAAGCAATATCCCAATCCCTTTTATAAAGGAAGAGACAAAGACACAGAAGAAAAGTCATGGTGCTGAGGAAACAGGAGGCCAGTGTTCTAGACCTAGCTCTGCCCCACCTTTCCACAGAATCAAAGGGAACCACATCACCTCTCTGTGTCTTAACTCTGAGGTTGCCAAGAGCCATGTCTTTCTCCATATACTTCTTGCTGGCAGAACCCCAATTTTGATTGGATCGTCAGCCTCCTCTGAGTTCAAGGAAGATGACTACTTCTCAGCCCCAGGAGATGAATATTGATTATAGTAATTCCATTACCCTCACTGTGATTAGTATAAACATGGATATGTAAAGAAATCTGGCAAATGAGATCTAAGGCAGCAGCAGGTCTCGGAGAACATTTTTCTCACTGTTACAAGGGACATAGATGGGGATTTGCCCTTTTCTGCGTTTGGATCTTCTCTATGAGGACCGGATTAGTGTTTGGAGCTGTGGCAGCCAAACTGTGTCCATGAGGAGAAGTGCCATCCATATATCAAGGATGGCACAGCAGGAAAGTGGAAAGCACCTTAGTATCTGAGCACATGGCTATGCTACTGAACTAACCCCAGAAAGGTAACATAATTAACCCCCTGTTATTAAGCCACTTTTAGTCTTATAGTTTGAAACATGGAGCTAAAATAATCCTCTAAATCTATCAATCTTGCAACTAAAGGTTTTTTTTTTTTTAATCAACAGTTATGGAGATAGAAAGCCAGTGTTACCCAGAAACTTCTTCCCTTTATTATAGAAATCTCTCCACATAAAGAAAATGGGTAAAACTGGATTCCTACCTAAGGTCACTGCTGTCCTTTAGGAGGAATTCAAGTACTCACCTTTCACTCCAACTTTGAGAAGGAAAGATGCAAAGACCTTTTCATTTAGGCTGTATTTGGACACTTTTAGAGTTACAGTAAAGAGACTTTAAGTCATGACTTGTGCCATAATTGCTTTGTATTCTTAACTCTTTGGATTGTCTTCTCTCTCCATGCACCCATCTAGTTGGAACGTTCAGAGGAACCAGGGTCTGTCCCTGGTGGGGTGGCATTTCCTGCCAAGCAGAATCTTAACAGTGGGATACTTCTATTGGCTCTAGCCTAGACTGCAGGAAGAAGAAATTCCTTTGGTACCATTTTACTTGGGCTTAGATTTCTTTCTTTGTTGTCCCAATAAGTGAGACAAAACAAGCTGTGGATCTAGGGTCTCCCCAGCGTCCCTCTGGTGACAGTCTTAGGCCAGAGTCCCAAAAGAAGTTTTCATAGTTCACAAGTGATTCGGTCCTGCGTATCAGCCATAAGGGCGTCTGAATCCAAAATTTAGCAGTGCGCATTTCCCCCGTCTACCCTTCTCGTGAAACTGACATTGTAGTTGAAGCTGAATCAACAATCTTAAGATAAAAGACACATCCTACCATGGATGGAGTGTTGCTGTGTTCCAGTTGTTCCTGGTTCTTCTCCCAGGCACAAAGTAGAATAGTGTTCCTTTACCCCAGCAGGTTGGGAGTGGTTATGCAGCTGAATTTGAAATGTGAGAGTCACTTCTGTTAGAAGCTGTGAGAGCCATTGCATGATTTGCCACACTCTCTCCCTCTGGGACATGTCTGGCATTATCCAAGAAGGTGGCTACTCTGTCGTCCTGGGTCCCTGGGTGGCAACAATGAACAGAGCCCTGCTGGGCTAGAATGGGCATGCAGCATTAACGAGACATAAGCCTTCATTGGTTTATGCCACTGAACTTTCTTTTTTCTTGTTTATTTTTACAACAAAGCCTAGCTTGTCCTGACAGCTACAGACGCTACCGCCTCTGGCCTCTAAGACCGTGCAGTGGCAGAATCTCCATAAGAGGTGTGATCCTGAACTTGAAGTTTTTGTCGGAAATTTAGAACGCTCTAGGCATCACCCTATGAAAAACAGGCTGTTGGGCAGTGTTTTGAACACTGAGAGCTTCTATAAGCAATAACCAAAATGACTAGGATGAAAAATGTATCCCTATTTATAGACTGCTTACTAGAAAATTCCCCCAGGTTTTTTATTTTTGAGCTAATATGTGGAGAATGCCTGTTTAGGGGAAAAAAAGAGAAGGGAGGGGAATAAAAAGAAAGAGAGGAAGCTTTGGCAGACAGAGGCAAATTCTCATAGGTTATGTACTATATGCTAGGTCTAAGGCAAAGCTTTGCTGATGTCAGGGAATAGTAAACTGGAAGACCTCTTATGAAACCTATTATGAAACCAGAAGACCTATATTGGAAAGCAGCTTAATCATATCATATTTACTTCTCTAAGGCAATAAGCGTTTTTGGAGTACAGGATAAGTAACAGCATAACAAAATAATACAAAGTATTAGCATGTCCTTCATGCTACTATTAAATTAAAAATAGGACAAGAAAGACCTATAAGGAAAAAAGGACACTCGTAAAAAGAGCTGTGAAGAGTAATTGAAATGATTATAGCTGAACGTGGATACTATCCAAAAGAGACTTTCAAATTGAAAGGAAGTAATGAAAAGATAAATTTTCTTTTTCTGATTGGGAATGGGGGCCAGTAAAGGAAATTAAAAATAAAGAAAAGTGGTGTTTCAGTTTTATATGTGCCTGATTTATACATGATACAAGAAAAATCAAATAAATTGTTATAAGAAAATTAGATAATACACTGTACCAAGTAACTCATGCAGTAGCCAAGCTCACGCAGGGGCCATAGGAAAATAATGGAACCCTTACTGCCTTAAGAAAGGTAGGAAGAAGTCACCATGCTAATTGTAGAAAGCTTTGGAACAAGAGAGTTAGAACAGGAAATAGAGATTCTGACTCCACATAGAATGAAATTCTCTCATGGTCCAAGTGCCATGATCACAGAAGTTCCACATGATAAAGCTAAAAATCCTCTCAGTGTTTACAAAATTCAAGACTGGATTTTCTTGGGAATCAGGATAAAAAAAATAGTCAATGACAAAGTTGATAGAAGGAGCGGCTTCTGAACACAAAGCCCCTCTTCATTCTAGATGAAGGGATTATGTCTCTAAAGTTTAAGAGGGATATTGGGGAAGTCTGAGTCTCCAGGTGCTAATCCAACATCCCAATCAGATAACTTCCTGGTATGATTAATGTTCTGCAAGAATTATTTTATACCCAGACCTGTTAGACGTACTGATCTATAAAAGTGGCCCCGAGAAAGAGGCCAAGCCAAAGACAGCTTTATCAGCATTCTGAAAGGAAATGCTAAGTGGCTAAGGGGCTAAGAACACAAATTTCAGCATCAGACAGTCTTAAATGCCATCTGAGTTCTGACATCTGCTCACTGTGTGACTTTGTGAAATCGTGTCTCTTGCTCTCCATCTTCCCATCTATGAAATGGAGAAAATAATAGAATCTACCTCATAGGGATGACTCTGAAGATTAATCGATATAATACTTATAAAATGTTTAGTTCCTGGCATTCAGTACAAAATCAATACACGTTTGCTATTGTTAGAGCTTAAAGTTTTCCCTTTGGGCCTGAGGAATACCTCAATCTCTTTCCAATATTAGGTCAACAATCAAGTGCAGTTGCAACATTCAGCCCAGAATATGGAATCCTACTTAGAATATCTACAAGCTGTTCAAGGACTGATCCAAGCAATGAGCAGTAATTAGGAATTATAAGAGGTAATATCATTAGGGACACATGGAATAAAATAGTTCCCTTAAAACAAGGTGGAATTTGCCAAGACCTGAACCGTTCTCCAAATGTAATCTGAAGTTAAAGGTCACTTGAAGTTGGCCTAATACTATTGAACATTTATTCTTTAGTTTGAGACCCTGCCTTCCCTTTGGACTGACCTCCTGGAAAAGAAGAAATCAAATCAGTACTCACACATTTGGATTGTCCCAGATTACGGGCAAAGGGTTTATATGACTGATGACAGATATATGAGATACAGAAAAGGAGCTATCAGAACCATGGCAAGAGAATCAGAAGCGCTCTGTTACTTTCTCAGAACAGAAAGTCTCTGTATGAGCTCACATCAGTATAGAAGGAGTACTTGGCATCCCTTGTACCTTGGGGAAGATCAAGTCTGCTCTAAGCACATCAGGTTTTGAAGTAGTTAGGAACCATGAGGAATTTTCATCTCAAATTTCAGCACTCAGCACTGAATCCACGACAGTTCTATTTCCTGATAAAATGTCTCAGCATATTTAAAAATGTGATAGGCAATGACACTTTGGGGACATTTTGAGTCAAACATTAAGAAAGATGATGTAATTTTGGGCAAATAAAGCGCTCCCCAGGAGGGGAGGAACAAGAGTGGAATGGCATTGGCCATAGAGAACTAAATCCCTGTGCAACCTCTTTCCTTTGGGCCCCATAAGAAGTAAATATAAGCCATATCTTAGAAGTCAAAAAAAAATAAATTATTTACATAATTAATATGTTTAATTCTATGCTAAACATAGCATGAACGAAATAAAGCACAGCTGGAAACTCAAAGAAAATGTGCTTAATGCCATCTTCTCTGAAAATTCAATTACTCAGGACTTAATAACATTTTAATGTCACTAATTCATTCTTCTCCTCCTCCTTCTTCTTCCTCTTCTTCTTTTATCTCTCTCACAGAGAAATATTTTTTGAGTACCTACTGCACACCTGGTATTGTTCTAGGTTCTAGGTGGTACAAATACAGTGGCAACAGCATCTGTCTTCAAAGAGTTCATAGTTTTAGAAAGAAATTTTTTTAAATAGACAATTACAATGTAGTGTTATAAATGCTTCAAAAGGGAAAGGAGAGAATTCTATGGGAGCACATAAGAAGGATCCATAATCCAGCCTGGGAGGGCGGGATTAAGGATGCTTATCAGGAGGTGGTAATATCTAAGCTAAAACCGGAAGGATAAGGAAGAATTAGCGCATCAAATGAGAGGCATGGAAAGGAAGAGAGATCCAAACAGAAGAAACTAAGGGGGAGAGAGAGAGATGGATGGTGAGGGAAGAGATTGAAAGAGAAACCGGCAAAGAGAGAAGACAGAGAGAGACCATGAAATATTCAATGACTTGTAATTAGTTTAATAAAAGAGTAGGCTTGGATAATAGTAATAGCAAGAGATAAGGCCACGAAGGAGTTTGAATTTTTTCCTGAGAACACTTGGAAATAATGAAAGTTTTGAATGTGGTGGTTGCTGACAATATGATTAGGTCTGCATTTTAGAAAGATCATTCTGGTTTGTGTATTAGAGGAAAGCAAGATTGGAAGCAGAGACCACGTGGGCTGCTGTTGCAATGATCCAGGTAAGAGAGAAAGTTGGTGAGCAAAAATAAAGAGAAGCAGATGACTTAAGAAGAATTTGGAAAATAGAATCAACTGCACTTGTTGATTCATTAGATGGATGGAGAGATGAGAGAAAAAGGTTTTCAAGATAAAAACAGGGACTCTGGTTTTGGGACTGAATGAGTAGTTGGATCAGTTTCTTGGGAAAAGTTTATGATTTGGGACATGTTGAGTTTTGGATGTCTGAAGAACATCCAAACAGAGATGCTTAGTAAGTAGTTGGAATGTATGAGTCTGAAGCTCAAGAGGAGACTATAGGGCAAGAGACGTAAATTTGACCACCATTAGTTAAATACGATAATTGAAAGGGGAAGGGAATGAGATGGACTGGGAGAGTGTGGGGAAAGTTGAGAAGGACAGCAGGCTAAGTTGAAAGCCTGAAAAACAGAGACAACTAAGAGATAGCCAAGGAGTAATGCCTGGAAAGGATATTAAGAAAAAGCAGAGGACTTCCCTGGTGGCGCAGTGGTTGAGAGTCCGCCTGCCATTGCAGGGGACACGGGTTTGTGCCCCGGTCCGGGAAGATCCCACATGCCGTGGAGCGGCTAGGCCCGTGAGCCATGGCCGCTGAGCCTGCGCGTCCGGAGCCTGTGCTCCGCAACGGGAGAGGCCAGAACAGTGAGAGGCCCGTGTACCACAAAAAAAAAAAAAAAAAAAAAAAAAAAAAAAAAACAAAGAAAAAGCAGAGAGGTAAGAGGAACTCCAGGAAAGGGTTGAGTCATGAATGTCAAAGAAAAAGACGGTTGAAAAGGAGGGAGTGTTAGGATAGTTAATGCTATCTTCTCTGAAAATTTAATTACTCAGGACTTAACCTTTTAATGTCACAAACTCTCTTTTCCTCTTTCCCTCTCTTCCAGAAAAATTTCTGAGCACCTACCACATGCCTGGCATTGTTCTAGGGGCTGCAAAGAGAGTGGCAGCAGTATCTTTCTTCAAAGAGTTCAAGTCTTTGGAAAGAAAAATTTTAATAGGCAATTACAATAGTGTTATAAGTGCCTCAAGAAGTAGAGAGTTCTATGAGAGCACATAATTAGGACCCATAATCCAACCCTGGAGGGCAGGATCAAGAATGCTTATCAGGAGGTAGTAATATCTAAGGTAAAGGAGAGGTCAATGGAGGTAAGGATGGAAAAGTGTACATAGGTTTAGTAACACGGAGGTATCAGTGACTTCCACCCAGCATTTTGAATGAAGGAAGGAAGGAATGAATGAAATGCCTTGTTGTGGGATTTCAGATACCTGCTTAATACCTGATTTTAAAGGGAGTGAGGAGTCACTGTCAGGCATTCAAAAACATGTATCAAATAAAGGACCAATGCTGCTACATTATGAGGAGAATTGCCCTAGGCCTACAGGCCTGGACACTCCACAAGTAGCGATGTTTCTACTAACTGACATTTTCTAAGGAAACATTTTTATTTTTGTCATCCCCAGCTGTGACCTTATCATCCTCATTTCAGAGCCTCTGTTAATTCCCCTTTGCATTCGTCATTGCTAAATAAAGGATTCAAACCCCCAAGATCACCTTTCTGGGGAGAAATCATTCCTGTGTTTCTTGAAGTGTCCATTCAGGAAGCATAGCTTAAGTGCTTTTCATTTTCTTCTGTGGTATTGATTGTTGTGCAGGCAGACCAGGAGACTTGGTTGATCTGCTCTCCATCAAGATCAGGCCACAAAGATTAAAATGTTTACCAAGCCTCCAGAAATAACGTTGATGGTTTGCATTCATCAGGCTCACTCTCTAGAGAATGTATTGACAAGAAAAACAGGGGTATCAACACCTCGACATAGCTGAGAGGTATTTACACACCCTTTAAAGTTCTCCTGAGTCATCAGGGCCTCATGCCACTCTTTGTAGCAGCATATCTGTGATGGAAAATTAATAAAATAAAACAAAATTAAAGCCCCGTGCTCATTATCCATCATGAGGAAATACAAAGGAAACTGATTCATAAGTGACCCTCCAGTCTTATAAATCTGTGACAATGTTACCAGAGTTGTTTTTATGAAACACAAAGTCCATCTGGGGCTTCCCTGGTGGTGCAGTGGTTGAGAGTCCGCCTGCCAATGCAGGGGACATGGGTTCGTGCCCCGGTCCGGGAAGATCCCACGTGCCTTGGAGCGGCTGGGCCCATGAGCCATGGCCGCTGAGCCTGCGCGTCCGGAGCCTGTGCTCTGCAACGGGAGAGGCCACAACAGTGAGAGGCCCACGTACCGCAAAAAAAAAAAAAAGTCCATCTGGGTTTGCTTTGCTTAACATCCTTTAATGGCTCCTTTAACTTACAGGATAAAGTCATAGCTCCTCATTGGGGTAATAACAACAATAACAACAACACAATAAACAATAACGGTAGTAAATGACACACGCCGAGGATTGTTTCAAGCTTGTTAAATACACTACACACCGCCTTAAACATTTTAAAGGACCTACGATATAGGGTTTATTAGTAACCGCATTTTGGGAACCATTAGTAGCCCCATCTTATAGGCAAGAAAACTGAGGTTTGCAGGAGTTTAGTAATATTTTCAAAGGCAGACAAGTCATAGGTGGTAAAGATGGGATTTGAAGCCTGGCTGTGGCTTAAAATCTAGGGCTCGTAACTACTATAGATATTCCCATCACAAGCTCCATCTCGCCAGGCTTTTCTCCACCATTCTACTAGGTGTGTCCCAACTGCACCAACACTGTTAACACTGCTCTTTTTTCTTCTCCTGAAAACTAAGACTAAAGAAAAAACAATAGCAACAAATATCGTCCTGCTTTTCCATCCCTCTGTGCCTTTCATATGCTATCTTTCCTTACTCTAGGGAAAATTCTTTCTTCCTTGTTATGTTCCTGGAATAATCCTAAGTATTATTCAAGCCTCAAGGCCTCTGATGGCCTTTTCTTCAATTTATCACCATCCACCCACCCAGCGTTCCCTCATGTACCCTTGTAACAAACAGCTTTGCAATATAGGGACATATATTCAACTCCTTTGACAGGCAGGGCAACTGAGGCTTAAAAAAAGTTAACTACCCACCTGAAAGTTGCAGAGTTGTGGCTGAGTCAAAATTCTATGCCTAGATTTCTAAATCCAAGACCAGCACCTCCTTTGGATTATATTTTGCATGATCATTCTGTCAAAGGCTGAGACAGGTGTGTTAAAATATCCAGTTACTCTTACCTGACGTTTGATTCCTTCACATATTTCTGTATAGAAAAGATTTAATTTATATATAGTCTGATGATATGTTATCTGAAATACAAAGCTTCAAGATTATTTTGACATATTTTTGGATCATATAAAAAATTTATTAGAAAGATTCTGTGTCCCTTTCTTTGAAAATTATGATATTGATATGGCAACCACTGTATTTTTTAAAATTTTATTTGTTTATTTTTGGCTGTGTTGGGTCTTCGTTGCTGCATGTGGGCTTTCTCTAGTTGTGGCGAGTGGGGGCTACTCTTCATTGCGGTGCACAGGTTTCTCATTGCAGTGGCTTCTCTTGTTGCGGAACACAAGCTCTAGGTGTGCGGGCTTCAGTAGTTGGGGCGCGTGGGCTCATTAGTTGTGGCTCTCAGGCTCTAGAGCGCAGGCTCAGTAGTTGTGGCGCGTGGGCTTAGTTGCTCCACGGCATGTGGGATCTTCCCGGACAAGGGCTCGAACCCATGTCTCCTGCATTGGCAGGCAGATTCTTAACCACTGCACTACCAGGGAAGTCCCAACCACTGCATTTTTTATTGCATTGAGTTTATATGTCTTTCTACAACTTTTACTTTTAATCCCTCTGTCAACAAATTTTGGCTATGTCTTATAAAGACTATGCTTATAAATAATATTTTTTACCTAATCTAAGAATCTACAAATTATTTTTCCTTTTTTCAACATACGTATTATATTTTTTGTTAGCATAAAGGAAATGCATGTTCTTTGTAGAAAGTTTAGAAAATATAAAAAGATATAAAGAAATCAAAGCACATGGTATGTCACCACCAAGATATAATCACTATATATTCAAATTTTCTACACTTTTCTGTAATATATAATTAAAAATTAGCATTTAATATGTATTTATTGTATGTACTCTGTTAAGGGCTTAAATGGGTTAAATCATTTATACTTTACCGAAGCCATATGAAGTAGATATTATTATTATTTCCATGTTAAAGTGAGACAACAGTAGTAAAAGAGAAATGAAGAATTTTCTCTAAAGTAGACCTTGGGTATTAAACCAAGGAGCCCTGACTCCGTGGGTCACATTCTCATTACACTATATCTCTTCCTAATAGACAAATTAGAGAAAGATTCAGTAGGTAGGTGGGTAGGTAGGTGAGGGTGGGGGTAAGAATATATTCCATATACAGAGCTGCATATTGTTTTTCAACCTGCTTTCTCACTTAAAATATATCACAATTTTCCTTATTAAATATTTTTCCAAACCATGATTTATGACTGTATAGCATTTTATTCTACAAATATAGCATTATTTATTAATCAATTCCCTGTAGTTTAACATTTAAACCAAGGCATTTTCTTTATCTTCTAAGTAAAATGAGCTGTTCTAACAAAGGAGATGTATAGCTTGGTGCAACCAGGTCAAATAATGGCTTAATCCGGGTATTTCTTAAGCAGGAGGATATTCCAAAAGTTACACTTGCTTTTGTTTCATTGTTTTGTTTTCGTCTTCTATAATTTAATCAGAAGTTATTTTTGCAAGTCCAGTCTTTTTGTTTGTTAGCTTAGTTTTTGTTTTGTTTTTAGGTTGATGGATCTCTGTATTGGTGCTCTTGCCTCAGAAGCTCATGCAGCCTGGAATTACTGTCATGCTTCCTCCCTACTCCATTCTCTCATTCCCCAGCTTCCACCCCCAATCCTATGGCTGTTTACAGTATTTGTCTTAAGGATGTACACCCCCTGATTCAATAGGCAAGCTTTACAATAAAGCTGCGCTAAAAGCCATCAGAGGCAATTGCCTCTGAAGTTGAAAAGTGACCACATTGGTCTCAACAATCTCTCAATCCACCAGGAATCTACCACTTCCAAAAAGACTCCTCCACCAGAGGGAGGTCCCACTCACACCAAGAACTTCTATTTTCATTCTGTTGTTGATGCTATTCTCTTTTTTTTTCTGTGATACATTCACAGAAATGTATTTAAAGTCCTAAATTTTAACACAGTTGGCCCAGGAAAGAATAGCAAAAATTCAAGTTGGCTATTCATATGAAGAAAAAAATACGAGAAAAATTAAAAATACCCAGGGTACTTCATTTCCAAACATAAGACAGTAAAATAATCAAGACTCCTCTCCTACTAGAAACAATTAGAAAACAGTACAAAACATGGGAAATTACTATTTTCAGACACTGAACAACAGGCAGTACAGGACTGTGATCCCCTAAAAAAGCAGAGAAACATTTTCTCCCTAAGGCAATCCTGGATATGGGGCAAGGAGAGGAAAACAGAGTCTAAAAATCTTGTTTGAGATTGAGAAATTCACGTTTAGTGAGGCTGAGGTAGCTATAGTTGCAAAGGAGAATGACTAAAAAGAGGGGGCTACACAGAGGAAAGAGTTCCAGAAATATGCATAGGAGTTCCTGTGAGCCTTGGTCGAAGATGATTCTACACATGTGTAAGGTAAAACCCAACAAGAAGGGACCAAAATAACTTTCAAGGGAAGAATTATTACCAGAAAGCTGTGAAACTAACAATTTCTGGAGGCTACCCAGGACAAACCATGACTTGAGTTCCCTCTAACAGGGATAGAGAGATCTTGTTGACCATGTGTAGTATTTAGTAGAGACCTCTGAAGACCCAAACCTTCAAAAAGAGAGAAAGAATAAACGAAAACTGAAGCTAAATTAGCTCTACAATAAATATTGCTCTAGACCTACTATAAAAGAGGTTAGAAACAAATTTCAAAAGGTTCAAACTAATGCACATGTAATTTAACTGCCTGCAACAAAATAAAAGACCAGAATTCTTTAAAGGACCACA
Source organism: Delphinus delphis (assembly GCF_949987515.2). NCBI lineage: Eukaryota > Metazoa > Chordata > Mammalia > Artiodactyla > Delphinidae > Delphinus > Delphinus delphis. The sequence continues at coordinate 101,618,382 of NC_082688.1, forward strand.
ACAAAATCCAGCACTTAACAATGTAAAATATACAGCAGCCAATTAAAAATTACTATCTGTACAGAAAACAGGAAAAGTGTTTTACCATCAATAGAAACAGACCCAGAAATAACAGGGATGATGGAATAGCCAGAAGAAGACATTAAAACAGCAATTATAAATATGTTCTGTATACTCAGGGATATAAAGAAAAACATGAAAATCATAAGACAAAAATGGCAGATGTAGAAAATATCCAAATTAAATTTATATTGATGAAAAATACAAGCTCTAAAATGAAAACACACTAGAAAAGATTAACACCCAATTAGACACTCTATAAGAAAAGATCAAAGAACTTGAAGACACAGCAATGGAAACTATTCAATGGAAGCACTTCCGTTTGGAAGCACAATCAGGAAAAAGACTTAAAAAATAAAGCTTTGGTGATGTGTGGGGCAATATCTAGTGGCTTCATATATGTGGAATTAGAGTCACAGAAAAAAGGGACATAAAAATATTTAAAGAAATAATGGCCAATTTTTTCCCAAAATTTGATGAAAATTATAAACCTACAGATCCAAGAAGCTCAACAAACCCTAAACAGAATACACACTAAAAAAATCACTTCAATGAATATCATAATAAAATTGCTAAAACTCAGTGGTAAACATAAAACCTTAAGCGTAGTGGGAAAAAGCAGCATGTTACACAAAAAAAAAAAAAAAAAAAAAAAATCAAAAGTAAGAATAAGGGCAAATATCCTGTCAGAAACTATGTAAACCAGAAGATAACAAATTATCTTTAAAGTACTAAAAGGAAAAATGTTAACCTAGAAATCTATAAAATGTTGAAAAAAATCAACAGCCAGCAAATCTGTAACACAAGAGATGTTAAACAAAATTCTTCAGGCAGAAGGAAAATAATACCAGATAGAAATTTTATCTACACAAAGAAATAAAGAGTGCTGGAAATGGTATAAATGTGGGCAAATATCAAACATTTTTCCTGATTACTAATTTTATTCAAAACCTAATTAAAGCAAAATAATAACTGTGTATTGTGGCTTACACCAATTTAAGGTAAAATATATGACAAACAAGGTACAATGTATTGGCCTGGGAAATTGCAAAGAATGCTGTAAAGTTCTTACATGAAGTGGTGTGATAGTATTTGAAGGTAGACTGATAAGTTAAAAGTTTATATTATAAACAGTAACCACTCAAAACTATAACAAAAGAAAGAAGGGCATAAAATAAGCCAAGTGAAGACAAAACAGCATCTCAAAGTATGCAATCAATCCAAAAGGAGATAGGAAAACAGGACAGAAATAAACAAAGAAAATATGTCACAAGTAGAAAAGAATAACAAAATGGTAGATTTAATCACAACAAATATATACTTACATGAGGTATAAATGGTCTAAATACTTCCATTAAAAGGCAGAGATTATCACATTAAATAAAAAAACAAGATCCAACAAAATGCTGTCTTAGAAATAAAGAAAAAGTGAAAAGCTAACAGTGGAAGACTTGAAAAATAATTACCATGCAAACACTATTAAAAGAAAACTGGAATAGATATATGAAAATAAGAAAAAGTAAATTTTAGAACAAGAATTATTAGCAGGAATGAAGAATGGCATTTTTATTTATAAAGAGCCAATTTATCAAGAGGACATGACAATCCTAATTTCATTTGTATCTAATAACAGAGCTATAAAATATATGAAACAGGGGCTTCCCTGGTGGCGCAGTGGTTGGGAGTCTGCCTGCCAGTGCGGGGGGCACGGGTTCGTGCCCTGGTCCGGGAGGGTCCCGCGTGCCGTGGAGCAGCTGGGCCCGTGGGCCATGGCCGCTGGGCCTGTGGCGTCTGGAGCCTGTGCTCCGCAACGGGAGAGGCCGCAGCAGTGAGAGGCCCGCGTGCCGAAAAAAAAAAAAAAAAATATATATATATATATATATATATATATATGAAACAAAAGCTGAGAAATTTTAAAGGGAAAATAGGTAATTCCATAATTATATTTAAAGATCTCAATATTCCTCTCTTAGTAATTATATAAGTATACAGAAAAATAAATATACAGAACATAGAATAAGTACAGAGCAAGCTACAGGCATACCTCATTTTATTGTGCTTAACTTTATTGCACTTTGCAGATATTGTGTTTTATATAATTGAAGTTTTGTGGCAACCCCACATCAAGCAAATCTATCAGCACCATTTTCCAACTGCATTTGCTCACTTTGTGTCTCAGTGTCACACTTTGGTAATTCTTGCAATATTTCAAACTTTTTCATTATTATTATTATATCTGTTATGGTAATCTGTGTTCAAAGACCTTTGATGTCACTATTATAATTGTTTTGACATTTTTTTAGCTATAAAATATTTTCTAATTAAAGTATGAACATTGTTTTTTAGATATATTGCTATTACACACTTAATAAACTACAGTATAGTGTAAACGTAACTTTTATACATAGTGGAAAACCAAAAACTTCAAGTGACTTGCTTTATTGCAATATTTGTTTTATTGCAGTGGTCTGGAACTAAACCCTCAACATCTCTGAGGCCTATATAGAGGACTGAACAACAGTGTTGACACACTTGATCTAATTGACCACAGAGACACCCTCAACACATTGTAAAACATTAAAACCACATGCTTTAGTCAAAGTCTCGTTAAAATAGACAATTATGATATAAAAAAAAACCCTACCTAGAAAATCACATATTTTAAAATTAAGAAATATACTTCTATCTAGAGATCTGCTGTACAACATTGTGTCTATACTTAACAACACTGTATTGTGCACTTAAAAATTATCAAGAAAACAATCTCATGTTAATTGTTCTTACCACAATTAGAAAAAGATCCTTTTAGGAAACTTTTACAATTTATCCCTTTTGGAATGGAAATGTCTATTCTATGCCTGTTCATCATTGTATTTTGGAAGTATACAACCTGCTGTCTTGTTTCTCAGTTTCACAGCTGGAGAGAAATTTTGCCTCAGGATGAATCATACCTCAAGTCCCATCCCACCCATACCTGATTTAGATGATATTTAGATGAGATTTTGGACTTAGAGCTGCTGCAGGAATTGGTTAAGACTTTTGGGTCTGTTAAGATGGGGTGAATACGTTTTGCAAGCAAGAAGAACATGATTTGGGGGAGCCAGATGACAGAGTATTATGAGCTGAATTCGTTTCCCTCCAAAATTCATATGTTGAGTCCTAACACCCAGTACCTCAGAATGTGGCTGTGTTTGGAGATAGGATCTTAAAGAGGTAATTAAGTTAAAATGAGGTCATCAGAGTGAGCAATAATCCAATATGACTGATAGCCTTATAAGAAGAGGAAATTTGGCCACAGAAAAGCACAAAGGGAAGACACAGGGAGAAGACTCTTTTTCAAGCCAAGTAGAAAAGGCTCAGAAGGAACCAACCCTCCTGACCCCTTGATCTTAGACTCCCAGACTCCAGAACTATGAGAAAATTAATGTCTGTTGTGTAAGCCACTGAGCCTGTAGTACTTTGTTATCGCAGCCCTAGAAAACTAAATATACCATACAATCTAGCAATTCTACTTCTGAGCTTATGCCCCAAAGAAGTGAAAATATGTACTCAAACAGATATTTGTACATCCATGTCCATAGCAGCAGTATTCACAACAGCCAAAAAGGTGAAAGCAACTCAAGTGTCCATTGATGGATGAATGAACGAAATGTGGTCTACTTATGCAATGAAATATTATTGAGCCTTAAAAAGGAGGGAAGTTTTAACACATGCTACAACATAGATGAACATTACAGACATTAAGTGAAATAAGCCAGTCAAAAAAGGACAAAACTGTATGATTCCATTTACATGAGGATCCTAGGTTAGTCAATTTCTAGAGACAGAAAGTAGAACGGTGGTTGTCAGGGACTGGGAAAGGGGAGAATGGGGAGTTAATATTTAACTGGGTACAAAGTTGCATTTGCAGGAGAAGAAGTAGTTCTGAAGATGGGTAGTGGTGAAGGGTACACAATAATGTGAATGTATTTAATACCATAGAACCGTACATTTTAAAGTAGTTAAAATGGTAAATTTTATGTTATGTGTATTTTACCACAATAAAAAAAGGAGAAATAAACACTTTTTCAGACAAACAAAATATGAAAAAATTCATCAGCAGCATACCTTCACTATAAGAAATATTAAAGAAAGGTAGAAAATATTACCAGTTAGATATTGGCTCTTCATAAATTAATGAAGAACACTGCAAAGGGTAAATATGTGGATGAGTATAAAAGACATTTTTAATCTATGCACAAGATACTTGACTGTTTAAAGTGAAAATAATGACAATGTGTCGGGGGTTTATAGCATATGCAGAAATAAAATGTCTGAAAATAGCTCAAAGGACAGGAGGGAAGAATTGGGTGAATTCTGCTGTACACTTTTTACACCACATGTGAAGTGGTATGGTATGACTTGAAAGTTAACCCTTAACTTTCAAATGGTACTAAAATTAAATGCTAAAAAATAAAACAACAAGGTATAGATAATAAGAAAATCGTATTTTTAAAACTCAATCCGAAAGAAAGAGAGAGAAGGAACAAAGAGCAAATGGAAGAAATAGACAAGAAATAGAAAGATGGTAGATTTAAACTAAACCACTTTGATAATTATGTTAAACATACCTTATTTCAGCTCAGGTCTTCCAAGAAACAGATGCCAAAATGAGATTAGATGTGCAAGAGATTTACTGGGGAACACGCCTGTGAAGGAGCACGGGGAGACAACTGGGATAGGCTGCAAGAGCCTTTAGACCACCACATAGGTCTGCCATCTGTGAAAGAAGCAAAAGAAAGGAAAATTGAGCAGCACAGACCTCAGACCATTTCACAGTTCAGAGAATCTCACAGCAGGTTAAGGAACCCTCACTAGCAAAGGTTTCCCATTAGAGGCAGGAATGTCCCAACTCTAATAACTGTGTCATGCTGGGAACAACCCAGAGGAAGCATGGCTTCAGCGTGAGCACCATGTTGTATCTGAATGTATAATTGGAGGTGTTTGTCTAACTGTGCTTGCCACAGAAGATCTGCTTGCAGAGAGATTGAGCAGCTGCATCCACGGCCACCATAGCCCATCTCTGTCCTACACAGATGCATGCCGCTAGACATTTTCCATGGTTCCATTGACCTCTTTTCCATAACGAAATATACTTTAGCCCCAACTGCTGCAGTTGGTTTCAGGGCCACTGCTGGTACTGATCATCGCCCTCCCCCATCATCCACTATAAATTTCTCTACCCTCAGATGGTACCTATGCAGGTCTTTGTGTCTTACCTGGTGCTGTAAACCAAACCTTCATTTCTGAAGGATCTGAATGTATGCTCATACCATCCTCAGAGGTTGCTACACATGTTCACACTAAGAGGCACCTAAGTGGATCACCTGGGTACCATAAATGTTCCTCTCTACTTCTACTGTGTAAAAGCAGACCTATCTGCCTCTTTCTACTCCTGGCATCACTTACTCCTGCCAGTACAATTACTCCTCTTCTCACTTGTTGGTCCCTGTTAAAAGGACTCTGAAATGCCCTGGCATTACGTATAGTATACAGTTCAATAATATTTTATTGTGTCCCCTAGTAACAGTATGGCGGGCCAGAATCTCTACTTTGTAGAGCTTGTAATTGCAGAGATGGGAAGCACACACTCTACCAAAAGGATATTAGATCCCACTCAATTTTTCTGTAAACCTAAAACTATTAAATAAATAAATAAATAAAAGTATATTAATTTAAAAAAAGAGGAGAGAGTCAGGTCATGTCATTCCTCTGCTCTAAACGCTATAGTCACTCTCCATTTCATTCAGACTCCAAACCAAAGGTTTCTTTCTATAAGGCCTACACGGCCTCCTTTCATTCTCCCTATGACTTTCCCTGCTACTAAAATTTCTCTCTCACTAATTTACTCCAGGCAGGCTTCTGGCGTAGGATATTTGCACTGGACATTTTCCATTTTCTGGAATGCTCTTCCCATAGGTATTCACATAGCTAATCTCATCTTCTTCAGGTGCTTCAAAGAATACAGATAACATAAACCCCAAAAAATATATAAATAAGAGAAATAGCCCAATTCAAAGAACCTGGGCATAAGATTTGAATAAACTCTCTTAAAACAGGAAATCCAAATGGCTACTAAAAAAGAAGACACGTTCAACTCCTTAGCAAGCAATGAAATGCAAATGAAGACCAAGGTGGAAAACCATTACAGACCTATTAGATTCACAAAAAATATAGTATCTGACAATTTCAAGTGTTGGTGAGAAAGTGGAACAATAGGAATTCTCTTGAGAGAGAAAATTGATACAAATTCTTTGGAAATAGTTGAGCATTTTCTAGTAAATTTGAAGGTATGCATTCTCTATGATGTAGCATTCTAGCCCTAATTATACACTCTGGGGAAACTCTAGTACATAGCCAGAAGTTAGGTACTGTAGAGTCCATAGCAGCATTGTTCAAATTAGCTCCAAACTGGAAAGGATCCAAGGTGCATCGAAATAGAATCAATACAAAAATTGTTAACTATTAACACATTACTGTACTATCCAACCATAAAATATACGTAAACTATGTATATATACATCAACACGGATGAGCCTTACCAATATACTACTGAGTGAGAGAGCAGTCAAAAAAGAAAAAAAAAAAAACTATAATTAATTTGCATAAATTTCAAAAGCAAACAAAATCAAACTGAAGCCCTTAGCGGTTCAACTATAGAGGCAATAAATCTATAAAGACAAGCAAGGCCAGATGGTCACATTTCTTTGGTTGATATGTCTGATGAGAGAAGATTCTGTTCTGACTGTGGAGAGGCATGTGGCCAGTTTCCACCTGGTCTGAGTGATTCACAAATGTTGCTTTGCAATTGTTTTTTTAACCTGTACATATGTTTTATGCCCTCTCTGTATGTACAAAACATTTCACAAGAAGAAAAACAAACCGACCCCAAAAAGGCAAATTAATGATGGATCTAAATCCACAGCCATCAATATGAATGGAAGATGCAGTCATAAAATTAAGAAAACATCTGGTTTACTTTTTTCTTCACATTTCTCATGGCTTTGGCTTGCATTGAGTACTAATTACCTACTCTTTGTGCTGCTGCCTATGCATTTTAATAGCTGTTCACTGATCTAGTCTGACCTTCTGCTTAGTAATTTCAAGTAGTCAGCAGGAGGTCTTAAATTGCATCAAGACATAATGCATTATGCAATATTGTAAAAACTAAGGTAAGATGATGCTAGGGCTTGCAAAGCAGCAAAATGTAAATGAGACACTTTGGTTACAAGACCTGGCTTTAACTGGAAGAGAAATGTCACACAATTGAATTGCCCTGGTCTCAAGCAAAAGAAAAAAAAAAGACTAAAAACATTTGCTTCCTCCAGCTCCCAGGATTCTGCACTCAAATCCCTTTAATAATTTTCTTACTTTAGATTTCAGTTCTGAGCAGGGCTATTACACAATTTGGCAAATTCATTTCAGAAAGACTGTTGCCAAGGTCATTTCCTAATCAGGTAGGGTAGGATGGTTTGAAAAATAAACTACAGCAGATCCAGGATTTGAAAGCAAGTCTCTCTAATTTCAGAAACTTTATCAGCTGCCATGTCACATGGTCGTCCTAAAAGGGCTCTAGGTGATTTTCAAAACCATCTATGTAATCTCCTTTTGAGGCCATACTCAAGTTTCACAAAGCTGGTTTGGTATGTAATTGTGACTACAGAAGTTGTATGAAATCTGCCCTCTCTAAATCAACTTAAAAATAAAATAGAAATGGCTTCAACAGTACAATTTTCTGTTGAGATATTTCTGTAGGTAGAAGTCAAGAAATGAAATACACTGTGATATCATGGAAAGCTCCCTGCATCAGGTTCCAAAGACCTTATAGATTGTATGACCTTGGGCAAGTCATGCAATCTTTCTATACATAATTTGTCTAATCAGAAAGACGTAATAACATCTGTCAAGCCAATCTCATGTTGGATGGACCCAATGAGATGGAAGATATGGAAACAGTTTATAAATTTTAGATCATTCTGCAAATATTTTATTAGTATTGCAAAAGCCAAATGGAGAAGATGCTCAAAATTTCTCCTCCTTAAAGTCCTCAGACATTGTACGCATCTAATGGCAACTCTCTTCCCAGTTACGTGTGGTAGCACATCTCACCAGGTTTAATTGTGCCAGTCACAGTCATCTCCATCTGTAAAATTCATAACTCCTCAGAGCTGCACTTTACAGGGATGTGGTTAGGAAAAAGTGAATAGGCAGAAAGGCAGAATGACATTGAAGACTGGACTGAGTTTTGGATTCTTATTTTCCTGTGTGACCTTGGATGTGTGAAACAGATGATTGCTCATGTCCTATCTATTCTAAAGCTTAATATAAAGAGTGCATTGAGATAGGAATCCTGCTGACTGTCCAGGCGTAGAACATATGCTTTGAAGTTTTCTATAATAATGATGAGGCCCTGGCTCCAACCCAATGCTCACCAGGTCCTCCAGTGTGGGCTCACTTTCAAGATGAACCCACCAGCCTTTGCAGTTTAAGACCATGGCCATAAAAGAAATTTCTTTCCTGTGTAAAGCAAACTGGATCATATGGGGTCTAAATCCATGACCTTGGCCTTGTTAGCTGTGCTCTAACTAGGTGAAGTAATAGGTCCAGATGGTAACAAGATGTAGAACACTTTGCAGAAGTCATTCCGTACTTATATAGATCAGAGATGACTTCCAAAAACTGAATCCTTTGATAGCATGTGCTGTTTCACCCCTAGGTACATAGTGCATGGTTCTACAGAAGCAAAAGTAGGGAGACAGATGGTCAAGCTGGAGGGAAGGAAAAAGAGAACAAACATAAAGAGAAGGAAGAAAAATGTTAGGATTCTGGCCAGTGCCCAGAAATCTGAAATATAATAGAAAGCTTATAAATCATAAAGCATGAGAAACTTAAGCAAAAACATTAGTTGTTGCAGTACAAAGCTTAGCCATCAAAATGAAATATCTCTCCTTCAAGAGAACACACTATCATCAAAACAAAGTATAGTACACAATTGGATTGGTAAATATTCATGAAAGGTCTTCAACCATGAAAGAAAATAATACTGAACCTAGGAACACTTGAGAAGAATTCCAAAGTTAAAGGAATCAGGGGCAAGGCAGGGGGCTGGCTGGGGATATTTCCAGCAGCAAGGAGAGAGCTCTTTGCAACCCTTGTTACTAAGGAAATTTCAGAGCCATTCTATAAATAGCTTCCTGCCATTAGCCCCATCAGAAATGAGATTTTGCTGCAACACTGCAGCTCTGTGTGCTGCTGAAGGAAATTTAATTCTAACCAATTCTTTCTTCCAGGTTTTGCTTTCTGCCGAAAAGAAGGATAAATACCGCAGGGATGAAAATGGACGTGTTGATAGATGTATAGCTCAAGACTGCAATGCTTCTTTTACTCAAGAATTTTAACTCATGCAACTACGAAAATAATCCCAGTATTAAACTAGATAGGAGTTCAGTTGCGATACTTTCAGGGTTGGCATCTAATGCCTGTTTTTCATGGGTCGTGAAGAAGGAATTAATATGGTAACCTAGAACCTTTTCTTTTATTGAATAAACTCTAATTCCCTTGCAAAGTTTCTTTCATCCAAGACATTCACATAATAGAATTTTTTTAATTTGTAAGTATTCTCATTTTGATAAATTATAAACTTCCCTTCTTACGCAACACCATTTTTGCCTTTTTCTCCTACTACTTGTTTGTTTTCTTTTGAACTTGTTCCCAACAAGTAACTGAGTAATTTGCAACTATTAATTTATTTCAACAAATGAAAACATCAGTTTGGGAAAAAAAAAATGGCTGTGATACAATTTAGTAGACGTCATTCCAGCAGGTAGTTTTTATCAAAATTGCTGCATTTGGAACCTTTAAGCCTAATCTTTGGCAAATGCAGGGATAGAAGGAAGCTGATTTCAGTATCTGTCCCCTTATTCCTTCTGCCTTTGGAACTCTTATCCAGAGGGTCTCTGACCATGTCTTTAAATCCACAGGATCAATTCACCTAGCCCTGCTTAAGATGTTTTGCTTTCTGCTTTCCTCTTCCTCTCCCAAAGCAAAACTTAATTCTTTCCCCAAATTAATCGGCAAATTCATTGCAAGCAAGTCCCAGTGGAATTGACAAGCAAATTATAAAATTTGTTTAGAGGAGTAAATATGCAAGAATAGCCAACAAACTTTTTCAATGAAGAATAGGAAGAATAATAAGAGAGGGATTTGCCCTACAGAATATCAAAACATGGTACAAAACTACATAGTTAAAACAGTATACAAGTGAAGACCAGCAAATCAATGGGACAGAGAAGAGAATCCAGATACATGACTATATATCTACCTATGTATATAAATATAAAATATGAAAAGGTGATATTTTAAATCAGTGAGAAAGGTTATTGGACAAATTGGCTATCCATCCATCAAAATAATAGATTTCTTACCACATGCTGTATACAAAACTAAACTCAAATTAAATAAAGGATCAAATGTAAAAAAGTAAAATTTGAAAGATACTATAATAAAATGCAGAAGGCTAACTTTATAAATTTCAAGTGGAGTAGAAGAGGGGAAGGCTAAGCAGCCCATAAACCCGGAAGCTCCAAGGGAAAACATGAATATATTCAACTGTGTAAACTTTCAAATCATGAATATAGTGAAAGACACTGTAAACCAAGTGTAAACAATAGCCTGAGAGAAAATAGTGCAAGATAGTGTCTCTTATATAAACCTTAAAAAATCAATATGAGAAAAGGCAGATAACTTAGCAGAAAAAAATAGACACAGAATCTGAGCCAGTAATTTATAGAAGAGGAAAAACAATGACTGATAAGCATAAAAAACATAGTCTCCCTAGAGGTCAGAGAAATGCAAGCTAACATAAAGTGAGATTTTGCTTTTTAGCTATCATGATAACAAAAATTTAAAACTGATAATGCCTAGAATTACTCAGATTATAGAGAAAGAGATCTCTCGTACATTCCATCTATCCCCTTAAACTCATCTTTCTGTTTACTCTCTAGCTGCTCATATGCAGCCAGAACCATCTGGAGAAAAATACACAATCACCCTGAAAGTCTAACTGCAAACATACTATCACAAATTTCTCATAGCCCACAACACTGTCCAACAATCTTATTACCCTGTCATGTTCACTCGCCCATTCTCCAAAAATATTATTAACTTTATGCTCCTATTTTTTCAAACCTTCAATCTTTCCAACACTCCTTTACAGCCACTTCCTTTACAGCTACACTTGTCTGATATTTCATTAAGAAAAAAGAAGCAATTAGGTAGTCATTTCTTATTTTCCCACCACTAAATCAACTAATTTATCTGCATCTGCAACTATACCATCTTCTTTGCCTTTTGTTACTATGGATAAAGTGTCCCTAGTCCAATTTAAGGACAATCCTTCATTTGTTCTCTGAATCCCACAACTTTTTTTAATAAGAACTTCAATCCTACATTAATCATCACTGATTTCTCCCTCTATTGAATCAGTTTTATCGGCATGCAAACCTAATCTAGCCTCTTCCGTCTTCACACACACACACACACACACACACACACACACACACACGTCCTCTTCCAGTAGTTAGCACCCCATTTCTGAGAAAAGCTTCCACCCTATGAGTTATTTATTATGGTTTTCTTCACTTCATCCCATCACATTATCTCCTCTTCTCTGAGGCACTGGGCTTCCATCACCGCCACTTCACTGAAACTATGAAAATTAAAGTGATCAATGAACTCCATGCTGCCAACGACTTTCCTGTCCTCATCTTATTTGATATCTCAGCAGCATTCAACAAAGTTCACTTCATCTGCCTATTTAAAATAGTTCCTGTTCTTGGATTCTGTCACCCCAAACGATTAGACTTTTCCCAGTGTCACGGTTGGTTTCTCCTTCTTCACTTGACATCAATACGTTAAATGATTCAAGACTGTGTTCTGTTGTCCACTTTTCTGTCTATACATTTTCCTTAAGAGATTTCTTCCATTCCTGTGTCCTTAACTACCATCTAGATGCCAGTGACTTCTAAGCCTGCATCTTCATTCCTGACATCTACTTAACTCCAACTTTGTATATCTAAGATCCTTCTTGCACACCACAAGGGAGCCTAAGAGTCATTACAAAATTAATATAGACAAGGCAGAATTCTTAGTATATCACACCATATCCAAGGCTATTTTTTCTCATCCCTATTCCAGTAAATGTCACCACAAAACAATCATTTGCTTAATCCCAAATCCTAGTAGTTGCTCTTTATGTATCCTATTTCATCATACCAAAAGTTAATCAGCAAGTCTTATCTCCTTCATCTCTAAAACATGTTTCTAATCTATTTAATTTTTCCCACTTTACTACTAATACCCTTGTCAAGCCACTCTGCTTTCTTAAATGGATTATGGTGGATTATTGGTCTTCTGTCTTGTCCTCTTGAGATCCACTCTCCATGGAGCAGTCAGATATCTCTCTAAAGCATAAATCATATCCTCTGCAATGGCTTTCCATTGGTGTCAGAATGAAAAGGTCTTCCATTTGTCTGACTCCAGCCTATATCTGCAAGATCATTATGTCCAATAGGCTCTAGCTGCACAGATCTATGTGCCCTTGAATATACCAAATGCCTTAGAGTCTATCCATGAGCCATTCTATCCCTGTTTCACATTGTTCCTATCTCTGTACTTGGATAGCTATTTTTTAAATGTTTTATCTCTTTTTCTATATTTCATTTCTTAGTAAAACTTTCTCTGACCACCGAATCTAAAACAACAAGACCATAATCACTCTCCATCACATAGTCACTTTATTTTTTTCATACCTGGTATAAATTCCAAATAGTTCTCTTGTTCACTTACTTACTTATCCCTCTTCCACCCATCCCATCTCTAACTCGTTGCTGGAATGTAGGCTGCATGATGGACCTCAACTGTTTTTTTCTTAACTGTGTCCTTTGTGCCTAAAAAAAAATGCCAAACATAATCCAGAGATTATCCTGGATTATCTGAGTGGGCCCAGTGGAATCAAAATAGTCCATAACAGAAGGAGGAAGGAGGATCAGAGTCAGGGAGAGAATACATGAGGACAAAAGCAAAGGTCAAAGAGGAGACAAGAATGGTATTCTTCCGGCTTTGAAGATGGAGGGAGGAGCCAGAACCAAGGATTGTACCAACGTCTAAAAGCTGAGAGAGATGAAGGAGTGGGTCTCCCCTCGAGCCTCCAGAAGGAATGCACACCCGCCAACACCTTGATTTTAACCCAATACAACTGATTTAGTATTTCTAATTTCCAGAACTATCAGGTAATAAATTCGTGTTCTTTAACCTGCTAAATTTGTAGTAATTTGTTACAGTCACAATAGAAAAGTAATACAGTCTGTCAACATTTGAATTTACATGATTTTTATGTAGTAATTTCACCTCAAGATATCTATCCTTTGGAAAGTCCACATCGTTTGATTACTATAGTTTTATGTTGTCTTAAAACTGGGTAGTGAGTCCTTCAATGTTGCTCTTTCATTGTGTCAGCTTTCCATGTAAATTTTTTCCTTTCCATAAAACTTTAGCATCAGTGGTGGATACCTGCAAAATAGCCTGTTGAGATTTTGATTAGGATTGCACTGAATCTGTGGATCAAACTGGGAAGAATTGACATCTCAACAATATTAAGTCTTCTAATCCATGAACACACAATATATTTCCACTTATTTAGATCTCCTTTGATTTCTTTTATCAGTGTTCTCCCCCATTTAGATCCTATACATAACTTTTTTTAGATTTATATGCAATGGTAAATATTATTTTTTATTTCAAATTACAATTGTTCATTGTTAACATATAGAAAAACTATTGATTTTGTATGTACCCTTGAATTCTGCAACCTTGATATACTTGCTTAGTAGTTCCAATTTTTTTTTTGCTAATTTTGGGGATTATCTACATACACGATCTATTATCTAAGAACAAAGACAGGTTTGTTTCTTCTTTTCCAATCTAGACTTATTATGGTGATCATTTCACAATATACACAAATATCAAATCATATTTTTGTACACCTGAAACTAATATAATGTTATATCTCAATTTAATTTTTTTAATAAAATAAACATAAGGCTACTAGGACTATTTCTCTTTGTGTGAGTTTTGGTAGTTTGTTTCTTTCAAAGAATTCGTCTCTATCATGTAAGTTATCAAATCTGTGGGCACAAAATTGTTCACAATATTTCTTTATTATCTTTGTCATGACCACAGAATCAGTAGTGATGGGCTGTTTCATTTTTATTATTGGTAATTTATGTCTTCTCTCTTTTCTCTTTTTTCCTCATTAACCTAGCTATAAGTTTATTGTTTTACTGATCTTTTTGAATAACCAGTTTTGACATAGCAGATTTTTGTTATTGTTTTCCTGTTTTGCATTTCATTGATTTCTGCTCTCATTTTTACTACATCTTTCTTCTGCTTGCTGTAGGTTTCTTTCTCTAGTTTCCTAAGGTGGAAATTAGGTCACTGAATTTAAATTGGCCTTATTTTCTAATATATGTATTTTATATAATTATTATAAATCTCTTTCTAAAGCTACATCCTACAAATTTTGATTATTTTTTAAATTTTGCTTTACAAAAAATATATTTAAATTTATTTTCAGACTTTTCCTTTGGTCCATAGTTGTATTAAAATGTGTTGTTAAATTTCCAAATATTTTGGGAATTTCTTCCAGTTTAATTCCTTTGTAGTCCGAAAATCCACTTTGTATTATTTCTATTCTTTTAACTTTGTTGTTTTAAGGCCCAGAATATGGTCTATCTTGGTGAATCTTCTGTAAGAGTTTGAGAAGAGTACCTATTCTTCCATTATTTCATGAGGTAATCTATAAGTATCAATTAGGTCAATTTGATTGATAGCGCTGTTCAGTTCATCTATCTCCTTACTGACTTTCAAGCTATTGGTTCTATCAATCACTAACAGAAGAATGTTGAATTCTCCAACAACAATAGTGAATTGGTCTGTTTCTCCTTTCATTTCCTTTAGTTGTTGCCTCATATACTTTGATGCTGTCTTGTTAGTTACATAAACACTTAGGACTGGTTTGTCTTCTTGGAAAATTGACTCCTTTATCACTATGTAATGCCCCTCTATTTCCCTGTGAAGCTTCCTATTCCTGACATCTATTTCCTCTGAAACTAATATAGCTACTCCAGCTTTCACTAGCCTGATATATCTTCTCCACTCTCTTTACTTTTTAACTTGTCTGAGTCTTTAGAGTTAAGTGAGTTTCTTGTAAACAACATATAATTGGGTCTTTTATATCTACTCTGTCTCTGTATTTTTTTTTATAAGAGAATTTTTTCTTTTAATTAATTAATTTATTTATTTTTGTCTGTGTTGGGTCTTCGTTCCTCTGCCTGGGCTTTCTCTAGTTGGTGGTGGCTTCTCTTATTGCAGAACATGGGCTCTAGGCATGCGGGCTTCAGCAGTTGTGCTTCGAGGGCTCAGGTTCAGTAGTTGTGGTGCACAGGCTTAGTTGCTCCACAGCATGTGGGATCTTCCCGGACCAGGGCTCAAGCCTGTGTCCCCTGCGTTGGCAGGTGGATTCTTAACCACTGCGCCACTAGGAAAGCCCCTCTGTCTCTGTATCTTAAATGGTGTTAGAACATTCACATTTAGTGCAATTACTGATATAGTTAGAACATTCACATTTAGTGCAATTAGTAATATAGTTGGGTTAATATCTACCATGTTTGTAACTGTTTTCCATTCATGGCATTTGTTCTTTGTTTCTTTTTTCCCACCTCTTTTTCTGACTTCTCTGGTTTTAATTAAGCATTTTATATGATTCCATTTGATCTGCTCTCTTAGCACATCACTTATACTTCTCTTTTTTAGCTGTTTTTAGTGATGCTGTAGAGTTACTAATATAAATTTTTAACTAATCTAAGTTCACCTTCACATTAACACTCTGCAACCTCACATGTAGTGCACATATAGAGAGTAATCTAAATTCCTCTTTCCTGTCCCTTGTGAAATGTGTCGTCATGAATTTCACTCATCAGTATGATATAATCAGCCAATACTTTGTTACTCATTTATTTAAATAAACAATTATCTTTTAGATCAGTGGAGAATATGAAAAATAAAAGTATTATTTTACCTTTATTTCTTCTCTGATGCTTTTCTTTTCATGTAGGTCCAATTTTCTGTCCTATATCATTTTTCCTCTACTTGAAGAACTTTTAACATTTATTGCAGTGGAGGTCTGCTGGTGATGAATTCTCTTAGCTTTCTTGTTTTTCTGATAGGGTCTTTTTTTCCTCTTCACTTTGAAAGATAATTTTGTTGAATGTAGAATTTTCTCTTTCAACACTTTTAATATTGCACACTACTCCCTTCTAACTTGCACGGTTTCTGACAAGACGTTTGGTATAATTCTTATCCTTGCTACAGGTAAGATGATTTCCATCCCCCCGCCCCAGTTCTTTCAAGATTACCCTTTGTCATTCCTTCTTGCAGTTTGTATATGACATGTCCAGGTGTGGTTTCCTTTGGGTATTTACCCTGCATAGTGTACTCCGAGCTTCCTGAATCTGTGGTTTGTTGTCTATATTTTGGAAAGCTTACAGCCATAATTACTTTAAATATTTCTTCTGTGTCATCTTTGTTCTCCTTCTGGTATTCCAATCATGCAAAAATTACACCTTTTGAAATTGTCCCACATTTCTTGGATGTTCTATTCTATTTTTTCTTCATCCTTTATTCTCTTTGAATTTTAGTTTGGGAAGTGTCTATAGACCTATCTTTAAGAACATTAATTCTTTCTTCAGTTGTGTTGAGTCTACTGATGGCCCATCAAAAACTTTCTTCAACTGTATTACAATGTTTTTGATCTAACATTTGCTTTTGCTTTTTTCTTAGAGTTTCCATCCTTCTGTTTACATTACCCATTTGTTCTTATAGCTCGTCTACTTTCACTATTAGAGTCTTTAACATATTAATCATAGTTATTTTAAATCTCCTTTCTGATAATAACAACATCTTTGTGACCTGAGTTTGGTTCCAATGATTACTTTGTCTCTTGAGACTGTTTTTCTTGCCTTTGGCATGTACTGTAATTTCTGTGGAAAGCTGGACTTGACATATTAGGCAACAGGAACTGAGGTAAATAGGCCTTCCATGTGAAGATTTATATTAACTTGGCAAGAACCTTGGCTGTATTTAATGTTTTCCATAGCCAGAGGCATCAGTTTTCTTAATGTCTTTATTTTTGTCTCCCCTGTTGACTTTGGACTTCCCTAAGTACCTTGGGGAGAATCTATGCCTTGCAGCTCTTTCCACTGTAATTCACTGTAATACTGGAGCTCAGTCAATGTGATGATAAGGTGTGGTGGAAGAGAAGCATTCTATAATCTTATAATTAAATCTCAGTCTTTTAGCGGGGCTGTGTCTCTGGTCTATGACCTTTACAAGTGACTCTCCAGTGGTATAGATTTTATTCTTCCCCATTCCCCATTCGTTTCTCAGGCCACAATATCCCCAGTCTATTTCCTTGAAGCCCTGAACCTGTTTACTATGTGTTTTTCCCCTTTAGATGATACAGGAATGCTAGAGTGTTCTAGAGTGGCAGGAATGTCCTTTCCCAGCTAAGACTGGCAAAGTCTCTTCCTCTGGAGGGAAGGCATTTGTTATGAAGAAGGCTGTGGGTGTATTTCACAAGGATTACCCTTCCCTTCTCCTAGCCAGAATTTTGAGGAACTCTTCCTCAGGTCTTCAGGAGAAGAATCTAGTGGGGTTCACGGAGATGAAGCCCACAAAAGCGTGGAAGACCCTCCAAGAATGCTGCCCCCAGTAGTATCTCTCTCACATTAGTCCACACTCAGCTCCCAACAATTCATCAAAATAACCACTTAACTGTCTTACCTGTTTATGGCTGCAGGAGCTTCTGTAGGCAAAGAAGATCAGGAGATCGGGGTTTTAGGAACAAATATTGTAAACCTTGAATGAAGAATCCCACCATGTGTGATGAAATATTGAAAACAGCTCTATGACTTGATAGATCTGTTTATTAAAAAAACTGAAAGGAAGAAGCCTTCTTATTTGTAACTTTTCATTCGATATAAGTGCAAACTTAAAAAAATATTGCAGAATGAGATATCATCTCACACCAGTCAGAATGGCCATCATCAAAAAATCTAGAAACAATAAATGCTGGAGAGGGTGTGCAGAAAAGGGAACACTCTTGCACTGCTGGTGTAATGTAAATTGGTACAGCCACTATGGAGAACAGTATAGAGGTTCCTTAAAAAACTACAAATAGAACTACCATATGACCCAGCAATCCCACTACTGGGCATATACCCTGAGAAAACCATAATTCAAAAAGAGTCATGTACCAAAATGTTCATTGCAGCTCTATTTACAATAGCCAGGAGATAGAAACAACCTAAGTGTCTATCATCGGATGAATGGATAAAGAAGATATGGCACAGATATACAGTGGAATATTACTCAGCCATAAAAAGAAACGAAATTGAGCTATTTGTAATGAGGTAGATTGACCTAGAGTCTGTCATACAGAGTGAAGTAAGTCAGAAAGAGAAAGACAAATACTGTATGCTAACACATATATATGGAATTTAAGAAAAAAAAATGTCATGAAGAACCTAGGGGTAAGACAGGAATAAAGACACAGACCTACTAGAGAATGGACTTGAGGATATGGGGAGGGGGAAGGGTAAGCTGTGACAAAGTGAGAGAGTGGCATGGACACATATACCCTACCAAACGTAAAATAGATAGCTAGTAGGAAGCAGCCGCATAGCACAGGGAGATCAGCTCGGTGCTTTGTGACCACCTAGAGGGGTGGGATAGGGAGGGTGGGAGGGAGGGAGACGCAAGAGGGAAGAGATATGGGAACATATGTATATGTATAACTGATTCACTCTGTTATAAAGCAGAAACTAACACACCATTGTAAAGCAATTATACTCCAATAAAGATGTACAAAAAATAAAATAAAATAAAATAAAATAATAAAGTTATCGGTGATTTTTTAAAAAAAATATTGCAGAAAGAGTACAAGAAGTGCTCATGTACACTTTTCCAAATTAATCAATTGTTTACCTTTAGGTTGATTCAATTCATATATGAATATTGTTATATATGAATATAATATGTATATGAATATAATATATATGAATATCATTTTTATGAATTATTTGAGAGGAAGTTGGAGACATTTTGCCCCTTTACCTGATAGTTCAGTGTGTATCTCTTAAGGAAAAAAGTTTCCTACATGACCACATTACAGTTTTCAAACTCAGGAGGTTTAACATTGATACACTATACAATACTGTTCTATAGTACACAGTCCATCATCAAGTATTGCCAATTGCCCAATGACAATGTCTAGCTGTTTTAAGGTTACATATTGCATTTAACTGCCATGTCTCTTTAATTACCTTTGGAAGGAAGGGGCTTGAAGTGCATTGGAATAGTGACAGGCTTGGGAAGAAATTATTTCTGTGGAAGGGAATTTTGACGTGGGCTGGAGAAGCATCCCTTGGAAGCTTAAAGGGAAGAAAAGAAGGAGAATAATAGTTTAAATTATTGACAATTATCAAATCACAAAACGAGAAAACATACCAATTCATAAGAAACTGCACTTTACTAACAGAACAAGGTACAGGTACCTTTGATATAAGAAACCAAGAACACAATGAAGCCCCTAACTCCTGCTTACATACACCTATTAATGCTGATTCAGAAAAAAATACAACACTTAAAGATGAAGAGGAAAATGATGTAAAATTACATACTTACAAAGCCACTTTATGAAGAAAACTTTAAATGAGAATAAAAATATTGCAGTTAATGTAAAGTCTCCCCTTAAAAATCAACCATTCAAACATAAAGCAGAGGAAAACTATTTTTAAAAACTCTCCAACATAAACTATATGCCTTTTAAGAAACATTTTCAAAAAAAAATTCCTGAGTCAAATATTCAAAATATCAGAATTGAAATGAATAACAGAAGTGATCATGCAAACAATGAAGTGAAGAAAATCATCATGGAAGATAAAATGAAAGTACAAGGTACTGAAGGTTGTAACTGGAAAAATGGATCTGATATGCTTGACAGCAAAGTATGTACTAGAAACTATTAGACTTTAAATTAAAATATAGTCTGAGCCTTCAGGTAAAAGACCCAGTTACTTACAAAAGAAATCAAATTAGCTTGTTATCACACAACTTGATAACCCCATACAAATCAAGACTAAAGTAAAAAAGTATTTTTAAATGTCAAGGAGAAAAATGTGAGACAGTTTTAGATATAGTTAAATATTCCTTTAAATATCAAAGTTAAAAGAAAAAACCCCACAGTTGACAGGTTTAAAAACTCAGAGATTTTGTTTAAAAAACCTTCCCAGGGAATTTTCCAGATGACAAATTTTATTAAACTAAAAGTTTGAGGATATTTAGCAGAAAGACTAGTAACAAAGTTTTAATGTATTTAGCAGAAAGACTAGTAACAAAGTTTTAATGTATTTAACTGGAGATCTAAGATTAAAACAAAGGTAAGGACAAGTGAAAGAATAGCATTTAACTCTTGTACATTATAAAACAGTATAAATAATGCACTAAAATAATAGGAGAAGAAAGTGAAGAGTACAGTCATCTCACTTATTAACCCTAGACATCGGTGAGAATTAGCATATATTATTTAAAACTGAAAGCCGAATAATAGAAGCCTAAATGAGGAAAAAGTGATTGATCTTATCATAAGGAAAAGTAATGACTAGAACAAAAACAAAGCTTTCAAACATTCAGAAAGAAATACAAAAAAAGCAAAGAAAACATACCAAATAGAGGAAACATGCTGTAAATATGGCATAATATTTCATACCATTTCACTGATAAGTTAGTTTTGTTTCTATTTACCAGTGATGAACAACCTGAAAAGGAAATTAAGAAAGCAGTCCCATTTAAAATAACATCAAAAAGAAATAGGAATAATCTACAAACAATAAATGCTGGAGAGGGTGTGGAGCAAAGGGAACCCTCCTGCACTTGCTGGTGGGAATGGAAATGGATACAGCCACTATGGAGAACGGTATGGAGGTTCTTAAAAGAACTAAAAATAGAACTACCATACAACCCAGCAATCCCACTACTGGGCATACACCCTGAGAAAACCATAATTCAAAAAGAGTCATGGACCACAATGTTCATTGCAGCTCTATTTACAATAGCCAGGACATGGAAGCAACCTAAGTGTCCATTGACAGATGAATGGATAAAGAAGATGTGGCACATATATACAATGGAATATTACTCAGCCATAAAAAGACACAAAATTGAGTTATTTTTAGTGAGGTGGATGGACCTAGAGTCTGTCATAAAGAGTGAAGTAAGTCAGAAATAGAAAAACAAATACCGTATGCTAAAACATATATATGGAATCTAAAAATAAAAAATGGTTCTGAAGAACCTAGGGGCAAGACAGGAATAAAGACGCAGACGTAGAGAATGGACTTGAAGACACGAGGAGGGGGAAGGGTAAGCTGGGACGAAGTGAGAGAGTGGCACGGACATATATACACTACAAATGTAAAATAGATAGCTAGTGGGAAGCAGCTGCATAGCACAGGGAAATGAGCTCGGTGCTTTGTGACCACTAGAGGGGTGGGATAGGGAGGACGGGAGGGGGACACAAGAGGGAGATATAGGGATATATGTATATGTATAGATGATTCACTTTGTTATAAAGCAGAAACTAACACACCATTGTAAAGCAATTATACTCCAATAAAGATGTTAAAAATAAATAAATAAATAGGAATAAATCTAACAAAGGAGGTAAAAGACTTGTACACTGAAAACTGGAAAGCATTGCTGAAAGAAATTAAAGACCAAATTAAGCAAATGAAAAGATAATCTGTGCTCATGGATAAGAAGACAATATTGTTAAGATACCAGTGTTAACCAAAGTGATCTACAGATTCAATGCAGTTCTTATGAAAATTTTAACAGCCTTTGTAGTCAATCCTCAAAACCATATGGAATTGCAGGGATCATGAATCACCAAAACAATCTTTAAAAAGAAGAATAAAGTTGGTAGACTCACCTCCTGAGTTTAAAACTATCTACAAAGATACAGTAATTAAGACAGTATGGTACAGGCATAAGGGCAGACATATAGATCAAAGGAATAGAATAGAGAATCCAGAAATACACCCACACATACATGATCAATTGACTTTCAACAAGTATGCCAATGCCATTCGGCGGAGAAAGAACAGTCTTTTCAACAAATAGTTCTGGAACAACTGGTTATCCATATGCAAAAAAATGAAGCTGGACTCTTACCTTACACCATACACAAAAATTTACTCAAAATGGATCAAAAACCTAAATGTAAGGGCAAAATCTACAGAACACTTAGAAGAAAACATTGAGGAAAATCTTCATGACTTTGGATTTGGCAATAGTTTCATAGATATGACACCAAAAGCACAGGCAACAAGAAACAAAAGTAAATTCACTTTATCAAAATTAAGAACTTTTGTTCATCAAAAGACACTAGTAAGAAAGCGAAAAGACAACCTACTCAGAGGGTGAAAATAATTGTACATTATATGTCTCATAAGGGATTAGTATCCAGAATAAAAAACTCCTAAAACTCAATAAAACAAACAAAATAAACACTAAATTCAAAACTAGGCAAAAAAGACATTTTTTCAAGGAAGATACACAAAAGGTCAATAAGCACATGAAAAGATGTTCCACATCATTAGGTATTAGGGAAATCCAAATCAAAACTACAATGAGATACCACTTCACAGCCATTAGGATGTCTATAATCAAAAATATTAATATTAATAACAAGTATAGGGCTTCCCTGGTGGCGCAGTTGTTGAGAGTCCGCCTGCCGATGCAGTGGACACGGGTTCGTGCCCCGGTCCGGGAAGATCCCACATACCGCGGAGTGGCTGGGCCCGTGAGCCATGGCCGCTGAGCCTGCGCGTCCGGAGCCTGTGCTCCACAACGAGAGACGCCACAACAGTGAAAGGCCCGCGTACCACAAAAAAAAAAAAAACAAAAAAACAAGTATAGGTATAGATAGTGTTGAGAGCTACATGACGTTGTGAATGTATTGAATTGTACATCTATGAATGATTGAAATGTTACATATTACATTAGGTATATTTTACCATAATAATAAAATTGATTAGAAAGAAAGATACAGAGTAGGGTGATGATAATACATGCAGCTTGTTGAAATGGATGATAAATTCTGCTAGACACCATGTTCTTAAAACATAATGGCAAAGTATCTTAAGGCAGGAAGGACTTCAAAGAAATTCTGGGGTCATTCGGGTTATATAGCTCTGTTTTTCAGACTGTTAGTAACATAATGGGTTCAGACAATTTGTCTCTACCCAGTATTTATAATCCTGGTCCAAGGCAGTTTCATGAACAAAGACTGGGCTATTTGAGAGATAACCCCAAGAACAATAACAAGAGTAGTGACCACAGTAATAAAATTTAAAGGATAATATATAATATAACTATATAATTTTAAACTTGAACTGGCTGTGGCAGTCATATTTAGGCTGGACGTTTTGCCAGTGGTAAAACTGAGGCACAAACAAATTTTCATTATTTGTTTCAGGTCAAAGAGTTACTTCTATCAGAGCTATGTTTCCAGACTTCCAATTCAGAGGCTCCTCTACTTTGCCACACTGATGTAATTTTTATTTATCCAGACACAATAATTACAACGGTTTTGAGAGTTAAGCACTGCATGGTTATTTGGCAACATAAAACACGTAACTTGAAAATGCTGAATGACACTTAAAATTAACAAAAATAAAACTCCACTGAATTTCAAAGAGCCCAGCTCATCCATGAAAGTATATTGGGACCAGAGGAAAGCCTGTCATTTCCTGTACTCTATTTCAAGTACTACATTTCTACATTTCAAGTACTCTATTTCAGGAATTCATCTGACCACTTTCCAGTTATCTCTGACTCTTACTGCTTCTTGATCCTGGCTTTCCTGATTAATCAATCCTCTCCCCATTTTGGCTCTATGGACTGCTTATCTAGCCTCTGTGATTAGCAACCAAACATTGGCTTTCCCTGCAGCATAGCGTTTCCTAATAATTTTGTTATTTGCTCTATATATCTATGAGCTACACGGATAAGAGGAATACATGCTTGGACTACCTGGGACTGATCATCCCTCCTCCAGGGCTTGTCAGAGGTTGCTGAACATGTTAAAGGAGACATTAAAGGCCACCTGATTTAACAATACAACCAATGTTCAAATGTACTCAATAGCTTCTGTCTGCCCACTTGCATCTCATAACTAAACTGGCTATTTCTGGCTGTTAGAGAATGTTTTCTTATATTTAAACAAACTATGTCTCCTTCTGAATTCTACCTCACTGGTTTCAGTTGTAGGTCTTGGAGTAAAACAGAATTTACCTGCTCCATCTTCCACGTGACACCTTCACGTATTTTTAAAGATTTTAGAAGTCCCCCTCCAAATCTGCTATTCCCCATTCTGAGATAAGGAGCAATCCAAATTCCTTCAGAAATTTATCAAATGAGTTTTTTTAATTCCTTAATGTCCCTGTCACTCTTTCAAAACATCATCCAGTTCTTTCATGCTCCTCTTTAAGTGTGATGTGCAGAGCCAGATACAACTCCCACCCCAGGCATTGTCTACCCCTCCTGAGAGGAACAGGAGTAAGATTCCCTATGATTCAGATACAGCATCTCAGTCCCATTTCTCCATTCTCCATCTGCATCCCACTGCCTCCAGCATCTTGCTCCATTTACATCTTCATCCTTTTCCAGAGCCTGTGATGCTTTCTCTTCCCTAGGTGGTTGCAACTCACCCTACTTGGGAAGAGCTTCCCTTTCCTTTCATGGAACGCCAGTGTTCTAGTTTCTGTTCCTTATCTTTCTTCTTGGTGGAAGGAAGAAGGTAATTCCAATTCTTCCAGGAAACCTAAGTTGAGATGTATTTCCCAAGCCTTCTGAGTACAGTGACTAACTTTCAGTTTACACATATACAGCAGATAATTGTCTACCACAGACCAGTATGTCATATCTCCTAAGGGCCACTGAAAGCTCCATTCTTTTATGGTTACTAGCAACGCACTAGGGTTTTTTCAAAACTAGAGCCTGCCCTGCTGTGCCCCCATACTGACCCTCATCCACACCTGTCAGTCCTGGTGGTACAAAAGAACTACCTGCAGAATTTCTTAAATTTCTTTTAAAAAATTGCCCCTCTCCCAAGGATTCTGATTCAATACGTTTTTATTGTTACTGCTGCTGTTGATGTAGATGTTATTTTTGAGTTCACGGGTGATTTTTTATCTAAAGCTTCTATTGAGACCAAAGACTCTGAAGTTTTGCTCACTCATCTACTAGCTATGAGATACGGGCAAGTTGCTTAAGGAATGTGAGCTTCAGCTTCTCACCTATGAAATGAAGTATAAATTAGGCCTATTATATAGTTCTTAATATAGTGTTTCAAAAACATTTAGCACCATATTTGACATAAAATTTATATTTAATTCATGGTAGCTACCTCTCAGCAAATCCTACTATGCAAGTAAATGCCTTCTCACCATTTTTGGTCTACCTTAACCACTTCCTCCACCAAAGACAGAGTTAGTCTCCCAAATCTGGGTACTAACAGTATCTCATACAATATCAGTTATTGTACTTTTCATATAACTGGATTATAAAGACCTAGCAATGAAATATTCCTCTGAGAATATTGTCAAACCAATATTCCTGAAATCTTTAGCTCTGACAAAGATAACTATTCAAACTTATTTATCTATGATCTTTACCAAGAACCCTTAGTAGATTATATAAAACGACCAATAAAAAATCATTCCCTGGGACTTCCCTGGGGGTCCAGTGGTTAAGACTACACCTTCCAATGCAGGGGGTGTAGGTTTGATCCCTGGTTGGGGAGCCAAGATCCCACATGCCTCGTGGCCAAGAAACCAAAACATAAAACAGAAGCAATATTTTAACAAATCCAATAAAGACTTTAAAAATGGTCCACATCAAAAAAAATATTTTAAAAAAAGTACACTTTAAAAAAAAATCATTCCCTAAAACATCCTTCACTTAGGGGCCCAAACTTATAGCTAAAGAATGAAATTTTATTAAAACATAACCTGTAAGATGTTTGAAATTTTAATTTCTTTGGGGTGGTTTTTCTTTTCGTTTATCAAAAAGACACAAAGAAGAAGAATAAGAAAGACCTCTATATTCTAATTGCAAATCCATGACATAAATTATTGGCAGATTCACTTTTGTTGGATGAGCTAATGTGATTTTCAAAACTCCCAACTGAGCTAATGTGATTACACTCAGTTCCAATTAACCAGGGGTCAACCTGAGCCAAGCCCGTGCCCCTGACCTAACACAAGCTGAGGTCGATAATGGAAAAAGGGATGGCATCTGCTCAATAAGGAAAGCATCCCAGTCATCAGATTGTACGTGGGAAGACAAAGCTGTGTTGGCACTGCTCTCTCATCATTTGTCCAAAGGGACGTATATAAGCATCTCAAAGACAGCAAATTGTGATACCAATGCTAGAAAACCTCACAGTTCAGCTCTCTTTTGCACACAGGAGGAAGTTAGAGCCTGGAAGGGAGAAACCATTTACCTTAGGTCCTGACTGTGGCATGACTCTTTCAACACATCATGCCATTTCAGATGACTTTCTAGCAAAAATGCATGTGGACCCAGTATGGGGCGTCATTTGAAAATGCCCCACCTATAAAATATGCTACGGAGCTTAAAGACATGTTTCCTCTATCCTTCCCCCACAAAAGCAAGGAGAATTATAAGCAACTTCAAATTAAGTTTTAATTGCAGTGGTTTTCAAGTGATTAATATGTTTACTTTTTCTCCTGAATTACTTATAATGAATTGTGCAGTGTTGTTTTTTCCCATGTCTCTCAAGAACAGAAAAGGATTCCACACTAGGGAAATACATTTGCTTCTAAACCAAGAAGGGCAAGCCCAGTACCCACCTGATTCCAAGCTTCTGTGAATAAAGGAGTTTTGTCCAAAGGTGATCTTTACAAAAATGGTTTGCATTGACAGGTAAAACGTGTAAAATACACCAAGGATATTTTGAATAGCTTACTTTGCATATGTACCACATTGATATCCATTGCGTAACACTCAATACACCAAAATAATTTCTCTCATACCTCTCTTTTTCTCCTCCTCTGCTCCTACTGCCACCTTCTCTTCTTCTCACACCACTCCCTTTCCTAGTCTCCCCCATATCTCTTTGTGTGATTCTCTCCCTCTCCATCACAAAATTGCTCCAAATTTGTCTTAGATGGCTAATATAACCTACCTGTAAGTCAATCTCATAACTAATTCATGGTGAGCATTACATGAGAAATAAGCACAAAATAAATGTATTCGCTGTTAAAACTAAAATTATGAAAACTGAGTAAAATTGATCAAAGAATCATATATTTTTGATGCATTTATAGCCACAAAAATTCACCAAAGAGTACTGGACTTAGAGGAAATTATTGCCACCAAAGAAATCCCCTGGTGACAAAAAGCCAGGATAATTAATATGTGACTGATGAACTAAATATTAGTCTTAAATTTAAATTGAATAGAATTAATTTTGATAATATTAATTTTATGAAATTAAAAATGAAAATGGGAAATTAGAAATGGCTTAGTGGTTCTTTTTTTTTTTAAAAAAAGCAGCCACAAAATTAAATTGATTTAATACAATTTACCACTGTCTTAAAAATTTATCTGTGGCAAAATATGACTAAAATGTTTGCATTAAAATGGCTAAGTCAAAATATTGTGTACCCTATGAGCTATTGTCAGCAATGATAAAAAGTTTAAGACTTGTCTAAGAGTAACTCCACAGCTTCCATGACAGGGTAGATAATATCATTATCTTCAATAATAAGGATATTCAAACTTTTTCAAGTGCCAGAAGCATGCAGTTCTCCAGAAGCTGGTGCCCAGCTCTGAATGAAAGATTTCAATCATGGTTGATACATACAGGCAGGTCCATAGATTGTAGTACATAATTTAGCCCTATGAATCTTGTATGTCCCTTATAAACTGAAACTTACAATTATTCCCCTATATCGTGGTTAATTTGTAAAGTAAGTAGGCTAGTGTCTCAGCATTCTCTTTGGTTTTTCACTGAGTTATTAAGAAGGCATTTTCCCAAATCCTTGATCAAAGCAATAACAAAAATGGAAGAACCTACATCTATAATGGAGATATACAGGGATGAATTGACTGCTATCTCTCCTGAGCTGTAGTTGTTGTGGAAAATGGTTTAAGTAGACTGACATTTGATTCATACGGTGAGTGTGTGCATGTGTGTAAATATATGTATGTGTATGCATATAATATTTAAATATAGAAGAACATATAGAGAGAATATTTTATATATATGTATACAGTGCATAGTGTAGTGAATATATAACTGAGATACACGTGGATCTGTATCAATGTACACACTTTGCAGTGGGAGAGGGGGCTTTCCACTGTGAATAAAATTCATATTTTATGGCAAGACAAGAAAAAATTTAAACATAAAAACTTGTCTCTGCCCTTCAGCCTCCTCTCTCCCCTCTCCTGTGCATTGTATATCTGTATTATGCACCAACCAACCTCCCCCATCAGAGAAATACCTGCTCAACCACAAAGAGTAACATTCTCCCAGCACCAACAAGACAACTCCTTAAAAGATATTCCTTCTCGAGGGGGTCATGAGAAGCCACCAGTCTGTGCCTACAGATCTGGATCGTGCAAACTATCTATGTCATTTAAGGTACAGCCCTCTGTCTAAAAATCTACATAACGCTGCTTTGACCTTTAACAGGGAGAACATTCCTCGGAGCTTTCTGAGAGGCTGTTCCCGGGTTATAATCCTCAATTTGGCTTGAAAAAAATTTTCTATTTCTTTCTTAGATCGACTAATTTTTTCCTCAATACCAGGCAGGGGTAGCAGCATGTTCCAAATTTCTTAGTTGAAAAGGCAATAAACGTAATCAGTGGAGGAAGCTCCAAGTGGTGTGAGTGTCTGGACTGTGGAAGACAAAGCTGGTGACTTGTACATCCCTAAGTGAACATAATAGGTCTCAATGAATAACTTGCTAATTATTTTTCCTTCCATTGTTATAAGCTCAAAACCTCACCTAAAAGCAGTTACTTTATCCTAGGTAAAAATGCAATATGGAGAATTTCCTACTCGATTATGCAAAGGATCCAATAGCAATAAAGTCACAGATAACAAGGAAAAACATGTATATATGAAGATGAATGGCTTAGATTGGAGGAGGAAAAAACCCATCCACCCATGAATGGCCCCAGGCAAAACCGTCAAAGTACAGAACTTCCTTCCAGCTGCCCTTAAGCTCTTTGTTAGATTTCCTTTCTCTTTGCTTTCTAGCTTTATCTCAGTGCTCACAGACGGTCACCAGGATCATCTTCATGTTTCATTTCCAGTTTTACATTTTAAAAGTGAATATTTTCACGCTGACGTATTTAGTAGGAGGGGTACTAATAGCTGCACTTTACTTTAAAAGGGCACCTAAAGGGGCTTCCCTGGTGGTGCAGTGGTTGAGAGTCCGCCTGCCGATGCAGGGGACACGGGTTCGTGCCCCGGTCCGGGAGGATCCCACATGCCGCGGAGCAGCTGGGCCCGTGAGCCATGGCCGCTGAGCCTCCGCGTCCAGAGCCTGCGCGTCCAGAGCCTGTGCTCCGCAGCGGGAGGGGCCATAGCAGTGAGAGGCCTGCGGACCGCAAAACAAACAAAAATAATAAAATAGATGAAAGTGGAAAGGGGGCTGGGTAGCTGGATAGAGGTGTGATAAAGCCAGTACAGTAAAATGTTAACAGTAGAATCTAGTAGTGGGAGGAAGGGTGTATATACTTTGCTATATGTATGAAAACTTTCCTAATAAAATGCTGAAGAAACTGTGGGCATAATGGCCCAAATTCAGCCAGCAGGAGCCTCCACAATTTTGCTCCTGAGTCCTGTTAACATGAATCCAGTGTCTTCAATAGCTTGTTTGCTATTTGTTATGACAAGATGTTCCAGACTCATCTTGTTTACTTCCTGTTCCCACCTAGAAACAGACAGTGGAAAACAGTGTTTCAAGACAACAGTCTTAGTGTTAGGGATACTCATTGAGACTGGGCTGGACATTATTTTATGGGCCTTTTCAGAGTACAGAGTGGAACCAAGCAAATGTTCCTTGTGGGGCACTCCCCCCCCGAGGACAAAGCCCCCTCCATGCCCCCTGCCTCTTGTTTATAGAAAAGCTAAAGTCTCCCAGGCCTCCCTGAGTCACAAAAGAGCAAACTGGAGCGCTGAAGCAGTTAATGATTAGGACGAGAGAGTCACATACTCCATGTCTGATGCACATTCTTGGGCTGTTTTACAGATACTGTAACTGCCACCGGAGGGAAAAAGCTTGACGACCAGACTGCAGCCATGACATTAGCTGCTCCGTCTTGAGCAGTACTGAATCTGTGGCCAGCACAATTCCAAGAACTGGCCTTAAGAGAATGGGATTAACACTATTGCTCACAATAATCTATATCTTTGCGGGCATCAAAATAATTGTAGCTGTTCTGCCTGTATATGTAAAAGGGCATCTATAACTGTCAGCAAAGAGATGCTACAGACCCATGTCGAGTCTTCCACTCTAAGAATAAGGCACCCTATGTCATCATGAAGAAGGTACAGAAGACGGACCTTCGCCCATAATCCCCATAGAAATGGAATGATATTCTGCGAAGTGGGGATTTGTAACCAGCCTTTGGCAGGAAAGAGCTCTCTGCAGAAGGCCCCTTTTGCCTTGTCACTAACCTTAACCGGGCACCCCCCTTGCTCTACTCATCTCTGGCCCTAGCACACTATTGTATCTTTTGATCATACAATACCTTGCCTAACCTGTTGGTTCTTTCCATGGATCAAATAAGTAGAAATGATGAATAAGTAGTTAACAGATGACCAGATCTCTTCCCTAGCTTCCCCTTCAGTAATCTCTTGAACAAACTGTGAATACGATAGCATCTAAGGAAAGACCACAAGAAGTCAACAGGCCTGCACGCCATGGGGGATGGCGGCAACTTTGACCCCCTATCTCAAAGATTAACTGAGATTACTTCCTTTTTTCCCTTTAAAATTTTTCACAGCTGAGCAGAATCTTCGGAGACGGTTTTGGAGGGACACCGAGTCCACCATCTGCCCAGATTGCTGCCATTCTGATTAAAAGTTGTTCTACCAACAATTGCCTCTCGGGCATTAATTTTTTTTTTTTTTTTTTTTTTTTTTTTTTTGCAGTACGCGGGCCTCTCACTGTTGTGGCCTCTCCCATTACGGAGCACAGGCTCCGGACGCGCAGGCTCAGCGGCCGTGGTTCACGGGCCCAGCCGCTCCGCGGCATGTGGGATCTTCCCGTACCGGGGCACAAACCCGTGTCCCCTGCACCGGCAGGCGGACTCCCAACCACTGCGCCACCAGGGAAGCCCTCGGGGATTAATTTTTGAGGCTGAGCAGCAGGACCTGAGTTCAGTGACAAGAGCTAGGATAGAGATAAGAGGAAAGAGCAAGAGAGATGCTTTTAAAAATAAGATGCCCCATGAGTACGTACTGATATTTCCTTTTCAAGTTAATACTACAGGGATTTCCCTCACCCTGTCCTATATTACTTCTGTATATTTTCCCACACTGAGAATCTCAATCCTCAAGGCACAGAATATAACAGAAATAGAATATCCCACAATTCCTCTTTGCTCTATCCCACATTATACAAACAACAATCTCCAAAAGGTGATACTAATATAACAATTCTGATCACTTAAACCAATTAAAATTTTTTGCATATACTTGCCCCATTCTCCCCCCCCCCTTTTTTGAAGTAATGTATTAACATTATCAGAGCATATAAGCTGATACATACTGTGCTCTCTTTTAATCCTCATTTAGTCTTATTTCTATGGATAACTTTATGTTTTATGCTCATCATTGATATCTTTCTACTCATTTTCATCTAGAACATCTCTAGTAGATTCCTCAAGAAAAGCTCATGGAAACAATATTTCTTTAGTTCTTGCATGTTAATTACAGTTTGTGTCCTTTATAAATGAAAGTCAGTTTCCATTAAAATCCTTAGCTCACATTTTCTTTCCTTGAGTATCTTAATTACTCCCTTTTCTTTAGGCATAAAAGATCACTGTTGAAAAGTCTGATTATAATCTAACTTTCCTCCTTAAACATCTCTTCTATTTAGATGTTCAAAGGATTTTTTTTGTTTCTCTTTAAAGTCCAGTAGTTTTACTAGAATAAGTCTTGGTGTTGGTCATTCTAGATTTATATTTTCAGGTACATAGTGTGTTCTTTCCGTCACCTTGGAGGAAGACAGGGAACCAACTTAAAAACTGATAGAGGGAAAATATCAAGCATTGAATCTGTCTTTTCTGAACACTGCGTAACCAAACAGTAGATAAGAGAAAGATCTATTCATAAGAATATTTTAAGCTCATAAATGAAAAAAAAAAAAAAGATTGAAGTAGAACATCACTATTTTGCATGAGAGCTGACTTATTTTAGATTCCAAATCTCTTATGTTGCCCTTGAGGGTGACTGCATGTAATTTAATAAATCTGTAGTCATCAGCCATCTTAAATGATTTGCTATTGATGTGATATAGGTAGGACAGGGCAGTTGCGGGTAAAAGAATATACTGGCTTCCTTCATGGAGGCTGTGCTGTCTAAAATAACCTCTCAAACTTTTCGAAGCCTTATTTACAGGACATGTACATTTAGAGGTGGTCCATCAACAATGCAGGCAACACCACAGCATATCAAATAAACATCCTAAATACAGCTTTCCAGGCACATTGGTGATGGAAACAAACAAAAGCTGACTAAAATCACATAAACATTAACAATACTCAATATGGATAACAAGAGCTAGACCTTCCTAAGAATTTACTAAGTGCAGCCCTGGACTAATCTCATTTGATTCTCACAAAAGCTTTGAGGCACATACTGATATTTTCCCAATTTATAAATCAATTGTACATTTCTCCTGGGTTATATATAGTCTATCTCTGAAACCAGTCACACTTTTAAGAGGGTGATGTTTTACTGATTGACTTATAGTGAGACTCCTAGGAGTTTGGAAACTTCTCCATAGTCATATATGTAAGAAACATGGCAGTAAAGAAAATAGGCATCAGTCCCAGAAACAAGAGATGGAGAGTATAGGGGGAGCTCTCATCTACTTGAAACAAACCTTACAGATGTTGCCAAGAGTAAGTCCCAATTCCTCTTCCTGAGAAATATTTGCTGTATCCAAAGGGCAGTCAGGTGGGAAAAAATAAGACCCCCTTCTACAGCTCCTGCACTGAAGAAGATAGGGATGAGGCTTCATAATTTTTCCCAAAAACCTGCAGAATCAACTGTGTCCAAGATTAATGGAGGCACTCGTAGAGCACTTTCAACACCCTGGAGGAGAAGAATATGTGCAAAGATGGAGGTCCCTGCTAGGACTGCCCAGAGCCCAGGTCCTTCCACAAAACCCACACTTTACAGAAAATGAGTCACAGCTTTTTGGCATAGGATACCAAAGGAGAATAGTAACAGTTTCTATTAGATTAGTTCTGGAACCCAAAGAGAAGTCACTATGCTAGAACAAATATCACAAGACAGTAGACTTTTTCTTGTTGAACGCTGAATAAACAAGAAATAACACTGAAGTCTGAAAAATAACTGGGGCAGCATAAAAGAGAAAGATACACACAGAATACAAGGCAGAGAAAGGACATATTTTTAAAAATTATTTACTCTAGTAAACATCGGTTTTATAATCTCAGTGAAAGTGAAGAATAACCAAACATAAAGCAAAAGGTGAAAGATGATGTGAAAAACTAAGAGACAAATGAAAATTGAGAAGTCACTGTAAGGAAAGAACATAGGGAAACTATGATAAGATTTAAGATGGCATTGGTAGCAATAAAGGACAGAATCTATGTTCTGTAGTAGATTACAAGCTTACTGCTATGACCTGAATGTTTGTGTCCCCCAAAATTCATGTGTTGAGATCCCAACCCCTAAGATGATGGTATGAGGAGATGGGGCCTTTGAGAGGTGATTAGGTTATGAGGGCAGAGCAGTGCCCTCATGACTGAGTTTAGTGCGCTTATAAGAAATAAATTTCTGTTGTTTATAAGTCACGCAGTTTATGGTGTTTTTTATAGCAGTCCAAATGGATTAAAACACTTACAAACTTGAGAAATTCTCCTAAAATGAAAAGAAAAATATAAGTTATGAAAGCAATCAGAATGAAGAAATCAGATTATGAAGAATAGCTTATAATTTAAAATATGGATAGTGTTTCAATGAGGTCAGGATCAATATTATAAAAGCAATAATCAGCTGCATAAAAGAAATATTTTCCTATATCTATATGTACACCTGCAAATTCATAGGACAGATCATTAAAAAAGAATGTTCATGAAAGAAACTAATGTTTAGATTTATGCCAGTGATTTTTTTTAACTTCAAGCTTAAAGAAATAATGATGCCAGCATCTAGGCAGCCACAAAGTAAAAAATAGAGAGCTGGACTCCCAATTCTCTATAGCAACTCTAATTGCCAAAGAACAAAGTACTGAGGTCTTTAAAATTGAGTGAAAAATACCGTGACCAAGAATTCTAAAGCCAGCCACCTTATCATTTACATGTGAAAGCAACAGAAAGCCACTCATATATGCAAGTATGCAGAAAATAAACTCTATATACTACTTTTCTGGGAAAAAAAGAACTAGTCTCAAAGTAGTAAGAAAAAGTCAACATAAATAACTAAAAACCAGAAAATATATACTGTTATAAGGACTAGCATTCAAAATAGTAAAATGTAGAATTAAATCCAAAAATCTCATATAAATGTTTTACTGTGCATATTAAAAATACTATTTGAAGAAAATATTTAGTCTTAACCTTGGATTAAATAGTTTTTTAAAGTATTTTTTAAATAATAGTAATAAACTCACAAAACTTTACAAATTTTTCTGACAAAAGAAAATAAAATTGGAGGTAGTAAAGTTTACTAATTGACTTTTGTAATAATAAAGGGAGTTTTATTATTGATATTGCTAGAGAAGTATAGTTTTTAAATAATTTTTTAAGAAAAGGTAACTATGAAACATATAAGAAAACATGTAAGAAAAGGCTCTTTGAAATTTAAAATATTGCACCTAAAATACAAAATTCAATATAAAAATTGGAAATAGGGTCAAGAAAATCCACCAAGGGACTTCCCTGGTGGCGCAGTGGATAAGACTTCACACTCCCAACGCAGCGGGCTTGGGTTCAATCCCTGGTCTGGGAACCAGATCCCACATGCATGCTGCAACTGAGAGCGTGCATGCCACAACTAAGAAGCTGGCGAGATGCAACGAAGGAGCCCACCTCCTGCAACTAAGACCTGATGCAACCAAATAAATAAATAAATATTTTTTTAAAAAAAAGAAAATCCGGGCTTCCCTGGTGGCGCAGTGGTTGAGAGTCCGCCTGCCGACGCAGGGGACACAGGTTCGTGCCCCGGTCTGGGAAGATCCTACATGCCGCGGAGTGGCTAGGCCTGTCGGCCATGGCCGCTGAGCCTGCGCGTCCAGAGCCTGTGCTCCGCAGCAGGAGAGGCCACAGCAATGAGAGGCCCGCGTACCGCAAAAAAAAAAAAAAAGAAGAAAATCCACCAAAACATATTGAACTTAATATTATAAAATAAAAAGGTGAAACAGATGTGAGAAGAGGTAGAGAGTATGACAGTAGCTCTAATCCTCTCATTTTAGACAGTAGGAAATCAAATGACTCTAAATTTTATAGAAGAAATAAAGCTTTAAGCATATTATTTAAAGTTACAAAGGCAATCAGGAGGATAATAAAAATAACACTATAATTGTCAAAACGTGGGGGATAGGCAAAAGGGGAGATGAGGAATAATGTAAGTGGCCTAAATATTTTTCTGAGCCCAGAGTCAGTGTTCATTAAACGTTCAGCAAATATTGAACATTTATTATGTATTAAGCACTGTTCTGGTTGCAAGAGACCCATCAATGAACAACAGACTGCTTGCCCTCATGGAGCTTCCATGATAGAGCAGAAAAACAGATAATAAGCAATAGACCTATGCTTAAGGAAGGGAGCCATTACAGAAACATGGAATCAGGAGAGGGTCACCATACAGGATAAGTGAACCTGGGGCAAGGCACTTGGCCATGTATGATGATCTTGCCAAGAGCTCAGATCTATGCAAATTGGCCTTTAGGGTATAGAGCAGAGAGGTTTAGGGTGAAGAGTGGATTGGGAAGGACAAACAGAAGACATACAGTACAATACATTGATAATAAATAAGGATGCTGTCCTAAGTTGTCTGAAGATTATGCATGCTCTGAGGGAAAGGCAAATGTAGGATGAATCAGAAATGATGGTGTAGGAAGGGACTTGCACTTTTAAATAGAGGTGTTCAGGTAACTTCTCACTGAGAAGATTTGATTTAAACAAATACTTGGAAAAGGTGAAGGGGTGAGCCTTGTGAATATCTAGTGCAAAAGTTATTCCAAGGAACAGAAGCAGCCAGTGCAAATTCTAATCCTAGGAACATGGCTGAAGATAGAACACGGAACCTGAAAACGATCATTCAGCTTCAGCATATCAGAGAGGTTAAGTGTTGGATAACACTGCATTCATTCAGCAGGTATTTATGGATCACCAACGACATGCTTCTTATTCTTCTAGGTCTGAGTGTCCAGGATATTATAAGAGACAAGGTACTAGTTCTCTGGAAGCTTACATGTTAATGGGATAGATATCAACTAGCCAAGTAAACGAGGAGATAAACATGGTGACTTTAGATCATGGTGCGTTCTGTAAGGAAAACAAACCAAGGTAAAATGAGAAAAGGAAGTAGGAAGGCAGAGCTTGTTTCAGATTAAGTGGTCTCTGAAGAAGTGGCCTGACACTAAAATCATGAGGAAACAGTCAAGGGAAGAGCTGAGTTAAAGGGTTCCAGCCAGAGGGACAACAAACCCAGAGATCTGAAGCAAGAGAGCACTCAGGGCATTTGCCAATTAGAAAGAAGACTGGTTTAAGAAATAAAAAACAAACCAAAACAAAAAGAAACAGTTAAGTAAGTAGACAGATAAAGAGACAGATATGACATGATCTAGCTTATATGTGAAATCTAAAGAAATGGTACAAATGAACATATTTACAAAACAGAAGCTGAGTCACAGATGTAGAAAATAAACTTGTGGTTACCAGAGGGGGAAGGGGGACAGGGATAAACTGGGGGGATTGGGATTGACACATCCACACTACTGTATATAAAATAGGTAACTAATAAGAACCTCCTGAATAGCACAGGGAACTCTATCCAATACTCCATAATAAACTATATGGGAAAAGAATCTAAAAAAAAATGCATATGTATAACTGACTCACTTTGCTATACAACAGAAACTAACACAACATTGTAAATCAACTCTACTCCAACAAAAAAATTAATTAACAAAAAAGAAATAGTTAAACATGGATTATCTTTAGGATGCAGAACTGGTAATGAGGATCAACAAAGGAAGAAACTATTTTTTTTCTATTTGTCTTTCGGTTCTACTTGAGAAAAGCTAAAACTCCTGAAATACTGCACGTTGAATAACAATATCAAAATATGTAAAGTAAAAGCAAGGTGAAACAGATCAGTACCAGAGCGGTTGGAGTCTTTAACACATATCCATCTGTCCTAAAATCAAATGGACAAGACGGTGGAGTGGGAAGATCCTGGGTTCGCCACCTTCCACAGACTTACCAAAACTACATTAGAGCAACTATCTCTGAGAATGACCTGAAGCCTAGCAGAAAAGATCTTCTACAACTAAGCATAAAAAGAAAAGAAATTTTGATAATTTTCCTTCCATACATATTTCTGTGCATACATGTACCCCAAGGTATCTTAGATACTATACTTAATGCTTTATAGCCTGAGATGGGTACAGTTGAGATGGATAAGAGCGGCAGAGAGGCAGTTCTGGCCTCAGCTCATTGTACTGGCATGGCAACCCACGCAGGAGTGTTATCACAGTTGTGGACGTCCTCCTGAGGAACAAGAGGTGCACACTCCACCATGGCCTACCCAGTCCATTTGACCTGCGCTGGGAAGACGAGATTCCTATGGTCTGGGTTTGAAAACCAGCAGGGCTTATGTCCAGGAGAGCCAGAAGTCTGTAGGAAACCCAGACTTCACCCTTAAAAGGAACACAAAAACTCTTTCACTCCCAGTCCTGGTGCAGAGGCAGCAGTTTGAAAAGCACCTGGGTCACACATGAAGGAGATTCACACAAATTTGGGCGGAGGTACCCAAAGGGCAGGGATCTGTTGGAACATGCTCCAGGTACAAAGGCACTGGCAGGCTACCCAAAGCAATCTGCAGATCCAATGCAATTCCTATCAAAATACCAAGAGCAGTTTTCACAGAACTAGAACAAATAATCCTAATATTTGTATGGAAAAAAATTTTTGAGTTGGGTTTTTGACCCTTGCCTACTCATTTCTCAAGGCTCCTACCAACATTTTTATCTAATAACACTCCTCTGTCCAAACATCAAGTCTCATTATCCTTCTAATCAATTTCCTCACATTTCACACCACCAATACTCAGCCCCCTACCTTAGTCCCCTTTATTTCATTATATCTCATCACATCTTTCTGATATATAAATACAGTCAAGTTATTTGCTTATTAAAGATGTCACTGGATCCCTCTGGTTTAAGTCCAAACTTCCCCATATGGGCCACTGGATCCTTCCTGAT
The DNA here is from genome assembly GCF_949987515.2 of Delphinus delphis. Lineage (NCBI taxonomy): Eukaryota > Metazoa > Chordata > Mammalia > Artiodactyla > Delphinidae > Delphinus > Delphinus delphis. The sequence continues at coordinate 101,657,387 of NC_082688.1, forward strand.
TGGGGCCCTTTATTGTAATATCTCACCACCCACCAATTATTGTACTTTAGCCATACCCAAAAGTTTTGGATGCCATGCTGCTTCTCTCTTCTGTACCTGGGAAGGAGCTTTTAGCCCTTACACTAAAAATAGATGAGTCTCATGGTTTCCCTGAGAGTTAAGGCTAGAACACAGAGAAGTTTATGAGACTGATTTCCAAACGATCAAAGAGCTGAGGGAAATTCTTCAAAATAATGAAAGAAAGGACAGAATTGCATGTGGGGAAGAGAATTGTGGTGGGAAAGGTCTGAAACACAAGTTGCTACTGATAAGGAGGTGGGGACCATATGAGGAACTGGGATGAGAATGAGGCCAGGGAAGCTGACATCAGAAGTGCAAAAGCAGTGAAGACAGGCTTTTTACAAGTGTGAGCCTAGTTCAGAAAGAAAATGAGGAGATTGGTGATTCCTTCAAAGGGTTGCACGGTTGCACAGTGGTTCCTTCAAAGAGTGTCCACATTTTTGTGAACAGAGTTGGAAAGTAGAAAGAAATACCACAAAACATGTATTTTTCCCAAGAGTCAAACCCTTGTCAGACTGCTCTTCTTATGACATAATGTCCTCAGAACTAGGAAGTGTTTAAATTTCATGTAACCTATTCAGTTATGAGGTTAATAATTAAAGGGGAAGATATCTGAATACACATTTTAAAATGCAACAGATGCTTTAAAAGGGTATTGTTTCCTGCACCAAAGATAAAGTGTGACTTAAAAATTCATGTATGAAATGTCACCTTGAAAGTATGAGGACAGCTGCACACACTATTAAATGAAGCCACAAGTAAAAGCCATTGGCACTGTGAACAGAAGTTAATAGAGACCAAAAAACAAAAAAAAAAACAAAAAAGGAATGGAGGGGTGGCAGAAGGCACATCTGACATTAATTTACGGAGATATAAAAGACACATCTTTTGCAATAACATAAAAAATATTTTTCTTACAATAGAGGTAACTTGTGTTCATTATAGGAAAAACAAATGAGAAAAAGAAGGAAATTAGAGTCACAAATAACCACAAGAGATAGCAATTACACCTATTAACATTTTGAGAATTCTCCTTCCATACATAGTTCTGTGCATACATGTACCCCAAAGTATCTTAGATACTTAGATACTTAATGCTTTATAGCCTGATTTTTTTACATTATAAAATATCAAGAACATTTTCTGCATTAATTATTCTTCTAAAGCATATTTTATGACTACAGTATTCAACTAATTAGATCTAGGATGCTTTATTTATAGAGTACCTACTCAAACACTTGAAGAGTAATAACTACTTTTGCTTTTATCTGCAATGTTATTATGAACATCCTTACAGCTCAGCTTTATATAGGCTTTCATAATAATGTCATTGAGACAATATTTCTCAAACCATATTGTGCGAAGGTCTAATCCCTTGAAGTATTCCCCCCACAAAACTATGGTTAAATAAGTTTAGACAAGAACATTTGTTTGTGTTCTCTTGAAGTTTACAATATACATTAGCACATTAAAATTCTGAGAAATTCTCTTGGTTAAAAGCCTTATTTAAGCAAGCATTTTGTCAAATTGTTTAAATCACTGAAAATCCTTCATGTTCAGGTACAATTGTTAATATGCCTCAGAAATGCATATCTTAGAATTCTTAAACACGAAATTGGAGGGAGGCCTTCAAGAAGGCAGAGGAGTAGGACGTAGAGATCACCTTCCTCCCCACAAATACATCAAAGATACATCTACATGTGGAACAGCTCCTACAGAACACCTACTGAATGCTGGCAGAGGACCTCAGACTTCCCAAAAGGCAAGAAAATCCCAACATACCTGGGTAGAACAAAAGAAAAAACAGCAACAAAAGAATAAGAAAGGAACCCGCACCTCTGGGAGGGAGCCGTGAAGGAGGAAAGGTTTCCACACACTGTGGAGGCCCTTCACTGGCAGGGACAGGGGGTGGGCAGAGGGAGAAGCTTCAGAGCCACGAAGGAGACTGCAGCAACAGAGGTGCAGAGGGCAAAGTGGAGAGATTCCTGCACAGAGGATCAGTGCCGACAAGCACTCACCAACCTGAGACAGTTTTCTGCTCACGTGCTGGGGCGGGTGGGGGCTGGGAGCTGAGGTTTGGGCTTCGGAGGTCAGACCCCAGGGAGAGGACTGGGGTTGGCTGTGTGAAGACAGCCTGAAGGGGGCTAGTGCACCACAGCTAGCTGGGAGGGAGTCCGGGAAAAAGTCTGGAGCTGCCTAAGAGGCAAGAGACCATTGTTTCAGGGTGCGCGAGGAGAGGGCATTCCTTCCCCCTGTGCCCACAGAAGGCAGAGCACTGCCTAAGCAAGCTCCAGAGTGGCACGCAAGCCAGAGACGGGCATGAACTGCTGCTAACACTGCTGCCTCTGCCATCAGGAATCCTTTGTGCAAGCTCAGGTCACCACCCACCCCCCAGGAGCCTGTGCAGCCCGCCACTGCCAGGGTCCCGTGATCCAGGGACAACGTCCCCAGGAGAACACATGACACACCTCAGGCTATTGCAATGTCACATCGGCCTCTGCCACCACAGGCTCGCCCTGCATTCCAATTATGACTACCATACCCCTTCTTCTCCCCAGCCTGATTGAGCAGGAGAGCCCTAATGAGCTGCTGTTTTAGCCCTGTCCTGTCTGGGTGGGCAACAGACTCCTGAGGGTGGCCTACAGGCAGGGGTGGGGCCAAAAGCAAAGCTGAACCCCAGGAGCCGTGTGAACAAAGAAGAGAGAGGGAAATTTCTCTGTGCAGGATCAGGAGCAGCAGATTAAATCCCCACAATCAACTTGATAAACTCTGCATCTGAAGAATACCTGAATTTACAATGAATGTTCCCAAAATTGAGGCAATGGACTTTGGATTGGGGTTTGCCTTCTGCATCTAATTTGTTTCTGGTTTTGTTTATCTTACTTTAGTTTTTAGTGCTTATGATCTTTGGTGGATTTGTTTACTGGTTTGGTTGCTCTCTTCCTTTTTTATATTTTTTTTTATTATTATTTTTTTATTTTTAAATTTTGTTTTCCTTTTTCTCTTTTTGTGAGTGTGTATGTGTATGCTTCTTTGTGTGATTCTGTCTGTTCAGGTTTTCTTCTACCATTAGTCTTAGGGTCCTGTCGGTTCATTCTTCATTTGTTTGTTTGTTGGCTTTCTTTTTTTCTTCCATCTTTTCTTCCAAGCTGTGTTGCTTGGCAGGATCTTGTGCTCCAGCTGGGTGTCAGGCCTGAGCCTCTGAGGTGGGAGGTCCAAGTCCAGGACATTGGACCACCATAAACTTCCTGGACCCACGTAATATCAGTTGGTGAGAGCTCTCCCAGAGATCACCATCTCAACACTAAGACCCAGCTCCACCCAACGGCCAGCAAGCTCCAGTGCTGGACGCCCCATGCTAAACAACTAGCAAGACAGGACACAACCCCACCCATTAGCACAGAGGCTGCCTAAAATCATAATAAGTTCACAGACACCCCAAAACACACCACCAGACACGGCCCTGCCCACCAGAAGGACAAGATACAGCCCCAACGACCAGAACACAGGCACCACTCCCCTCCACCAGGAAACATACACAGCCACTGAACCAACCCTTCCCACCGGGGGCAGACACCAAAAATAACGGGAACTACAAACCTGCAGGCTGCAAAAAGGAGACCCCAAACACAGTAAGTTAAATAAAATGAAAGACAAAGAAATATGCAACACATGAAGGGGCAAGGTAAAAATCCACCAGACCAAACTAATGAGGAGGAAATAGGCAATCTACCTGAAAAAGAATTCAGAGTAATAATAGTAAAGATGATCCAAAAACTTAGAAATAGAATTGAGAAAATACAAGAAACGTTTTAACAAAGACCTAGAAGAACTAAAGAGCAAACAAACAATGAAGAACACCACAATAAACAAAATTTAAAATACTCTAGAAGGGATCAATGGCAGAATAACTGAGGCAGAAGAACAGGTAAGTGACCTGGAAGATAAAAGAGCGAAAATAACTGCTGCAGAGCAGAATAAAGAAAAAAGAATAAAAACAAATGAAGACAGTCTCAGAGACCTCTGGGACAAAATTAAATGCACCAACATTCGAATTATAGAGGTCCCAGAAGAAGAAGAGAAGAAGAAAGGGTCTGAGAAAATATTTGAAGAGATTATAGTTGAAAACTTCCTTAACATGGGAAAGGAAATAGTCAATCAAGTCCAGGAAGTGCAGAGAGTCCCATACAGGATAAATCCAAGGAGAAACATACCAAGACACATATTAATCAAACTATCAAAAATTAAATTCAAAGAAAAAATATTAAAAGCAGAAAGGGAAAAACAACAAAGAACATACAAGGGAATCCCCATAAGGTTAAGAGCTTATCTTTCAGCAGAAACTCTGCAAGCCAGAAGGCAGTGGCAGGGCATACTTAAACTGATGAAAGGGAAAACCCTACAACCAAGATTACTCTAACCAGCAAGGATCTCATTCAGACTCGACGGAGAAATTAAAATATTTACAGAAAGCAAAAGTTAAGAGACATCATCACCACCGAAACAGCTTTACAACAAAAGCTAAAGGAACTTCTCTAGGTAGGAACCACAAGAGAAGGAAAAGACCTACAATAACAAACCGAAAATAATTAAGAAAATGGCAATAGGAACATACATATCAATAATTACCTTAAATGTAAATGGATTAAATGCTCCAACCAAAAGACACAGACTGGCTGAATGGATACAAAAACAAGACCCATATATATGCTGTATACAAGAAACCCACTTCAGATCTAGGGACACATACAGACTGAAAGTGAGGGGATGGAAAAAGATATTCCATGCAAATGGAAATCAACAGAAAGCTGGAGTAGCAATACTCATATCAGACAAAATAGATAAAACAAAGACTATTACAAGAGACAAAGAAGGACACTACCTACCAACGGATCAATCCAAGAAGAAGATATAACAATTGTAAATATTTATGCACCCAAAATAGGAGCACCTCAATACATAAGGCAAATGTTAACAGCCAAAAACAACAGATTACACTTTCTTCTCAAGTGCTCATGGAACATTCTCCGGGATAGATCATATCTTGGGTCACAAATCAAGCCTCAGTAAATTTAAGAAAATTGAAATCGTAACAAGTATCTTTTCCGACCACAATGCTATGAGACTAGATATCAATTACAGGAAAAAAACTGTAAAAAATGCAAACACATGGAGGCTAAACAATACACTACTATATAACCAAGAGATCACTGAAGAAATGAAAGAGGAAATCAAAAAACACGTAGAAACAAATGACAATGAAAACACAATGACCAAAACCCTGTGCGATGCAGCAAAAGCAGTTCTATAAGGGAAGATTATAGCAAGAAAAATCTCAAATAAACAACCCAACCTTACACCTAAAGCAATTGGAGAAAGAAGAAGAACAACAACAAAAAAAAACACCAAAGTTAGCAGAAGGAAAGAAATAATAAAGATCAGATCAGAAATAAATGAAAAAGAAATGAAGGAAACGATAGCAAAGATCAATAAAACTAAAAGCTGGGTCTTTGAGAAGATAAAATTGATAAACCATTAGCCAGACTCATCAAGAAAAAAAGGAAGGAGACTCAAATCCACAGAATTAGAAATGAAAAAGGAGAAGTAACAACTGACACTGCAGAAATACAAAGGATCATGAGAGATTACTACAAGCAACTGTATGCCTATAAAATCGACAACCTGGGAGAAATTGAAAAATTCTTAGAAAACCACAACCTTGCAAGACTGAACCAGGAAGAAATAGAAAATATGAACAAACCAATCACAAGCACTGAAATTGAAACCATGATTAAAAATCTTCCAACATACAAAAGCCCAGGACCAGATGGCTTCACAGGCGAATTATATCAAACATTTAGAGAAGACTAACACCTATCCTTCTCAAACTCTTCCAAAATACAGAGGGAGGAACACTCCCAAACTCATTCTACGAGGCCACCATCACCCTGATACAAAAACCAGACACAAAAGAAGAAAACTACAGGCCAATATCACTGATGAACATAGATGCAAAATTCCTCAACAAGACACTAGCAAACAAATCCAGCAGCACATTAAAAGGATCATACACCATGATAAAGTGGGGTTTATTGCAGGAATGAAAGGATTCTTCACTATATGCAAAACAATCAATGTGATACACCATATTAACAAATTGAAGGAGAAAAACCATATGATCATCTCAATAGATGCAGAAAAAACTTTCAACAAAATTCAACACCCATTTATGATAAAAAGTCTCCTGAAAGTCGGCAAAGCGGGAACATACCTCAACATAATAAAGGCTATTTATGACAAACACACATCCAACATCATTCTCAATGGTCAAAAACTGAAACCATTTCCTCTAAGATCAGGAACAAGACAAGCTCGCCCACTCTCACCACTATTATTCAACATACTTTTGTAAGTTTTACCCATGAAACCAAAGAAGAAAAAGAAATAAAAGGAATCCAGATCAGAAAAGATGTAAAACTGTCACTGTTTGCAGATGACATGATACTACACATAGAGAATCCTAAAGATGGTATCAGAAAACTACTAGAGCTAATCAATGCATTTGGTAAAGTAGCAGGAGACAAAATTAATGCACAGAAATCGCTAGCATTCCTATACACTAATGACAAAAAATCTGAAAGATAAATTAAGGAAACACACCCATTTACCAGTGCAACAAAAAGAATAAAATACCTAGGAATAAACCTTCCTAAGGAGACAAAAGACCTGTATGCAGAAAACTGTAAGACCCTGATGAAAGAAATTAAAGATGATACAAACAGATGGAGAGATATACCATGTTCTTGGATTGGAAGAATCAACATTGTGAAAATGACTCTACTATCCAAAGCAATCTACAGATTCAATGCAATCCCTATCAAACTACCACTGGCATTTTTCACATAACTAGAACAAAACATTTCACAATTTGTATGGAAACACAAAAGACCCCGAATAGCCAAAGCAATCTTCAGAATGAAAAACAGAGCTGGAGGAATCAGGCTCCCTGGCTTCAGACTATACTACAAACCTACAATAATCAAGACAGTTTGGTACTGGCACAAAAACAAAAATATAGATCAATGGAACAGGATAGAAAGCCCAGAGATAAACCCACACACATATGGTCACCTTATCTTTGATAAAGGAGGCAAGAATATACAATGGAGAAAAGACAGCCTGTTCAATAAGTGGTGCTGGGAAAACTGGACAGCTACATGTAAAAGAATGAAATTAAAACACTTCCTAACACCATACACAAAAATAAACTCAAAATGGATTAAGGACCTAAATGTAAGGCCAAACACTATAAAACTCTTAGAAGAAAATATAGGCAGAACACTATGACACAAATTACAGCAAGATCCTTTTTGACCCACCTCCTACAGTAAGGGAAATAAAAACAAAAAGAAACAAATGGGACCTAATGAAACTTAAAAGCTTTTGCACAGCAAAGGAAACCATAAAGCAGACGAAAAGACAACCCTCAGAATGGGAGAAAATAGTTGCAAATGAAGCAACTGACAAAGGATTAATCTCCAAAATATACAAGCAGCTCATGCAGCTCAATATCAAAAAAAAACAAACAACCCTATCCAAAAATGGGTGGAAGACCTTAATAGGCATTTCTCCAAAGAAGACATACAGATGGTCAACAAATACATGAAAAGATGCTCAACATGACTAACCATTAGAGAAATGCAAATCAAAACTACAATGAGGTATCACCTCACACCAGTCAGAATGATCATCATCAAAAAATCTACAAACAATAAATACTGGAGAGTGTGTGGTGAAAAGGGAACCCTCCTACACTGTTGGTGGGAATGTAAATTGATACAGCCACTATGGAGAACAGTATGGAGGTTCCTTAAAGAACTAAAAATAGAACTACCATATGACCCAGCAATCCCACTACTGGGCATATACCCTGAGAAAACCATAATTCAAAAAGAGACAACGTGCCCCAATGTTCACTGCAGCACTATTTACAATAGACAGGACATGGAAGCAACCAAAGTGTCCATCGACAGATGAATGGATAAAGAAGATGTGGCACGTATATACAATGGAATATTACCCCACCATAAAAAAAAAACAAAATTGAGTTATTTATAACGAGGTGGATAGATCTAGAGTCTGTCATACAGAATGAAGTAAGTTAGACATAGACAAATACCATATGCTAACATGTATATGTGGACTCTAAAAAAAATATGGATCTGATGAACCTAGGGGCAGGACACAAATAAAGATGCAGACGTAGAGAATGGACTTGAGGACACGGGGAGGGGGAAGGGTAAGTTGGGATGAAGTGAGAGAGTAGCACTGATATACATACACTACCAAATGTAAAATAGATAGCTGGTGGGAAGCAGCCACATAGCACAGGGAGATCAGCTTGGTGCTTTGTGACCACCTAGAGGGGTGGGATAAGGAGGGTGGGAATGAGGCACAAGAGGGAGAAGATATGGATATACATTATACATATAGCTGATTCACTGTGTTAAACAGCAGAATCTAACACAACATTGTAAAGCAATTATACCCCACTTAAGATGTTTTAAAAAATGAAACTGCTTTGTCAAAATATAGGACCATTTTAAGGTTCCTGAAATCTATTACTAAAGAGTCTTGTAAAAAAGGGTCTGCAGTGTAAAAGACTTTCTCTAAACTAATGACAGCAATGAGGATTATCGTTTATTGCCTTTGTCAATTTGGGATTTTCTTTCTAGTTTAATTGAGATATAATTGACATATAGCACTGTACAAGTTTAAGGTGTACAGCATAATGATTTGACTTACATACATGAAATGATGACCGCAACAAATTTAGTGAACCTCTATCATCTTGTATAGATACAAAATTTTTTAAAAAGAAAAAAAAGTATTTTTCCTTGTGATGAGAATTCTTAGAATTTACTCTCTTAAAATTTTTATGTATAACATAAAACTGTGTTAATTATACTAATCATGTTGTACATTACATCCTCAGTACTTAACTTCCCATTATCACTTGAAGTTTGTACATTTTGATCACCCTCCTTCACTCCTCCCCCACCCCACCCTCCAACACTACCCTTCACCCTTTACGTCCCCCCTTCATCTTTAATGTTTTTTACATCATGTGTTATATTTTTTGTTTTGTGTATCCCTTAAGTACTTATTATGGATATAGATGATTTTACTAATTTTGTCAGTTAACCTTCCTACAAGCTTTATAAGTAGCTTACCTACTACCTTTACTGTGTTTTTGTTTTTACCAATGAGATTCTTCCTTTCATAATTTTCATATTTCTAGTTGTGGTATTTTTCTTTTCCATTTAGAGAAGTGCCTTTAACATTTCTTGTAAAGCTTGGGACTTCCCTGATGGTCCAATGGTTAAGACTCCACCTTCTAATGCAGGGGGTGCAGGTTCAACCCCTGGTCGGGGAGCTAGGATTCCACATGGCTCGCAGCCAAGGAACCAAGGCATAAAACAGAAGCAATATTTTAACAAATTCAATAAAGACTTTAAAAATGGTCCACAACAAAATGTATATAGAAAAAAATCACTTTAAGAAAAAACATTTCTTGTAAAGCTCATTTAGTGGTGCTGACCTATTTTAGCTTTTGCTTGTCTAAAACTCTATCTCTCCTTCAAATGTGGATGATAGCCTTGTCAAGTATTCTTGGTTGCAGGTTTTTTCCTTGTGCCAAGAAAGCAAAAGTGAGATAGTGAGAGAGACGCAGAAAGAAACTGAGACACACAAAGAGATAGAAACGGAGAGAAAGAAAAATAACCAGAAAATCAGCTATATTACAAGCTTCAGAAGCAGCATGTTGACAAATTGAGGAGATCAGAAAGAGATATTTGAGGAATTCGTTTCAGGATGAACACCTAGTTGCAGAAATCACCAAGTTCAGGGAGGGGCTAATTTCCAGCAAGTTGGTGGGGGCTCATGCTGGAAAAAAACAGTACAAAAAGAAGTATAACCTATTTTGTGGCCACAGAGTGGTAACACAGGGGACTTACAGGTTACAGTAAGAAATTTTATCCTAGTCCCAGCTTAATTATTCAGGAAGCCACAAATGCCACTAAGATCATAAGATGCTCTCAGAAGAATGAAACTATCATTTCTGTACTCCATGGCTCAATTAGGGAAACCATTAAGCCAGGTAAAAGCAGATTCTCATCAATAATGAGGCTGCCAGAGAGACCTCAAGCATCCCTATTTTCCTGGACCCACATAAATCTGAAGACACGCACACAACATGGGGTTACCCCAGACTCTCTGCTTCCCACTGAAGGACAGGTTGAAATTCTGCTCAAATAATAATCTGAATTAGAGGACAAGTCTTAAAAACTAGAGAAATGAGGAATTACTGGGCTTTTAGAAATTATGTCATCTAATGACTTGTTTTTCAGTTGAAGAAACTGAATACATTTTTTTCAAAGAATTAAAGACTTCTTAATTAAAAATTAAACAGAATTTAACTATTTAAAAATTAAAGAAATGTAATTAATTAAAAATTAAAGAGAATTAAAATGTTTTTCCTAAATACTGACAGCTAAAAGTAAGAAGCAATAAGTAGTAATTATAATTTCTAGATTATATTATTATTAGACCTTTTTTTTAAAAAGGATATGTAATCCTGTGTCACCAAGTGAACAAAAATCAGTTGGTTCCCACATCTGCTATCTCTTTTGGAGTAACTGATTATGTTTTGTAATTTTGTTTAATCTCGTTTGTCGGATGTTTTAGCCATAACATTTTGTATTATTATTTAGCGATTGCTCTAAGGCTTACAACATGTATCTTTAACTGAAACACATTCTTTCATGAATTAATACTATACCATCTCATGTATAATGCTATAACCTTTAGATATGACTCCCATCCCAACTCTGCACCATTATTATCATACATTTTACTTCTCCACGTGTTAGAAACCCCACAATACATTTTAATTATTTGTTTGCTCTGAATAATCAAGTATCTTTTAAATAAATTAACAAATTTAAAAATTCTTTTCTATTTGCCCACATGTTTGCCGTTTTGATTGCTCTTCATTCCTTCATGTAAGCCCAAATATCTTCTAATATACTTTTCCTTTATCCTGAAGAGCTCCTGTTAACATTTCTTATAGTATAAGCCTAAAGTAATAAATTCTCTCAGCTTTTGATCTGAAAGTGTCTTTATTTTGTCTTCATTTTTGAAAAAAATATTTGATGAATATAGAACTCAAGGTTGACAGTTTTTGTTCCTCTTTCAATCACTTTGAAAATATTAGTCCATGGCTATCAGGCTTACATTGTTTCTGATAAGAAGTAATGATAATTTTTACCATTGTTCCCATAAAATAAATACGTCTTTTAAGATTTTCTCTTTATACTTGGTTTTTAGGTGTTTTACTCTAGTGTACCTTCTTGTGGCCTTTTTTGTATTTATGCTGCTTAGGGTTGTATTTTTTCATTAAATTTGGAAGTTGTTAAGTCATAATTTTCTATTTTTTCTGAATTATTATAAGCTTCTCTCTTTCTGAGTTAAAATTATGCACATGTTATACCACTTGATGTTGTCTCACTTGATGTTGGTTCAGTTTAATTTTTAGTATTTTTTTCCCTGTGCTTCAGATTCAATTGTCTATCTTCAAGATCACTGAAAGTTTCTTCAGCAGCTGAAACATCTCATAAGCCCATCGGCAAAATTTTCATTTCAGATATTGTATTTTTCAATCCTAAAATCCCTATCTGGTTCTTTTTTATAGCTTTGGTTTCTTACTGAGATTCCCCATCTTTTCTGTCATTTCCTGTAAATCCTTGAACATAATTATAATAGCTGTTTAGAAGATTTTGTCTACTAATTCCAACCTCTTTCATCTCTAGGTTTGTTTCTATCGATCTATTTTTCTTTACTGTGGGTGACATATTTCCACTTCTTAAGTACAGATGAAACAAATTAAAAGCAAATAAAATGATAGCTGTAAACCTAACCACATCAATAATTACATTAAGAATAAGCAGATTAGAGGTTCCACTTCAATTTAGAATGTAAGAAACTGAAATCCACTTCAACTTAGAATATAGGGTATTAGAATGTTGCTCCTTAACAATAAAAAAATTAGACAATCCACAAAAATCATATCCTTTATTGAGCCCATCAGAGAACTAAGGTCTCATTGCAACTTTTGAATTCCAAAGGGTTAGAAGACCCTTTAAGAAACATCAAATCACTGAACTGTTTCACCTTTTTGCAGAGTACAAAAACAAGAGGCATCTACCACAAAGAAGGGTAAGAAGAAAACAGCTGAAAGTTTAACAAGTTCTTAAAGGCAAATGTAGACTAGAATGATGATTATAATCCCTAAGAGCCTCCTATACAAGGGGTTCATGGTTACTAGCCAGCTCTTTTCCGTGGGCTTTACTAGGTACTCACAGGAAAGATGAGGACAATGTGGGACCTCATAGAGCCCTCTTAGAGGTGCACATTCACAAAACCTCATCCATTTTCTGGATCCTTCTCTCATGCAAAACACTTGAGCCAGTGGGGGAGCAACAGGAAAGCCTCCTGCCATTGGAGGAGGGGCATAAAACCTCATGGACCCAAGGTGCTCCCCTAATACAAAGTTGAGGTTTGTTATCATTGGTGAAAGGAAAAAAATCAAATAAAAGTGTTATTCCCAAGACTTCCCACTAAAACATGCAGACGCTGGCTGCCAAAATTGCAGGCGGTGGGGGGGGGGGGGGGGGGCGACAGGAATTAGAAAAAAGTCCCAACCTTAAAGTTTAGGCACATGGTAGCTGCCTGAGAAAGAGGACAGACCAGAAGATCTAAGGAAAGTTCCACTGTGCTACAATGGAGCTCATACTAAGTAGCAAGCAACTTCAGCCTACTTCAGGGTGAGGGGTAAGAGCATGGAGAGAGACACACTCTACAACATAGGCTTTCTAGATCTGCTAAAATCTGAGGGTGAAATGGAAATACTGAGGAAAACACTCTATCATTCAAGATCCACACAAGACAGGTGGCCTACAATTTGGAGAAATTTGACATCTGTGATCTACTGAAGGTACTATACTAACAACAAAACCCAAATGAAGGTCAGCTGCAGACTACATTGACTCAACCACCCACAACAAAGGCCTGGCAAAAGGAAATGCATGCCTATTTTGGAGTGTAATTACTATTTACCTCAGCCTCTACTGTTCTTTTATATATAATATCTAACATTCAATCAAAAAGTATAGGACACACCCAAAAAAAATCAATATATTGTACAGCATTTATATATGTATATAAATATATTTACATATATATGTATATATACATATATATATGACCCATTGTTAAGAGATAAAGAATGTCAACAGAAACACATGCAACCAGATGTTAGAATTATCATACATGGTCTTTAAAATAACAATGAATAATGTGCTAAAGTGTCTAGACAAATAGGTATAAATATTCAAAACTACATGAGGAACTACAAAAAAAGTCAAAAACTATTAACAGAGTGAAACATAAATGCTAAAAAATTAACAAAATTAGGAAAAATCTACAGCTAACATTATACTCAATAGTAAAAAACTAAATACTTTCTAAAATCAGAAAGAGGGCAAGAATATTTGCTCTTACAATTCTATTCGATATTATACTGAAGGTCCTAGCTAGTGCACCAAGAGAAGAAAAAGATATATAAGTCATACAGATTGGAAAGTAAGAAGCAAAACTGGTTTTATTTGCAGACATGATGTATATAGAGAAAATCATAAGAAATATGGAAAACATCTAGTAGAGCTAGTCAGCAAATTTAGTGAGATCATAAAAGACAAGGATAATATACCAAAATATCAATTTATTTGTAAAACAAGCAGTAAACAATTGGAAAATTTTTAAGTAATACCATTTGCAACGGTATGTAAAATCGTAAATGCTTGGACATAAATGTAATAAAAGATATTTCATACTTCTACACCAAAAAGCACATCACATTGCTGAGAGAAATTTAAAATATAAATACAAATGGAGAGATATAGCTTCTTTAGGGTTTGGAAGATTCAGTGTTGTTAAGATGTCAGTTCTCTTCAGATTAACCTCTATATTTAACACATTCCCAATAAAAATCACAGTAGGCTTTTTGTAGAAATTGACAAGTTGATTCTAAAACTTATAGGGAAATGCAAAGGACCTAAAACAATTAAAACAATCCTGGGAGGTTATAGCTGGAAGGTTTACATTCTCATGCCTTAATACTTAACATGAAGCCACAGTAATCAAAGTATTTTGCTATTGGGAGAAAGCCAATAAGTGAATCAGAGGAACAGAAAACAGTACAGAAATGCACCCATACTTATAAAGGCATCAAAGCAATTCATGGGGGAAAGAAAAGTTTTTCAACAAATGGTACTGAAACAACTAGATATCTATATGATTGAACCTCAACCCTTATCTCACACCATACACAAAAATTAATTTCAGATGGATCACAGACCAATGGAAAAACTAAACTATAAAGCTTCTATAAGAAAACATAGGAGAATACCTTCATGACCTTGGATTAAGCAAACATTTCTTGGACACAGAAAGCACTAATCATAAAAATATATTGATAAATTCAATTTCATCAAAATTCAACATTTCAGCTCATTAAAAAAAAACTATAAGGGAATGAATAGGTAAACCACAAAGGGACAATTTCACAATATATAGATCTAATAAAGGACTTTTTTTTCAGAATACATGAAGAATCTCTATACTTAATAGTAAAAAGACAGCCTAGTTTTTTAAATGGGCAAAAACCTTGAACAGACACTTCCAAAAGAAAAATCTGAAAATGGCCAACAAATACATGAAGAAGTGTTCAGCATCATTAGTCACAAGGGTAACTCAAACTAAAACCATGATGAAATATCACTACAAACTCACTAAAATGTCTAAAATTTAAAAGACTAACAGCAGTTGGTCTGAATGTTGGTTTAATGTTGGATGTTGATTAACCAACAGTGGGTGGTTAAATATTGGCAGGGATGTGGAATAACCTGAACTCTCACACTTACACTACCCTTAGGAATGTAAAACGGTACTTTGCAAAACTCTTAGGCAGTTTCTTAAAAGACTGCACATATACATATCCGATGACTCAGCAATTCCGGCCATACATATTTACCCAAAGAACATACATACAAATGTTCACAAAAATATCTGTGTAAGAATATTCATAGCAGCTTCATAGAAGGTAGCCAAAACTAAACATAGCCAAAACGTTCATCAATAGGAGAAAGAAGAAACAAAGTGTCATATATGTATATTAAAAATATTATCAAGCAACAAAAATCAACACAGTAGGAATACTAGCAGCTATGCTTAAATCTCAAAAAAAATTTATGCTGATCCAAAAAATGGAAACAAAAGAGTGCCATGTTATTTCATTTAAATAAAGTTCTAGAAGTAGAAAAACTAATCTATGATGAAAGAAACACAGAACATTGGTAGCCTGTGAGCAAGGACTTTTGGAAAGGGGAATGAGGAAAATTTCTGGAATGATGGAGTATGGGTAACACATCAACCTATCCCCTTAAGATCTATCATTTTCACTGTAAGTAAATTTGCCTTAATAAAATAACAATTTTAAAAAGTTAAAATAATATGGTTTCTCTTTTTATTCACATCATTTATTATTCTAAACCATTTGTCCATTTTTTGTTCAAATCTGGATGACTTTCTTGTACAGCTTTTTGTTTTTTGATGCATTTCTCATTGCCTTTTTTTTCTCTTGCAGAAAGAAAAAAAAATTATGCCTTCATCATCTTTAAAATTGCCCACATTCTTTATCACACAAATTGTCATGGCACTCACTTTAGTGTCTAATGAAGTAATCACAGGACCTTCTCTTCTAATTTCCTTCGGTTGTATTTCAGACTTGTGGCACAGCTCTCAACATACGGTTTCTTTTTATTGCACTGCTGTTTTAGGCCCACTGTTTCTTAGACATCACTTTTCTTAGATTCCTTTTTCATTTTTCTGGAGTATAACCTCAAGCAACATTTCAGAAACTTTATGGGAGTTAAACCTTTTAAATCATTGCATTCTGAAAAGCATCTCTATTTTGCTCTTATAGTAGATTGCTAGTTTAGAAATGTATAGTGTTCTACCAAGATTACTTTCCTTTAAATCCTAAAGATTTTTTCTTAATTTTTGACAACAAATAAGATCTGATTTTTCATTCACATGTAGGTAAACTGTCTTTTCTTCCTTTTTTAAAAAAGAGATTTCAGACCTCTTTTTAACCTTGGTGACTTGAAATTTCATTAAGATAGGTCAAAAGGTAGGTTGAATTCCAAATTTGAGGTTATAGCAAACAGATTATTTTTTAATTTTTGAATTTTATTTTATTTTTTATACAGCAGGTTCTTATTAGTTATCCATTTTATGTATATTAGTGTATATATGTCAATCCCAATCTCCCAATTCATCACACCACCGCCACCACCACCCCCCATCACTTTCTCCCCTTGGTGTCCATATGTTTGTTCTCTACATCTGTGTCTCAATTTCTGCACTGCAAACCGGTTCATCTGTACCATTTTTCTAGGTTCCACATACATGCATTAATATACTATATTTGTTTTTCTCTTTCTGAATTATTTCACTCTGTATGACAGTCTCTAGAAACCAATACTACTAGCCACAGAATCCATCAGACTTTAAGGTTCTCAGGAAATAAAACATTTAATTTGTTAACCTTTGCTTGTTTATTTCAACAAAGAGTATTGAAAACCTATCACATCCCAGGGACTATTTGAGGAACTTGGGATACAAGACTGAAATAAAAACAGTTAAGAGGGCCTTCCCTGGTGGCGCAGTGATTGAGAATCTGCCTGCTAATGCAGGGGACATGGGTTCGAGCCCTGGTCTGGGAGGATCCCACATGCCGCGGAGCAACTAGGCCCGTGAGCCACAACTACTGAGTCCGTGCATCTGGAGCCTGTGCTCCGCAACAGGAGAGGCCGTGACAGTGAGAGGCCCGCACACCTCGATGAAGAGTGGCCCCCGCTTGCCACAACTAGAGAAAGCCCTCGCATGGAAATGAAGACCCAACACAGCAAAAATAAATAAATTAATTAATAAACTCCTACCCCCAACATCCAAAAAAAAAGCCTTTAAAAAAAAAAAAAAGTTAAGAATCTATACCCTCCTGTCCTAGAGTTTATATTCTAGTATAGAGAGGCAGACAATAAACAACAAATACAAGTTAAAAATAAGTAAATACATAAAATATATAAAAAGTAAATATAGAGCATAATGGAAGTTGATAAATGCTATGGAGAATACAGGCAAAATATAGGGGATTGAGAATATGAAAACTCTGCAATGGTATAGATTGAAATTTCAAATAGGAAGACTAGCATTACTTTATTGAAAAGGTAATATTTGAGCAAAGACTTGAAGAAGGCAAGGGATGCATCTAAGAAAAGAGCATTACAGGCAAAAGGAAGAGATGTTGAAATAACCTACAACAGTAAAGTACCTGGCATGTTTGAGAAATAGCACGGAGGCCATATGGTTAGAAGAGAGTGAGTAGGAAAGAATAGGAGATAATATACCTGGAATGTGGGGAAAGCAAATCACGTATGGCCTTTTTAAGCCCTGAAAGGTTTTTAGAATGAGTGATACGATCTGGATTATGTTTCTAAAGAGCCAAACTGATTGATCAATTACAGACAGATAGAAAGACATCATATATATTATACATGCACACTTCTATCTTTTTCATAAAAATATGCTCCTGATTATTTGTTTTCTTGTCTTTTAGAGTAACATTCCTTACTCAGTAGAAATGAAAAGCTCTCTCCACAAGCGTTCAACGAGTCTCCACTGGGTGCCTAGCACTGTCCATGGTGCTGAAGAGGTTGAGGAAACAAGTTGAAAAGGTTGCTTCTTTCATGGAGAAAATCAAGAAATAATAAACCAGTAAATAAACAATAAAACAAATCGTTATGACATTTACTGTGGGGGGAAAGTAGAAGACACAGATGAGGTGTAAAATAACTTGATGGCCACTTTAGAAGGGATGGTTGGGGAAAACCACTCTGAAGAAGTAGCAATTAAGCTAAGATCTAAGAAGCTATCCATAAAATGGTCAAGGGAAGAGCCAAGGGAATCTTTTGTGCACAGATCTTAAAGCAAGAAAAATAAACTTACTCTGGTCAAATAACTAAAAAATCACAGTGTACTAAATCATATTTGTTACCGGGAAACCAGAGACTTAAGTAGGGGTCACAACATGGGACACGGGGGAGGGGGGTTGAACAAGGATGATAGTAAAAGAGATGGTGTGGACAAATTGAGTTCAGAATATGACTGGGAGCAACTAAGAAAGGGAAGTCTAAGGCTTTTATACTGATTTAGTCATGCATGCCTTTTGTTCTATGTCTTGCTGGGGAGAAGATGGTTTTCAAGGCTATGGAACCTTTAAACTCTGATTTTGTAAAAAAAAAAAAAAAAAATCTTTGTGTAAGGCATAGTTTGAAATTCCATGGAGTTGCCTTTAATGAGAGCTTAAAGCTCCCTAGAAAAACTTCAGACATAGCAGGATTTTTAAATAAAGCAGCCTCTTTTTTTCTTGCCTCTGAAACTGGGACAAAATGCCCTAGGTTTTTTTGCCAGGCCAGTGGCATCCAAAGTAAAAAGGTGAAAGTGAGTGCAGCCTAATGAAAAGAGGACAGGATCAAAGCAGAACACAGCCAGGCTCCACTTATCCAATATCACTGAGGAACAAGACATTCTGTGTGAGAGATCTCTCCAGCTATCACTCAACTATTCAAACAAAACTTCTCAAAGAAAGCAGCCCTACTTAGATTAGGCTTATTTAACAGTTTTATTCAACAGAGCATGGATTTTAGAGTCAAACTGCTATAAATGTGAATCCTAGCTGTTCACTGTGTATCCATGATCCAAGGGACTTGATTTTTCTAAACCTTCTAAACTTTCAAAGAAAACAGTATATCTACCTCATGTGTTTGTTGTGAGAATTAAATGAGCTAATGTGTAAAGAAACTTTACATAAAATGTCAATACTCTCCGGTGGCCAATAGCTATTTTGTAATGTCTTCTCTGGAGTAAAAAGCCACTGTCAAGTTGTACAAGTAATATAAATCATACGGGTAGAAAATAATGCAACTGAGAAATCTTTCTTTAACAGCTGATATGCTAAAGAAAATCACAGAAAAGTCTCCTATCGCTTTCTTGGTTGAAAAATCTACATCCTAATAAGTATAAAGATTGCCTCATTTATTCTAAAACATGGGGGGTTTCGCTGACTCCATGTTAATAGTTTAACAAAGTAAATGAATGACTTCTCAGAGAAAACAGATGCTGCATTTGGAATATTTCCCGCTATGAAGCTCTCTAACTCCTTTCTTCCCTTTCACTATTTCATATGGTTGACTTACAATAAAAAGTGATCATCAAATATTGACATGATCAATGATCAGAGAAGCAGCAGAGGTGGGGAGAATAACAACAGTTGTAAGCTAAGTACAAGGCATGAGCCACATGCTATGCTGGATAATTTTAATCTTTCCACCAATTCTTTTTTTTTATAATATTTATTTATTTATTTGTTATTTATTTTGGCTGTGCCGGGTCTCAGTTGCGGCATGCGGGACCTTCGTTGCGGCATGCAGACTTCTTATTTTCAGCATGCGAACTCTTAGTTGCAGCATGCCCGCAGGATCTAGTTCCCCAACCAGGGATCAAACCCAGGCCCCCTGCATTGGGAGCGTGGAGTCTTACCCACTGGACCACCAGGGAAGTCCCCTTTCCACCAGTTCTTAAGGAGGATGCTTTTTCCTCTCTTGCAGATGAAGAAACTGTTGCACATAGGAGTTATGTAATGTGTCCAGAGCACACAGCTATGAGGCGGCGGAAGACTTTGGACCCAAGTCTGTCTGGCTCCAAAGTCCAGGGGACTTCCACAACATCAGGAGAAAAGAAACACCCATCCTAGACAGTCTGACAGAAGGACAACCAGCAGCCTCAAGGATAGGAGTGATTTTAGAAAGAAAGTGAATGTTACCTAAATAATTATTTTGTACAATCTTCATTTTTACTTTGTTACATGTTATTTCTATTGTGTATTCTGTAGTCTAGCCCAGCGGTCCCCAACCTTTTTGGCACCAGGGACTGGTTTCATGGAAGACAAGTTTTCCACGGGATGGGCTGGGGATGGTTCAGGCGGTAATGCGAGCGATGGGGAGCGGTGGGGAGCGGCAGATGAAGCTTCGCTGGCTCGTCCACCACTCACCTCCTGCTGTGCGGCCCGGCTCCTAATGAGCTGCACACCGCTACCGGTCCACGGCCTGGGGTTTGGGGACCCCTGGCCTAGCCAGCATTGTTGCCCTCTGCTTTTCCTCTGATCTCTGCTGCCTGGAGTCCTAAGCTCTAGCCATGGTCCTCCCTATGGGGGACCTCAGCACCCAGGACCTGGAGCATCGCCCTCTCTTTCCCTTCACACCAAGTCTTGTCAAAGCCTACTTACTTCATATTCTTATTTCAAAACCTTTCCTTCTTGGCCATTCCAACACGAAACCACTAAACACTGACTCACAAACTTTCAGCCGGAACAGAGAGGCAGCTTTTCATATAATACAGAAAGGATGGCAACTTTTCAAAAGGAAATTCTCAGTGATAGAACAATGTAAAGGCCGCGGCAGAGGAAAGGATGTTTTCTCTTTGTCAAAAATCCTTAAACATGGATTAATGATATGCTGAGAGATACAGTCACCCAGGGACTCCTGAAATATTATAATGTATTTAGTTTGAGTTTGTGGAAACCCCATCTCTCTCCATGAAAATCCTGAGACATATGACTGCTCAACTTTCTCCTTGACAAAAGTTAGGTTCATTTTCCAGGAAGACTATACCTTTCTCTACTATTGTTTTGCTCACTTAAAAATGATCAAGGGGGCTTCCCTGGTGGCGCAGTGGTTGCGAGTCCACCTGCCGATGCAGGGAGGGGATGCGGGTTCGTGCCCTGGTCTGGGAAGATCCCACGTGCCGCGGAGCGGCTGGGCCTGTGAGCCATGGCTGCTGAGCCTGCGCGTCCGGAGCCTGTGCTCCGCAACGGGAGAGGCCACAACAGTGAGAGGCCCGCGTACAGCAAAAAAAAAAAAAAAAAAAAAAAAAAAAAAAATGATCGAGGGCTTATTTAAAGGAAATTTAATTGGTGAAAACTTAGCTGGGTTCCTCTTAGACGCGTAAATCACAGCAGCGTCCAACAAATGTTCTTAGTCACAAAACTATGTCAAAGGAGGAAAAAAGAATTAGAACAAGAATTTAGTACCTTTTATAATTTCTACAGATAATTCGGCCCAAAACAATTTTATTCTCTTTTAGAGAAAATATTAAAAACATAAAAACAATAACACTGAATTCTCTCCTAATAAAATCTTGTATTTGAATCATTGCTTTTAATTTTCCAGAGTGCTTTCATACCCACTATATGATTTTATGTTCAAAACCACAGAATAAGGAAAAGTAATAGTATTCCTATTTTACATATTAGAAAGGTGAGGCAAGGGGGCACTATGTGATGTCCCTAAGTTCACATGACTGGTTAGTGACAGAGCTAGGCTAGATAATTTATTACAACTTCTGTAATTATTTTCTCTCTTAGTCTACTTATTATTCCTGTCATTTTTCCTATTTCTATAAAAGGACCCATTCTGTATTACTTCAACAAATATTTGTTGAGCACCTATTATTGGACAGGTGATATAGGAGGCAGAGATATATTGGTGAAGATAGATAATATCTCCGTTCACATGAAGCATCCTTTCTGGTGGGGAAAGAAAGAGAAAACAAAGTAAACTGAAAAATCAGACAGTACTAAGTGCTCTGCCAAGGGTGACATGTTGGCGAATGACTGGGGACCATTTTAGTCTAGCTGGTCACTGTACCACCCTCCTCACAGCTTTGTAACCTGAAACCCTTCCTTTTCTACAGCTCACACTGTGTCTATCGTCATGTCATCAGCACCTTTATAACTCCTTGATGTCTTTTACATGTTTTAATGCATGAATAAAACAGTCTCTGGTGCCTCCCCTGCTCTGCTTTTGTCATTTGACTAGATTTTTACCCGCTAGCATTGCTCGGTCTTCTATATTGCCCTTTGCCTCTCTAAGTGAGCATGATTTTCCCCTACGCCTCCATTAGCGTAGAGTCTAATTGTTTCGTAACGTTCCTTACCAGCCGCAGCTTGTCAGCTATAGCCCTCTGTCCCCCAGTGCAAACACACTTTACCCCCATATCACCTGCCAGTTGATGGCGCCTTCCTCCAGGAGTTGGCCAGGCTCTGAATTCAGACCTCTTCTGCAATGCTTTGGGATTCCCATAAAATTCAAACAGATCTCTATGTTCATGTCCTTTCAGAGCCTCCTGTGGTACTTTCTTTTCCTTTTAAGGCTCAGCAAAAATGCTTTCAAGAGCACATGAATGAAAGGAACAGGGGAGCATAATACATAGTTTCTACAAGAAATCAATGGCTAGCAAAAATATTCCCCATGAAACAACCTGAATGAAGCATTTCGAGTCTCAGTGGAAGCCTCTGGGGAGCACAAGGGGCTTTGGCTGTGATGTCTCATGGAGACACTTCCCAAAGTGGAAAGGTATTTTTCTTTCAGGCAAGGACATTGAGTCAATTATGTGATGCAGCTAATACTTAGATCTTCTCTCAGATAGGTATATGCTGAGATCTACGTAATGCTGTATTCACATAACCATTGATGCAGGAAGACTCGAGAGGAAACCTTTAATGCCAACATGGTTGAAAAAGTGTCAGTACTTCAGTGGTTGTCAGTGGCTGCTGAATGTCACCAGGTGCTGAGAACTCACAAGGAGAAAATGAGTGGAAATTTCTATCAGAAACACATACAGATTCACAGAGAGTTTAGACTGTCAGACCCCTCCTAATGATGTCGCTTGTTTTCATAGTGGACAAAAGGAGCTGTTGACTGGTGTAATTACAGTCACCAGCTCCTCATTTCTACCTCCACAATCCATCTGTTTCCCTAATTCACTCGCTCTTTAAGTCTCCACAGTGGCTATTTCAAACCTTATCTACTCTCGTTATATCATCTATGTGCTTCGCTCTCAGCACCCATCTTACAATTTACTGAGAAAATAGGAACCTTTAGGCAGGAATTCTCTCAACTGTGTGCTGTCCCACCCATTGTTAGTTATCAACATTTATTCCCACCCTTTTTATTCTTGTTGCAATGCAAGAGTTGCCCTGTTCCCCATCTGAAGCTCACCCCGCCACCTGTACTCCAGATCTCATCCCCTCTTTTGGAGAAGGTGCTTCACCAAATATCCCTAAATCTCTCCACTTGTTGGTTTCTTCTTATTACTGTGGGAAAAACACGTTCAGCATTCCTACATAGAGAAGGTAAAAACAAAAGCAAAGGCTTCAGCCGTCTCTTGGCAACCAGCAGATTGCCAATGCTAACTATTGCCCTGGGTCTGATTTTTTTTCATTCTGTACATTTTCTTTGCATGAACTCAAGCAATCTCCATGCTTCCGTTATCACCCATTTGCTGACGACACACAAGTCTCCCTCATCTCTAAGGCAGGCCTCCCTTCTGACCTTCACACCTGTGTGTCCATCTACTTCCCGGGCACGGATGTGCCACATGGATATGCCACCACCACATGTACGAAAACTGAACGCAGCATCTCCTCTCACCCCCACCCCAATTTCCCCTCAAACTGGCTATTGTGCCGCATCTTTCATTAAACGGCACCACACTCACTCTTACCCCCCAGGCAAGAAAACTGGGGATCATCTTTGCCTCCTTTCTTCCTCCCTTACTGACCCTGCCCTCATGGGTCATCACTGGACCTTGCTGCTTCAGCTCTTCAGTTTATGTAGCTTCTATCTAAGTAACACATTATGGCACTCCAAGCAGAATTTGCCATAGGGCTCCATAATCAATCAGATCGATATTTACGCAAAAAAGCAATATACACGGTAAGTGGGACCTACAATGATCAATAAAGCAGACCTGCGTAACAAGAAATGCAAAGAGCTGTTCTGGAGTCTGAAGGAAAATTATAACACATGGAAATACGGATCTTCCCCCAAAATAAGGAGCATCGAAAGTGTAAATATCCAGCCAAATAGAAAAGACTATTTTCCTGTTAATTTCTTTAAAATACATACGAGTCTTTAAAGCAAGGTAGTATCTTGTTAGTTTTATATCATCTTAATGTCATCATTTTAATAACTTTTAAAGAAAAATATTTAGTGGCCACTTTGTAGATTATATCCCCTTGTTTTATATGATCTTAATATCATCATTTTATATCATTTTAATATCATCTTGTAGTCTTATAATAAATGTATATTTAACACATATGACAACAATAGCATAAAAAACATGGCAAAGGGGGTAAATAGGCCTAACAGTTGCAAAGTTTCTGTATTTTATGTGAATTGGTACAGTTTTCATTCTAAGTAACTATGAAAAACTAAGAATTGTACTTTAGTAATTTCTAGAGCTACCAGTCAGAATAATATTAGTGCAAAGAAAAATAGTTTAAAAAGCAATGGATAGGGCTTCCCTGGTGGCGCAGTGGTTGAGAGTCCGCCTGCCGATGCAGGGGACGCGGGTTCGTGCCCTGGTCCGGGAAGATCCCACATGCCGCGGAGCGGCTGGGCCCGTGAGCCATGGCCGCTGAGCCTGCGCGTCCGGAGCCTGTGCTCCGCAATGGGAGAGGCCACAACAGTGAGAGGCCCGCGTACCGCAAAAAAAAAAAAAAAAAAAAAAAAGCAATGGATAAGTTCTAATTACATTTTGATCATTAATAATAAGAATAGCAAATATTTATTGAGTGATTTCTGTATGCGATCATCTCATTTAAACTTCAGAAAAATTCTATAAAGTCAACACTGTTATTTTTCCCATTTTACAAATGAGTAAAATAAGACTGAGAAATAAAGTAATTTTCCCATATTTATAACAGGGTTAGTCCCAGAGCTGTCAGACTACAGTATACACTTTTTATAAAATAAATTTTAAATTTCCATTTATTTTTTAAATAATCGTAGTAGCTACACATGTGGAAAAAATAAACATAAAGATACAAAAATGTTCCTTCCACCAAACTCCAGTCCTATTCCCCAAAAGTAGCCCCTGTCAATGATTTCATATATTATTCTAGAAAAAGAAACTGTATATAAATACCAACACGTATGTTTTTAACAAACAAAGCTAGCATTCTGTCATATAGATCATTTTTCCAATTAGTGGCTCTTGAAATCTTTTCATATTCATATATGTAGCTACCTCATTCTTTAGTGGCTACATCTCATTCCAAGTATGGTTGTAACAAAATTTATTAAATTCACTACTGAGGGAAAATTAGGTTCTTTCCAGTTATTGTTGTTGTTATATATTACATCAATTAAGACCTTTGCAATACATTTACAAATGTATATGTACAATAAATTCATAACCATGGCTGGGTCATTGGGTCAATTCATTTTGTATTTTGATAGATATTGCCAAATGACTATTCATCGTTTTCATCACCTCTTGTTTCTAAAACAGATTCTGAGAGTACTAGAGTCTGTGAACTCAGTTACTCTTCAACCTCTCTTTAAAGTAACATTGAAACTTTGTTTCTGATATTTTGACTTAATAAGAATTTGGTATTTTTATGTGGTCAAATCTATTGACGGTTTCCTTTTTTCATTATATAAATTTCAGGTGTATAATATTATAATTTGACGTCTGTATTCACTACAATGTGTTTACTCCCAAAAGTCTAGTTACTACCCATCATCATAAAATTGACGCCCTCCACCCTTTTCACCCACCCATTAGCTCCCTCCCATCTGGTAACCACTGATATGTTCTCTGAATCTATGGTGTCTATGACTTTGTTTTTGTTTTGTTTGTTCATTTGTTTTCCTTTGTTTCAATTTCACATCAGAGTGAAATAATAAGGTATTTTTCTTTTTCCTTCTGACTTAGTACTCTCAAGGTCCATCCATGTTGTTGCAAATGGCAAGACTTCATTCTTTTTTGTGGATGAGCAGTATTCCATTTTGTGTGTGTGTACATATATATACGTACATATATGTATATATATCACATTTTTCTTTACTCATTCATCCATCAAGGGACACTCAGGTTGTTTCCACATGGCAAGAAGTAAGGGTGCTTGTTAAGCAAGAGTTGGTTGGGGTCTGAAATGTTTGCATAGTTACAAGAGGAGACCTTGAGACCATAAGATTGTAGCTGGCAGTTGCTAGCAAATATTGTTTTGAGAATAGCTGCTGGTGTCCTTGAGTCTTACACAGTTCAGAAAATTCAAGTTCTCAGTAACACAGGAATGTGGCTGAAACTACATCCACAATGGCCATCTGGCTCCATTCTGAATGCCTGAACCACAGCTACTCCATTTTGATTTTTAAACGCATTCTTTTCTTTCATGGTTAAAGCAGATGTACAATGTACGTTTGAGGGATCAAAACACAGGCTGCTCTAGTTAGCATGAAGTTTAAGGTAAATCATATATACAAGCCAGGACGACTTCTCCATACCTCAGTATGTGAATATTTCTTCCATTAGTAAATAATGCTTCAATGAACATAAGAGTACACATACCTTTCAAATTAGCATATTCATGTTCCTTGGATAAATACTCAGAACTGGAATTGCTGGATCATATAATAGTTCTAGTCTTAAGTTTTTCAGTTCTCTATACTCTTTTCCATAGTGGTTGCACCAATTTGAATTCCCATCGACAGTGTATAAGGGCTACCTTTTCTTCACATGTTCTCCGAGCCTTGTTAATTCCTGTTTTGATAATAGCCATTCTAACGGTATGAGGTGAGATCTCATGTCTTTGATTTGTACTTCCCTAATAATTAGTGATGTTGAACATCTTTTCATGTGCCTCTTGGCCATCTGTATTTCTTCTTTGAAAAACTGTCTATTCAGATCCTCTGTCAATTTTTAATTGGATCATTTGGTTTTTTGTTGCATTGTATGTATTCTTTATATATTTTAGATATTAATTCCTTATCAAATATGTGATTTGCAAATATCTTTTCCCATTTAGCAGGTTGCCTTTTCACTTTTTTTTTTTTTTTTTTTTTGCGGTACACGGGCCTCTCACTGTTGTGGCCTCTCCCGTTGCGGAGCACAGGCTCCAGACGCGCAGGCCCAGCGGCCATGGCTCACGAGCCGAGCCACTCCGCGGCATGTGGGATCCTCCCGGACCCTGCATCGGCAGATGGACTCTCAACCACTGCGCCACCAGGGAAGCCCTGCCTTTTCACTTTGATGACGGTTTCCTATGCTGTGCATAGGCTTTTTAGTTTGATGTACTCCCATTTTATTTTTTCTTTTGTTTCCCTTGCCTTAAGAGTCAGATCCCCAAAAACATCACTAAGACTGATGTCAATGAGGTTAACACCTATGCTTTACATTGAAGTCTTTCATCCATTTTGACTTAATTTTTGTGTATTGTGTAAGATAGTAGTTTCATTCTTTTGCATGTGACTGTCCAGTTTTCCCAACACAATTTATTGAAGAGACAGTACTTTCTCCATCACATGTTCTTTGCTCCTTTGTCATAAATTAATTGTCCATATATGTGTGGATGTATTTCTGGTCTTCCCATTCTGTTTCATTGATATATGGGTCTGTTTTTGTACCAGTACCATACTGATTTCAGGGAGCATGATACCTCCAGTTTTGTTCTTCTTTCTGAAGATTGTTTATGCTATTGGGAATGTGTTGTGTTTCCATACAGATTTTAGGAAATTTGTTCCAGATCTGTGAAATATGCCATTGCAATTTTGATAGGGACTGCACTGCATCTGTAGACTGCTTTGGGTAGTATGGACATTTCAACAACATTAATTCTTCCAATCCATGAGCATGCTATATCTTTCCATTTGTTTGTATCATGTTCAATTTCTTCCATCAATGTCTTACAGTTTTTCCAAGTACAGGTCTTTTACTTCCTTGACTAGATTTATTCCTAGGTTTTATTCTTTTTGATGCAATTATAAATGGGATTGTTTTCTTAATTTCTCTTTCTGGTAGTTCATTATTAACATATAGAATTGTCACCGATTTCTGTATATTCATTTTGTATCATGTAATTTTGCTGAATTCATTTATTTGTTCTAACAGTTTTTAAATGGAGTCTTTAGGGTTCTCTCTATATAGTATCATGTCATCTGCAAACAGTGACAATTTTACTTCTTTTCTAATTTGGATGCATTTTATTTTATTTTATTTGCCTAATTGCTCTAGCTAAGACTTCCAATACTGTGTTGAATGAAAGTGGTGAGAGAAGGCATCCATGTCTTGTTCCTGATCATAGAGGAAAAGCATTCAGCTTTTCACTGTTGAGTATGATGTTAGCTGTGGCCTTGCCAAATTTGGCCTTTACTGCATTGAGATATGTTCCCTCTGTCCCCACCTTGCTGAGAGTTATTTTTATCATAAATAGATGTTCAGTTTTATCCAATGCTTTTTCTGTACCTATTGAGATGATCTTATGATTTTAATTCTTCATTTTGTTAATGTGGTATATCATGCTGATTGATTTTTCAGATGTTGAACCAACCCTTGCACCCCTGGAATTAATCTCATTTGATCATGATGTATAATTTTTATAATGTATTGTTGAATTCAGTTTGCCAATATTTTGTTGAGGATTTTTTCATCTATGTTTGTCACAAATTTTGGGCTGTAATCTTCTTTCTTTGTGGTGTCCTTGTCTGGTTTCAGTATCAAGGTAATGCTGGCTTCATAAAATGTGTTTAGAAGTGTTCTCTCCTCTTCAGTTTTGGAAGACCTTGAGAAGGATAGGTGTTAATTCTTCTCTGAACACTTAGAAGAATTCTCCAGTGAAGCAGCCTGGTCCTGAACTACGAGATGCAGAGCCAATGCCCTGTGGACCCAGAACAACTTCAGTTCTACAGTTAACACTTCTTAGGCCCAAATTAGGCATCTTGCTAATGGTAATTGAGCAGTTCATTGTGACCCTTTTTTCTGTTGGTCTAGGAAGCCCAAACCTAAATTTATAGCCCAAATATAGTACCCATGCTCTCCTTCATGATTCAAAATTACGTTCCTTTTTTTTAACATGACCATTGCTTTCTATTTTTATTTATATTTTCTTGGTATCATTTCCCTATTTCTTAGTCTATCACTGTTTTATGGCATGTTTTTTTATTATTGCAGTTCTGCAGTAGACCAAGTGGCCAGGAAGTACCCAGGACTAGAGGTCTTCTTTCAGTCTATTCATTACATCCATTCTGTTCACTCATCTCTTTATGCCATAAAATAGATTCAATCCCTCTTCACCTCTTAAGGACTTTAAGATATTAAAACTGATTGTTACAAATACCTACTTCTCCTATACGTGATCAAGAATGATTTAAAAGGGAAAATAAATTAATAAAGGTATATATAATACAGTGTTGGATATTTCATATACCATTCCTTTGCAGGAAGGCTAGCACACAAAAAATTGTTTAAACATTGTTAATGGAGGTTAAGCAATTCATGGAAGACATTCAGATCCAAGACCTTCCCCAAACGCCTAAGATGAGCTCTCCAACCAGTAGTGTTCTTAACTTGCTTCTAAATCCTAACGTAAAAGCAAGATCATCTGAGCATGTTCAAAACTCTTTTGTTGGGATTCCTTGGTGGTGCAGTGGTTAAGAATCCTCCTGCCAGACACTATAAAACTCTTAGAGGAAAACATAAACAGAACACTCTATGACATAAATCACAGCAATATCCTTTTTGACCCACCTCCTGGAGAAATGGAAATAAAAACAAAAATAAACAAATGGGATCTAATGAAACTTAAAAGCTTTTGCACACCAAAGGGAACCATAAACAAGATGAAAAGACAACCCTCATAATGGGAGAAAATATTTGCAAATGAAGCAACTGACAAAGGATTAATCTCCAAAATTTATAAGCAGCTCATGCAGCTCAATATCAAAACAACAAACAACCCAATCCAAAAATGAGCAGAAGACCTAAATAGACATTTCTCCAAAGAAGATATACAGATTGCCAACAAACACATGAAAGGATGCTCAACATCACTAATCATTAGAGAAATGCAAATCAAAACTACAATAAGGTATCCTCACACTGGTCAGAATGGCCATCATCAAAAGATCTACAAACAATAAATGCTGGAGAGGGTGTGGAGAAAAGGGAACCCTCTTGCACTGTTGGTGGGAATGTAAATTGATACAGCCACTATGGAGAACAGTATGGAGGTTCCTTAGAAAACTAAAATTAGAACTACCATACAACCCAGCAATCCCACTACTGGGCATATACCCTGAGAAAGCCATAATTCAAAAAGAGTCATGTACCACAATGTTCACTGCAGCTCTATTTACAATAGCCAGGACATAGAAGCAACCTAAGTGTCCATCAACAGATGAATGGATAAAGAAGATATGGTACATGTATATACAACAGAATATTACTCAGCCATAAAAAGAAACAAAATTGAGTTATTTGTAGTGAGGTGGATGGACCTAGGGTCTGACATACAGTGACGTAAATCAGAAAGAGAAAAACAAATACTGTATGCTAACACATGTATATGGAATCTAAAAAAAAAAAAAAACACGTTCTGAAGAACCTAGGGGCAGGACAGGAATAAAGACGCAGACGTAGAGAATGGACTTGAGGACACGAGGAGGGGGAGGGGTAAGATGGGACGAAGTGAGACAGTGGCATGGACATATATACACTGCCAAATGTAAAATAGATAGCTGGTGGGAAGCAGCCACATAGCACAGGGAATCAGCTTGGTGATTTGTGACCACCTAGAGGGGTGGGATAGGGAGGGTGGGAAGGAGATGCAAGAGGGAGGAGATATGGGGATATATGTATAAGTATAGCTGATTCACTTTGTTATAAAGCAGAAACTAACACACCATTGTAAAGCAATTATACTCTAATAAAGATGTTAAAAAAAAAAAAAAAAGAATCTGCCTGCCAATGCAGGGAACACGGGTTCAAGCCCTGGTCTGGGAAGATCCCACATGCCACGGAGCAACTAAGCCCATTCACCACAACTACTGAGTCTGTGCTCTAGAGCCTGCCAGCCACAACTACTGAGCCCGCATGCCTAGAGCCCGTGCTTTGCAACAAGAGAAGCTCCCGCTCTCCACAACTAGAGAAAGCCCACATGCAGCAACGAAGACCCAACACAGCCAAAAAATAATTAATTAATTAATTTTTTAAAAACTCTTTTGTTAAATAGAAAATTGTCTTCTCTCTTTTCTCTAATCCAGAAAAGGAATTACATCATGCAGCTTGTGAATCACACTTGTGTACATGAATGGGGAATGAAAAAAAATAACAGCCTTGCCAAATTAGCAGTGTATGTATGCCAAGAAATTCACAAATTACAGTGATTATTCTGAACATCTGACTCCAGAGGGAATCACATCCCAGTCATAGAAACAGTTGAAAATGAAAATCCAAGAGCAAATCCTATTGCTCCATCATATATACTGAATCTGTTTTAACTCCCTCCCACCATCCTTGTCTCAGTGACCATGAACATTTGCCTGGACTATGAAATTGCCTTGGAATTAGACTCCTTTTTTCCTTGCATGTTCCTTACAATCTATTCTCCAGAAAGAATAAACAGTGAATTTTCCAAAATAAACTACATCACATCACTCCCCTGCTTAAAACTCTCCAGTGGCTCCCACTGCACTTAGATGAAAATCCAGACTTAGTTTTATCACCTAAAATGCCCCTTAAGAACATGGTCCTGCCTGCTTCTCTTACCAAACATCATAATATTCTCACTGTTTCTTACTCTGTTTGATGTGTACCTCAAACAAAATAATGACTGCATGTATTTGTCCAAATTTGCAGAAACTTACACTAAAAGAGTAAATTTTTCTGTATATTATGCTTTAAATTTTAAAATGAAATATTGCTATGAATACCAATAAACAACTGGAATTTTCCATTTTTAAAAGATATTTAAAATAACAACAAAGATTAAACGATCCTTCAACAGCAACTGCTCGTTTCCCACTACCCCCACCTCTATATTGATTTTTTTCTTTTCTTCCTCAGTGAGAGAACTCTGATTTTATTAAGGGTAACAATATATCCAACAAAAAACTCCATTTTCCAGCCTCCCTTGAATCTAGAGATTGTCAGTTATATGTGAGCAAAAGAATGCTGGTCAGGAGCTCCCAGAAATCCCTTTTTGTCCTTGTACACTCCCTCCTTCCAGCTGCAAGGAATTAGACATTATAGCTGAAGTTTCAGAAACCATATAAGAAAAGAATAGAGAACTACAAAGACCTCAACCTTGACATGCTGTGTCATTGAAACACAAGTTACTACCTCTCTCTGGGCTTCTTTTATTTAAGAGGTTGAGCCATAATATGTGTAAGACACTAGAGCAGGTTCTCTTCAGGCATCTAGGCTATTCTTAACTAATATAGACACCTAAGCATATATCTAACAAAATAGTGACTGTATCTTTGAACCATAGACTTCACACATGATTTTCAGCCTTTCCTCTCTTAGATAGGACAGGATGGCTAAAGTGGGCTGGAGTTGGGTATTTCCCTTATTCCCCAGGAAAGGCTCGAGGAGCTTGGGGTTCAGTGTTTTTCCTTCCTCTAGGTTAATTAGGCTCTGATAATACCCCAGCAGGTTAAGCTCTGGTTAAACAGTTTCTCCTGATGGCAGCCCTTGTTAAGGCAGAACAGAATGCTCTGGCATGTTTCAAAATAGTTTCTTTTCCCCTACCCCTGCTGGAAGCATAAGGGGATTTTCCTCTGATATTTACTGTGAGAACCTGATAGAGCTCCAGGAGATAAAGCTCACAAAAGCATGGGTAGATGGCCAGCAAACACATGAAAAGATGCTCCCCATCAATAATTATTAGAGAAATCAAAACTACAATAAGGTACCACCTCACACCCGTCAGAATCACCATCATCAAAAAATCTACAAACAATAAATGCTGGAGAGGGTGTGGAGAAAAGGGAACCGTCATGCATTGTTGGTGGGCATGTAAATTGGTACAGCCACTAAAGAGAACAGTACGGAGGTTCCCATATGACCCAGCAATCTCACTACTGAGCATATACCCAGAGAAAACCATAATTCAAAAAGACACACGCACCCCAATGTTCATTGCAGCACTATTTACAATAGCCAGGACACAGAAGCAACCTATATGTCCACTGACAGATGAATGGTTAAAGATGTGGCACATATATACAATGGAATATTACTCAGCCATAAAAAGGAACGAAATAGGGTCATTTGTAGAGACATGGATATACCTAGAGACTGTCATACAGAGTGAAGTAAGTCAGAAAGAGAAAAACAAATATCGTATATTAACGCATATATGTGGAATCTGGAAAAATGGTATGGATGACCTTATTTTCAAAGCAGAAATAGAGACACAGCCATAGCGAACAAATTTATGGATACCAAGGGGAAAGGGGGGAATGGGAGGAATTGGGAGATTGAGATTGACATATATACACTATTGATGTATGTATAAAATAGATAACTAATGAGAATCTACTGTATTGCACAGGAAACCCTACTCAGTGCTCTGTGGTGACCTAATTGGGAAGGAAATCCAAACAAGAGGGGATATATGTATACGTATAGCTGATTCACTTTGCTGTACAGTATAAACTAACACAATATTGTAAAGCAACTATACTCCAATAAAAATTTTTTTAAAAAAAGTTTTTTTAAAGTATGGGTAATCTCTCCTTCAGTGACTTGCTCCCCCTGGAGTTTTTAACTCTCAGACTTGTCCACACTGACCCCCCAGCAATTCATCAATAACATTTCAGGTTTCCTAACCTGGCACTGATTCCCAGAGAGGCTAATACTGTGGGCTTCTGCTCAGGTAAGCTGTGACTCTCTGTAGTCTCCTGTTAGTTGCTCCCTGGGGGGCCATGGTTTGCCCTATTCTCACTATTCATTCTGCTCAGCTTTTTACTTGTTAAGACACAGTGACAACTTCCAAGTTTCTTACATACTAAACTGTAACTATCTAAAAAATATATGTATGAAATGTTTATGGGGAAAATGATAGCTTAATAAATATAATAAGACCTGAATAAATGGGGAGATTTCCAAAATAATGAATGAAAATACTTGACACTACAACAATTGAAATCTATAAATTGCATGCAATTCCAACCAAAACCCCAACAAGATTTTTCATGGAACCTAACAGGAAATTTAAATTTATATGAAAGATAGGCTAAAAAGAGCCAAGACAATACTGAAGAATTATGTTGATGGGATTTGGCCAACTAGATATCAGGCCTTCATAAAAAGCTACAGTAATTAATGGAGACACAAATATATCAATTAATCAGAGTAAAGAGCCTAGAAACTATTTTTAATATAGTAGTGGCATTATTAATGTGGGGACAGTTGATTAATCATGTAGAAAAGATATAATGAAATTCCCTTCCTCATCCCATACACAAAAATAACTTACAGATTTGTTAGAGACCTAAATGTGAAGAACAAAACTTTAAAACTTCCATAGGAAAATATATTTATGTTCTCTGGATAAGGAATGGTTTCTTAGCTACATCACAAAAACATAACTGTAAAGGGAGAAGTTTGATTTAAATGCCCGCATTAAAACTAGAATGCAGGGGCTTCCCTGGTGACGCAGTGGTTGAGAGTCCGCCTGCCGATGGAGGGGACACGGGTTCGTGCCCCGGTCCGGGAGGATCCCACATGCTGCGGAGCGGCTGGGCCCGTGAGCCATGGCCGCTGAGCCTGCGTGTCTGGAGCCTGTGCTCCGCAACGGTGAGAGGCCCACGTACTGCCAAAAAAAACTAGAATGTAAGGCACAACTGAGAGCACCAGAGCCAAGTGAAAAGGCCTGCCACAAACGGGATGAAAAATTTAGCATTATTTACAACAGTGTGAACTCAAGGATATTTTTAACCTAATGTATTATAATCCATTATTATCATTCTTTTAGTTTATTGCTCAAATTTTCCCAGATTTTTCCAGTGAGAGCCTTTCACACTGGCTTCTACATCTTTCACGATGACTCATCAGTTTTTGAGATACGGTTGCTCTCAGTGGAGACTGGTATTTAGAAACTTAGATCTGCATGCTAGGTATATTAGTACTATTTTTAACAAGAAAAATAGAAGCAACTTAACCATCCTTCAGTTGAATACAAAACAACATGTAAAAGACATGAACTAGATCTACTAGTATCAACTTAGGTTAATCTCACACTATAACGATAAAAAGCTAGAGGCAGAGAGAGAGGGGGAAGATGGCGGAAGAGTAAGACGCAGAGATCACCTTCCTCCCCACCGATACATCAGAAATACATCTACACGTGGAACAACTCCTACAGAACACCTACTGAACGCTGGCAGAAGACCTCAGACCTCCCAAAAGGCAAGAAACTCCCCACGTACCTGGGTAGGGCAAAAGAAAACAGAATAAACAGAGACAAAAGAATAGGGACGGGGCCTGCACCAGTGGGAGGGAGCCGTGAAGGAGGAAAGCTTTCCACACATTAGAAGCCCCTTCGCGGGCGGAGGCTGCGGGTGGCGGAGGCGGGCAGCTTCGGGACCGCGGAGGAGAGTGCAGCAACAGGGGTGCAAAGGGAAAAGCAGGGAGATTTCCGCACAGAGGATCGGTCCCAACCAGCACTCACCAGTCCGAGAGGCTTGTCTGCTCACCCGCCGGAGCGGGCGGGACTGGGAGCTGAGGCTCCGGCTTCGGTCCGAGGGCAGGGAGAGAAGTGGTGGCGAGAACACAACCTGCAGGGGGTTAGTGCGCCACGGCTAGCTGGGAGGGAGTCCGGGGAAAAGTCTGGACCTGCCGAAGAGGCAAGAGACTTTTTCTTCCCTCTTTGTTTCCTGATGCGTGAGGAGAGGGGATTAGGAGCGCTGCTTAAAGGAGCTCCAGAGACAGGCGCGATCTGCGCTAACAGCGCGGACCCCAGAGACGGGCATAAGATGCTAAGGCTTGTTGCTGCCGCCACCAAGAAGCCTGTGTGCGAGCACAGGTAACTCTCCACAGCCACCTTCCGGGAAGCCTGTGCAGCCCGCCACTGCCAGCGTCCCGGGATCCAGGGACAACTTCCCCAGGAGAACGCACGTGTTTTCCGACCACAACACTATGAAACTAGATATCAATTACAGGAAAAGATCTGTAAAAAATACAAACACATGGAGGCTAAACAATACACTACTTAATAGTGAAGTGATCACTGAAGAAATCAAAGAGGAAATCAAAAAATACCTAGAAACAAATGACAATGGAGACACAACGACCCAAAACCTATGGGATGCAGCAAAAGCAGTTCTAAGAGGGAAGTTTATAGCAATACAATCCGACCTTAAGAAACAGGAAACATCTCGAATAAACAACCTAACCTTGCACCTAAAGCAATTAGAGAAAGAAGAACAAAAACACCCCAAAGTTAGCAGAAGGAAAGAAATCATAAAGATCAGATCAGAAATAAATGAAAAATAAATGAAGGAAATGATAGTAAAGATCAATAAAACTAAAAGCTGGTTCTTTGAGAAGATAAACAAAATTCATAAACCATTAGCCAGACTCATCAAGAAAAAAAGGGGAGAAGACTCAAATCAATAGAATTAGAAATGAAAAAGGAGAAGTAACAACTGACACTGCAGAAATACAAAAGATCATGAGAGATTACGACAAGCAATTCTATGCCAATAAAATGGACAACCTGGAAGAAATGGACAAATTCTTAGACATGCACAACCTGCCAAGACTGAATCAGGAAGAAATAGAAAATATGAACAGACCAATCACAAGCACTGAAATTGAAACTGTGATGAAAAATCTTCCAATAAACAAAAGCCCAGAACCAGATGGCTTCACAGGCGAATTCTTTCAAACATTTAGAGAACAGCTAACACCTATCCTTCTCAAACTCTTCCAAAATATACCTGAGGGAGGAACACTCCCAAACTCATTCTACGAGGCCACCATCACCCTGATACCAAAACTAGACAAGGATGTCACAAAGAAAGAAAACTACAGGCCAATATCACTGATGAATATAGATGCAAAAATGCTCAACAAAATTCTAGCAAACAGAATCCAAAAGCACATTAAAAGGATCATACACCATGATCAAGTGGGGTTTAGTCCAGAAATGCAAGGATTCTTCAATATAAGCAAATCAATCAATGTGATACACCATATTAACAAATTGAAGGAGAAAAAAAACATACGGCATAGAAAGCTTTTGACAAAATTCAACACCCATTTATGATGAAAACCCTCCAGAAAGTAGGCATAGATGGAACTTTCCTCAACATAATAAAGGCCATATATGACAAGCCCACAGCCAACATCGTACTCAGTGGTGAAAAACTGAAAGCTTTTCCACTAACATCAGGAACAAGACAAGGTTGTCCACTCTCACCACTCTTATTCAATATAGTTTTGGAAGTTTTAGCCACAGCAATCAGAGAAGAAAAGGAAATAAAAGGAATCCAAATCGGAAAAGAAGAAGTAAAGCTGTCACTGTTTGCAGATGACATGATACTATACATAGAGAATCCTAAAGATGCTACCAGAAAACTCCTAGAGCTAATCAGTGAATTTGGTAAAGTAGCAGGATACAAAATTAATGCACAGAAATCTCTGGCATTCCTAAATACTAAAGATGAAAAATCTGAAAGTGAAATCAAGAAAACATTCCCATTTACCACTGTAACAAAAAGAATAAAATATCTAGGGATAAACCTACCTAAGGAGACAAAAGACCTGTATGCAGAAAATTATAAGACACTGATGAAAGAAGTTAAAGATGATACAAATAGATGGAGAGATATACCATGTTCTTGGATTGGAAGAATCAACATTATGAAAATGACTCTACTACCCAAAGCAATCTACAGATTCAATGCAATCCCTATCAAACTACCACTGGTATTTTTCACAGAACTAGAACAAAAAATTTCACAATTTGTATGGAAACACAAAAGACCCCGAATAGCCAAAGCAATCTTGAGAATGAAAAACAGAGCTGGAGGAATCAGGCTCCCTGGCTTCAGACTATACTACAGAGCTACAGTAATCAAGACAGTATGATACTGGCACAAAAACAGAAATATAGATCAATGGAACAGGACAGAAAGCCCAGAGATAAACCCACGCACATACAGTCACATTATCTTTGATAAAGGAGGCAGGAATGTACAGTGGAGAAAGGACAGCCTCTTCAATAAGTGGTGCTGGGAAAACTGGACAGGTACATGTAAAAGTATGAGATTAGATCACTCCCTAACACCATACACAAAAATAAGCTCAAAATGGATTAAAGACCTAAATGTAAGGCCAGAAACTATCAAACCCTTAGAGGAAAACATAGGCAGAACACTCTATGACATAAATCAAAGCAAGATCCTTTTTGACCCACCTCCTAGAGAAATGGAAATAAAAACAAAAATAAACAAATGGGACCTAATGAAACTTCAAAGCTTTTGCACAGCAAAGGAAACCATGAACAAGACCAAAAGACAACTCTCAGAATGGGAGAAAATATTTGCAAATGAAGCAACTGACAAAGGATTAATTTCCAAAATTTACAAGCAGCTCATGCAGCTCAATATGAAAAAAACAAACAACCCAATCCAAAAATGGGCAAAAGACGTAAATAGACATTTCTCCAAAGAAGATATACAGACTGCCAACAAACACATGAAAGAATGCTCAACATCATTAATCATTAGAGAAATGCAAATCAAAACTACAATGAGATATCATCTCACACCAGTCAGAATGGTCATCATCAAAAAATCTAGAAACAATAAATGCTGGAGAGGGTGTGGAGAAAAGGGAACACTCTTGCACTGCTGGTGGGAATGTGAATTGGTACAGCCACTATGGAGAACAGTATGGAGGTTCCTTAAAAATCTGCAAATAGAACTACCATATGACCCAGCAATCCCACTACTGAGTATATACCCTGAGAAAACCATAATTCAAAAAGAGTCATGCACCACAATGTTCATTGCAGCTCTATTTACAATAGCCAGGAGATGGAAACAACCTAAGTGTCTATCATCGGATGAATGGATAAAGAAGATGTGGCACATATATACAGTGGAATATTACTCAGCCATAAAAAGAAACGAAATTGAGCTATTTGTAATGAGGTAGATGGACCTACAGTCTGTCATACAGAGTGAAGTAAGTCAGAAAGAGAAAGACAAATACCATATGCAAACACATATACATGGAATTTAAGAAAAAAAATGTCATGAAGAACCTAGGGGTAAGACAGGAATAAAGACACAGACCTACTAGAGAATGGACTTGAGGATATGGGGAGGGGGAAGGGTAAGCTCTGCCGAAGTGAGAGAGTGGCATGGACATATACACACTACCAAACGTAAAATAGATAGTTAATGGGAAGCAGCGGCATAGCACAGGGAGATCAGCTCGGTGTTTTGTGACCACCTAGAGGGGTGGGATAGGGAGGGTGGGAGGGAGGGAGATGCAGAAGGTAAGAGATATGGGAACATATGTATATGTATAACTGATTCACTTTGTTATAAAGCAGAAATTAACACACCATTGTAAAGCAATTATACTCCAATAAAGATGTAAAAAAATAAATAAAAAGCTAGATGCAGAATGATGTATGCAGTGTATTATTGTTCATTCGAGTCTTTAAGACACACAAAATAATAGTGTATTTTCTTTATGAACAAACACATATGTGGTGGCAAAGAGAGAAAAACTCCTGATATCCAGGAGCTGGCCTGGCACCCACAGCTAGGCCATAATATTCTCCTGTTGAAGGTAAACAATTTCACAGAGCATCAACATTCTGAACCATGGTAGGTCCAAACAAAAATAAGACTACTCCATCATTATATCTAAACACTAACAAAAATAATAGCATTGTCTAAACCACAAAGCTGAAGAAATATCCCCCTATCCTGGCTAGTATAAGAGACGGTGGCTTCTTAACCAATTACAAC
Organism: Delphinus delphis; assembly: GCF_949987515.2. Taxonomy (NCBI): domain Eukaryota; kingdom Metazoa; phylum Chordata; class Mammalia; order Artiodactyla; family Delphinidae; genus Delphinus; species Delphinus delphis. The sequence goes on from NC_082688.1 coordinate 101,697,529, forward strand.
TTTAGTGTTGCTCTAGGCTTCTCTCCTTTTAGATGAACTGTACTAAGATATCTAATCATAGAATTAACCTCACTTCCTCACAGCATCCAACCAAGAGCAAAGCCTGCTTTATTAAACCCTTTCCTCAATCACCTAACACAGACCTAAATCCTATACCAAGTCCTTTCTGAGACACTCCATGGTTCTCCATGGTGCATTCAACTACAGGTGTGTTTCTAGTAGTCTTGGAAGGAAAGCTTTGGCAGTAGCAAAAGTATTTTTTAAATGCATAGTAATGATATGCACCCAAACTTTAGGACAGTACTTACATCTGAAGAGGGAGAAAAGGAGGAAGGTCTGAGGTAGAGAGAAGGGACAGTTTAAGCTTATTTCAATGTTTTACCTCTTTTAAAAGAGAGAAGTCTGAAAAGTATGTGACAACCTATGTATCTGTTTGCAGGAACATAATAACCTCTTTTATTAGTTTCTCTGTTTATTTTAGTTGTGCTGAAATACACACAGCATAAAATTTACCATCTTAATCATTCTTAACTGTATAGTTCAGTGGCATTAAGCACATTCACATTGTTGGCTACCATCACCACCACCCACCCACAGAACTCCTTTCATCTTGCAAAACTGAAACTCTGTACCTATTAAACAACAACTCCCCATTTCTCCCTACCCCCAACCCCTGGTGACTGCCATTCTGCTTTTTGCATCTATGAATTTGACCAATCTAGGTATCTCATAAAAGTGGAATCATACAGTATTTGTCCTCTCCATTTCTTGATCTGATTGAAATATATCAGTATTTAAATAATTATTTCTGTGAAACAGAGTAAAAGCAAAGATCTCCCTCAATCACACCCTGGAGGAAAGGAGTTTTAAGAGTTTTTTTAATGCTAAGTGTTTTATTTAATACATATTCTTCCAGAGTACACATAGAGGGATATGATGGAACAGATGCTCCTGTTGTGTCGCATCTTATCTTGGCACTCATATTATAATTATCTATGTGTGGGTCTATACAGCCCACTAGAAGACCCTTCCCTTGATTATGGGAATGGTGTCTTATTTCCCTTTTTTCTTCCAATGTCAAGCACAGTCACTGGCACATAATAGGTGCTTAATAAATGTGTATTGAATAAATGAATGAACTAACCATTCTACTAAGACTGCTTTATTGTGTTTTGAAACCACTGACTTCAGATCAATAATTTGAAAAACTCTCTTTGAAATATACGATTTGTTCCAAATTATCAGTTTTAAGTCATCCTGTGTATCTTGTATCTTTCTTTGTTGCCTTCACAGAAACCTCAACTCTTCCTGAAGCTTCAGTGGCACAAGGAAAGTCCTCTTGCCTGCAAACACAAGCATTCATTCATATGACTGATCTCTCTTCCCTACAGCCTCATCTTACTGTATCAAGCATTTGAAACTTTAAGTAATTTTCAGGCAGCTGAAAATTGAAGAGATATTATGGCCGTTGAAACTGTGTTAGTTACATTACCATAGCCATAACTCAGTCACAGCACAGACAAGAACGTCTTCATGGGAAAAAGGCTTATCATTCACTATTTTATAGCAATTACTTCCTTTATTCTTCAAAGCCTACCATTGCTCAGGATGCCAAGGAAAAAGAATTGATCATAACGGATCACAAACTGAAACTCAGGGGAAAATGTTAAATAAATGAAGTAAAACAAAACAAGAAATTAAATTGTCTTTAATTAAATACATCAGTAAAAATGAGCCCAAATCCAGTCCATGTCTAAGATGCAGTAACACGGACCAGTGAAAGATCACATACTTTGAATGGAGAAGACCTGAACCCATGTCCCTGTTTTGATGTGTGACCATGGACCATTCCCTAACACTAACACTCAATTTCCTCAAGTAGGAATAGTATTATTTACCTTAAGGATGTTAGAGGATTAAATGAGAAAGGGTAATGTCAACAGTTTTCATATACTGTAATCTTACTCTAAAAATAAGATTACATATTTATTAGAAGAATTTTATCAAAGAAATAACTTAAGACTAGGAAGTGGGTGTATCAAAGGGTAAAAGTGTGAAAGCTGAACTCAGATTTCTATGTTTAGGAACATTGACTTCTTTTGTGACCGAGCACTTTCAGCTCAGTTTTCTATGTTCTATAAGACAATCAGAAGGGGGAAATGGTGACATTTTGGTCTACGTATGCTCCTAATTTACAAAATGCCCAAAAGACACCTCATTAGGCTAACAAGTCTGCATTGCATTCAGAATTTCAACTGGGCTCTCAACACTGTTCTACAACCCTTCTACTATACTACTACTACTGCTACTATTAATACTACTAATATTACTAATACTACTACTGCTACATTTTAGTCAGCTCATTTTCTCACTCTCCATGGTGATTGTATTACACTATCTGCATTCTCTTCAACCAAGGCACTACCCACCATCTCAGCAGACAACCTCACCTCTAACTGCACAGAGAAACTGGAAGTAATCAGAGAGGAGCTCTCAACTTCCCACCACCTGCTCTCAAATGTACAATGTATCTACATCTGTTCCCCTCTTCTTGTCAATTCCACTAAAGCCAGCTTCCTTCTTCCTGCTTAAGGTCAAATCCTCTCTCTCTGTTCTGTAACCCATTTCCTCAAGAATCATATCCTATCAATTGTCTCCTCTCTCTTCTCTGTCTTCTAGATTATCAGCTCCGCTCGATTCCCCTCTGGTCATTCAAATAGGTCCAAATCCTATCCAAGAAAATCTCCAACTTTATTTCCCCCTCTATCTCTTCTCTCCTTTTCTCAGTCACATTTTTTAAAAGAATTGTCTATACTCACTGTCTCTCTTGCCTCGTTTCTCACTCATTCCACAACCCACTGAAACCTTGCTTCTGCTCTCAACAGCCCACCAGACTACTGAACTAAGGTGGCCAATGACCTCCAATAGGTATTCTTTGGACCTTAGCTTACCTAGCTTCTCAGCAGCACTTTATGGAATTAACTCCTTTGCTCTCTTGTCTTTTTTGATATGCTCCACTCCTGGGTATCCTCCTACTTTTCTGAACAGTCTTTTAGTTTCTCCTTCCCTGACTCATGTCTAAAAATTGGAGTTTGTCAAGACTCAGTCCCTTAGCTTCTTCTCTTCTCCATTCTTTCTTCTACACAAAATCAGCTACTTGCATATTTTCACTCACCATCCGTATATTGACTACTTAGGAATGTACATCTCTAGATCACACCTGTGTATCTGACTTGACATCTCCACCTGGTTATCTGCTGCAGGTTGGAGTCTACAGAAGCACGCACTGAGATGGCATTTGGGGCGTAAGATGTTGTTTAGAGATCAAAATCCTGTGAAGGAAAGGGGCAGGAGAGAGTTCTTGTCCCAGGAAGAAGTTGAACTGCATTCAGGATCCCCTCAGTCACCTCAGCACGTTGCTCTGGAAAGAATACTGCCCATCAGAGTGTCCCACCTCACTCCTTCACCTGGTGGGGGCTGACCCCAGAAAGGACATGACCTCTGAGGAGGCCACTCTCACTGCTCAGACAGACCCTGAAGTTGCTGACAGCCGGCTGCCTTCTCTCAGCTGGAAAAGGTGTCCTTCCTTGGAGGGGAATTTGGTGGACATTTCCTCTTCTCACACAATATTTTAACATAGATATTTTAACATGAAAGCAAAAATTGAACTCATCCCTTCCAAATCCTGTTCCTTCTCGTGTGCCTGCCCTCTGGAAATAACACCCCCAGCCATGCAGCTGAGGCCAGTATGATCCTAAGGCTGCCTTTGCTCTCACCATTTGTCCTTACCCTAATCCTAGTGCTGTCTCCTCAACTACTGAAATAAGCTTCTAACTGGCCTCCCAGATCCCTCTTAGCTCCCTCGAGCCCTTTCTTTATACTCAGTCAGAAGGAGGACGCTTTTTAAAACATGAATCTATACTAACCCTTAGCTTGGCTTCCCACTGCTTTTAGGATAAAGATCAAAAATCCTTTAATGGAGTCACAAGGTCCTGCAAGATTTGGTCCCTCCCTCACACCCAGTCAAGGTACTAACTACTTGGGATGTTATTCAGGCACTAAAATATGCAGTGCCCTTTCTCACCTCAGGTCCCTTGCACATGCTGTTTTCTCTTTCTGGAATGATCCACCCTCTTCCCCACTCAGCCCAGCTAACACCTTCTACCCTTCAGATCTCAGCTTTAATGTCATTTTCTCCGAGAAGCTTCTCTGACCCTCCAGACTCCCTAGGAAACAATACCGGGTTACCATAACAATCAGCGCAGTTGCAGTGGTAACTAAACAGCTATTCTGTACAGTAAGTCCCCTTCATGTGAACCTTCAAGTTGTGAAATTTCAAAGACGTGAACGTCAGTTTGCAGGTCCAATCACGTACGTTAGTTCTCGTGTTTGGCTCTAGCTGTGAAAGTTGTAAGTTTGTTGGACTTACAAACAAATTGGACTTACAAACGCACTCTTAGAATGGAATGTGTTCGTATTTAGGGGACTTACTGTACTCACTAACATTTTTTTGGAACCTGAAAATCAGTACTCACAGAGTGTTCTAGTTTTTTTTAGTCTGCTTTTCCAATTCATCAGGAATCCATTTTTGCATTTGTTCAATAAATTCTTTTAAATAGTTAACCAGCAACATTAATTGAATAATGAAATACACAAAGATCAGTTAATTGTTCAACATATAGCCAGGTTAATTCATTACCTCCTTCTACTTCTCCAAACATGCTTCTCCCCATCACTATTCTCCCTGTCACTCAAGTCAGCATCCTAGAAGTTACCCTCACATTTCCCAGTGTTCCCTATTACATCCAATAGTTCTCCAGAAACCTCTTTAAGATCTCCTTAGCGAGCACAAAACCTAATTGTGGTCCTTCCAAAGACTCCAAACCTGTCTTCCCACACTCTCCCAACTTTCTCTCCAGTACCAGCTTGGGCCAGATTCAATTACAGTAAGTCCTCTACATACAAACCTTCAAGCTGAGAGCTTTCAAAGATGCGAACCTGCATTCCATCCAAGTCAGACGTGAGTGACATTGCAGCTTGCCCTCTGTCTCCTATTACTGACGATCCTTCAGCTCTACCATCTCCCACCTCCTCTCCCTCCTCCAGTCAGTAACTCTTCTTGCCTGTTCACTCCATGCCAGCCCGTTTGCCAGCTGTTATACTGTACTACTGTATTTTTCAAGGTACAGTACTGTAAGATTAAAAATGTGTTTTTTTTGTGCTTGTTTTTTATGTATTATTTGCGTGAAAAGTATTATGAACTTATTACAGTACAGTACTATATAGCCGATTGTGTTAGTTAGGTACCTAGGCTAACTTTGTTGGACTCATGAACAAATTGGACTTACGAATGTGCTCTCAAAACGGAACTCGTTCCTATGTAGGGGACAGCTGTGCCATGTTCCCCGTGCTGCTAGCTCATTTTGGATCACCCTTGAAAATCCCTTCACTTGGTTGATTACCTCCTGCTTGTCCTTCAGGCCCCAGCTTAGATATCCTTCCACAAAGAAAACTTTCTAAACCCTGGAGGTTGGGTTAAGAGTCCTTCTGTAGGCGCCTTGTGATAACTCCATTACACTGCTTACAGGATTCGTATTTTCTAAGTTTATCTTGTCTGTTTCCCCTAGAGACTTCTTGAGATCATAACACATATCATATTTCATGGTTATGAAATAGGCACCAGTGTCACATTGCGCCAGTGTCACATTATTTTAATATATTATGTTCTGTGATACCTTTTAATATCTAATAAGGCACACCGTCCCACACATTACTCCTATTTTCTCATCTGTTTAGTCTGTTAGATGACCTTGAGAACTGCATGTTAGGGGTTTTTTTTTAAAGCTTTGTAAACTTCCTCTGGTGTTTTAATGGGATTACATTAGACCTAAGAGGAAAATTATATCTGCAAATAATACTTTCATCACCCTCTGAAAACTTCAGAGTTCTCATTTCTGTTACTTGGGTTACTGCACTGGCTAGAACTTCAGGGAATAATAAATATACTGGTGATGCAGATATCTCTGGGAATGTCTTTTACCACCTAGATTTTCTTAAAATTACAGGGTAATTTGCTTAAGAAAGACTTATGAAAGAAATGCTTAAGAAAGACCAATGTAGTGCAGTACTATATGAAATAACAAAACTATTTACAGAAAAAAGAAAAAAAAACAGGAACCTAATCTATCTTACTGGTCTTTTTATCCTAAGGGCTTTGACATTCCCTCAGAAATGTAAAATAATAACTTAGCTTTCCAAATAAAATATCTAAGAGCTGCTAAGCTTCTCATCCTCCCACAGATTTTTCTTTCTTTCTATCATTGACCTGTAGGAAGAAAACTTTGTGTGACCCTGACGAGAATGGTTAATAGACCCTGCAGAGTGTTTTGTGTGTTTTTTGCTTTGTTTTGTTTTGTCTGTTTTGTTTCTGAGAGGGCAAGTTGTAGTTCAAGTTGTCCACAGCCTTTCTGGAAAATTAGTGGCCCTTCCTCAGTCTTTGCTTTTGAATAATAAAGTCATACTATCATTTGTTGAGCTCTTAGTATATACAGGAACCATGCTAAATGCTCTGCATGCATTGTCTCATTTAACATTCTATCAATTTATCAATCAGTGTTCTGCAGAGAACAAAACCAATAAGAACATATAGGACATATCTATTGTATAACATATGGTAAAACACGAGACATATGTTTATATATATATATACATATATATATACACACACATATATATCTACACCACCATATGTCTACAAAACAAACCTATTATATATATATACACATATGTATGCATAATGCACACACATTTATATATGCATATAATAAAGAGATTTATTTTAAGAAATTCACTTACCACTGAGAAGGGGTGCTGATACCAACTGCCCTTTGCAGGCTGAGCATCTTAGGAAACGCTGACAATCATACTGAAACAGGGGATAAGAATGATTTGTCAACAGTGTGTAAGTCTGACTTGCATTTGTATTAACTCACATTTTAGTAACAGGCCTGAGGGAGAAGGCCTTGTCTTCCCTCATTGGCAAAGGTTCAGAAATATCTCATATAGATTGTGCTGGTGTTTAGTGAGAAAAAAAAAAAGAAAAGAAATTGGCTTATAGGACTGTGGTGACTGGCAAGTTTCAAACTTGTAGGGCAGGCCAGCAGGCTAGAAACTCAAGCTGAATTTCCGTTACAGACTTGAGGCGGAATTCCTTCCTCAATTTATCTTTTTTTTTTCTAGTATTTTACTTTAAACAGCAAAGACAAACCAGACCACCTCTTCCGCATTCTGTTTGGAAATCTCCTCAGCTAAATCTCCAAATTCATCATTCACACGTTCTGCTTCCCACCCAACAATAGAGCGTAATCCAGACAAGTTCTCCGCACATTTACATGAAGGATCTCCTTTCCTCAAGCGTCCAATAACACGTTCTTCGTTTCCATCTGGGACCTCACCAGAAGCACTTTAATGTTCCTATTTCTAGCAACATTCTGTTCATAATCGTATATGTTCTCTAAGACGGTAGAAGTTTCACTATAGCTTTCCTCTCCTCTTTCTGAGCCCACACCAAAACTACCTTCGATGTCCATATTTTTATCTGAAATCTCTTCAAGGCAATCTAGATTTTTACTATCAAATGCCTCAAAATTCTTCCAGCCTATACCCATTACCCAGCTCCAAAGCCACTTCCACCTTTTCTGTGTATGTGTTATAGCAACATCACACTTCTCAGTACCAAAATGTGTATGAGTATCCTTTGGCCGTCTGAACAAAGTACTGCATGCTGGGTGACTTAAAACAACAAAACTTATTCTCTCCCAATTCTGGAGGCTGGAAGTCCAAAATCAAGGTGCTGGCAGGGCTATGCTCCCTCTGAGACTCCTAGGGGAGGATCTTTCCTTGCCCCTTTCACCTTCTAGTAGCCCCAGGCATCCCTAGGCTTGTGGAAGCATCATTCCAAGCTGCCTAAATCTTCACATGGCCTTCTCTTGGTATCTGTGTGTCTCTGTCTTCACGTGGTATTCTGTGTGTCTGTGTCTGTGTCCATGTTTCTCTCTTCTTGTATGGACACCAGTCATAACTATATTAGGGCCTACCGTAATGACGTCAACTTGATCAAATCTGCAAAGACCCTATTTTCAGATAAGATCACATTCACAGGTCCTAGGATTAGGACATCAACACTTTTTTCAGAGACACAATCTAATCCATAACAATTTTAATCTCATCAATTTTTGAGATGAAAATTATTATTTTCATTTTCAGATGTAAATGCTCAGTCTTACAGAGGCTAAGGAGCTCATACAAGTCATGCTGTTTGTAAATGAGAGAGCTATGGCTCATACCCAGGGGGTTTTTGTTTGTTTGTTTGTTTCTTGGTTTGGGGGTTTTTTTTAAGATTTTTTTGATGTGGACCATTTTTAAAGTCTTTACTGAATTTGTTACAATATTGCTTCTGTTTTATGTTTTGGTTTCTTGGCCGTGAGGCATGTGGGATCTTATCTCCCCGACCAAGGATCGAACCTGCACCCACTGCATTGGAAGATGAAGTCTTAATCGCTGGACTTCCAGGAAAGTCCCTCATACCCAGGTTTGACTGACACTAAACCCATACTCTACCTTACTGCCTTAGAAATTGTTAACATTCTGCCTAAAAATATAATCAGCAATACCAGACAATGCTTCCTGGTTGAATTTGACAAACTGACCGTTCCCTTCTTCCTGAACCTGTCCCACTTGACTTTCCTGGTAGCTCTCCCTCCTGAGAGTCCTGTCTCACAGGTAACCCCCTCTCACGCTGCCATGGGCTCCAGCTCTTGTGTGCACTCGTGTGGTAGCATCCCCAGGATGGGTTCTCTTCTCTATAAGCAATCACTCCCTCGGTGCTCTGTCTGTGACTTTAAATACCATCTCTATGCCAGTGTCTCTCAGTTATATAACCCTAGCTCTGACCTCTCCACTGAACACCAGTATTTCCAACTGCCCCCTTGAGATCTCCCTTTACCTATCTGACAAGTTTCTCAACTCAACCTGGCAGTCCTACTCAAGGTTTTATTAAAAGTAAACAAAACCTTATTCTGATTTAGATATATATAGTATTTGAAAGGGTATTAGGTGACAAAATTCCTAGGAGAACCAAGAGAATCAGACGTGAGGGCTAACAGCTGGGGACAACCCCCAGATCACATTGTGGAAATGCCCAAGGGAGTTGCTTCCACGACCATGGCTGGGCACAGATGCCAGAACCCACACTGTTGACCCATGGCACCTCTGCTTCTGCTGCCTCTAAAAACTGGATAAGGCTGCTCACTCCATGGCCAGAATGAATGCCAATTTGTAGTCTCATAAGTGTGTCTAATTGAGCCATTGTCACAAGCTGCAACGAAGCCACAAGAGCTACTGGTTAAGCAAGCTTCTGATGTGTCTTAGAGAAACATGGATTCATAAGTAGAGGAAATCCTCAAGTATAGGAAGGATGTTCAATGGTACTGAGCCGCTGAAAAAAACAGCCAATGTCCACCACAGTGGCCAAGTAGGACTCTTGATTCTCCTCCTCCTTTGACCCAAGTGCTCAAGCTCTGCACCTAGGAGTCATCCTTGATCCTTCCTTCCCCTATTCTCCATATCTAATCTGTCATCAAATCCTCTCACATCTATCTCTGAAACATATCCTAGAATGTATCCCCTTCTCTCCATGGATAATACCTTAGACCAAGCCACCAGCATCCTTCACCTTGACCATGTACTGCAACAGCCTCCCAGTTGGTGCTCCCACTTCTACTCTTCTATCTCTGCAGCCTATTTTTCATGCAGCAAACTGACTGATCTTCTAAAAATGCCAAGTGGATCAATCGATTCCCTGCTTTAAGCCCTCTAAAATTCTTACCCTGGCATAAAAGGCACCACATAAGCTGGTCCCTGCCCAGACCTATAACCTCTCCTCATAGTAGTACGCCTCCCCTTACTGAGCTCCATCTGTAACTACATTGGAATTCTTTCCCATCCTTGGACACAACAGGTTCATACCAATGTAAGGATCTTTGCACTTGTTTCTTCTGCCCCAAGAGCTTCTCATGACCATTTTCTTATCGTTTCTCAGGACTCAGCTCAAATGTCACCTATTTTGAGAAGTCCCATCCTAAAATAATCCCTCTCTCACTCTTTACTGCAACCTCATTGTTATTTATAGTAGTATTTATAATATGTTATATTATCCCATTTCTGTTGATTGTCTGTCTCTCCCCACCAGCTTGCAAGTTTGTCCATTTTATCCACCTCTGTATTCCCAGTGCCTCTAACATTGCCTGGTGCAGAGTAGGGACTTGAAATGTATATATGTGTGTGTGTGTGTGTGTGTGTGTGTGTGTGTGTGTGTGTGTGTGTGTGTGTGTGTGTTGCACAGGCACAAGGCAACCAGAGAAAGATAAAATCACAGAAGTATTGAAATCTGCGCTTAGCCTTAAGGAATGGGCAAGATTTGGACCTTCAGTTACTTAACAGAATCCTGAACAAATGGAAAACATGACATAAAGATGATTCAATATAAAGATGTCAAATAAGCATATGAAAAGATGATCCACATCATATGTCATTGGGGAAATGCAAATTAAAATGACATACCACTACAGACATATTAGAGTGACCAAAATCCAGAGCACTGACATCATCAAATGCTGACGAGAATGTGGAACCACGGGAACTGGTGGGAATGCAAAACAGAAGAGCCACTTTGGAAAACAGCTCGGCAGCTTCTTACAAAACTAAACTTACTCTCACCATACGATCCACCAATCACTCTCCCTAGTTTTTACCCAAAAGAGTCGCAAACTTATGTCCACACAAAACTATGCACACAGTCATTTATAGCAGCTTTATTGATGATTTATTCAATTTGGAAGCAACCATGAGTAACTTTCAGTACGTAAATGGATCAATTAACTGTGGTACATCCATAAAATTGAATATTATTCAGCATTAAAAATTAATGAGCTATCAAGCCATGAAAAGACATGGAAGGATCTTAAATGCATATTGCTAAGTGAAAGAAGCCAATCTGAAAAGGCTGCATACCATACAATTCCAACTATATGACATTCTGGAAAAGGCAAAACTTGGAGAGAGAAAAAGATCAGTGGTTATCAGGGGTGAGGGGAGGTAGGGATAAACAGGTGAAACACAGAGGATTTTTAGGACAGTGAAACCATTCTGCATGATACTGTAACGATGGACACATGTCATTTTACATTTGTCAAAACACACAGAATATAAACACCAAGAGTGAACCCTAATGTAAACTATGGACGTTGGGTGATTAGGATGTGTCAGTGTTGGTTCATCAGTTATAACAAAGGTACCACCCTGGTGGGGGATGTTGACAATGGGGGACAGGGGTTTGTGGCAACTTTCTGTATCTTCTGCTCAGTTTTGCTAAAATTGGTCTAAAAACCCTAAAATTGCTCTAAAAAAGCCTATTTTAAAAAATGTAAAAGAATGAAAGATGCAACAGAAAATGTCTAGAAGCTTGGCGGGAAAGCCTAAGGTTGAAAGAGACTGACAGGAAGCATGCATGGTAAAGTACAATGGTGACTGTCACTGACTTACAACTGGACTCAAGGCCAGTCCTTCTAGAACATGTTCTCATGTGCCAAGATCATTTGTGAGCTCTCAGTGGCAGTCATGTAATGACATATCCTATCGAGGAGGAACCTCCATGTCCTCTGAACATTTCATCAGGCTAAGGTCTGGAACTGATGGTCACAACACCAAGGTGGATGCATCGGTAACAGAAAGACACAGGAATCAAGAAGCAAGGCAAGTGAATCCAGAGATCTAGGTGATAGAATCAGATTGGGAAACACACAAATGAGAGCCGCAGGCCCATAAGCCAAAAGGGGGCAGAAAGAGATGCAGATCTCCAGGAGAGAGGGACAGCCTCGGGCCTCTGAGGGCATAGTGGAGTGACCCCCTTGTGACAGTGATACTCACCTTACCCTTGAAGCCCAGGCCTAAGATTGGAGAAGAGGAAGCAACAATACACATGAGCAAATTGAGGAAGAAATCAATCTTTTTAGTGCCGCAGTCATTCCATATTAATTAAGCTGGTAGTTAGGTGCAAGTCTCTCTCTAAATTGCTCTCTCTCTTCTTCCAACAGCGCTCAATGACTACAGGTGGCACATTAAAAAGTCAAGGCAACCAACTTGCATACATTTCTATATTCTCCCATGTTTAGCAAGTTTGAGAAGCTGGATGCCTCTTCTCAGGAGGTTGGGGTATGGGTTTATTAACGAACTTATAAATCCTAAGAAGGCTGTCCCAGAACAATTGGCTATGAATTTCTCAGAGACCTGATGTGCAAATTACCTGCCTGCTGTTATTTCTTTTCTGGATTATCCATGTTTCCTTGGTCTTGGTACAGATTTAACTCACCACTAACCATATTTCTTACTGGCTGTTCCCCCTCCCTGCCCCTGCATGATTCCCTTATCCCCACATGCTAAGGCAATGCAGACTGGAGTAAATAACAGTCTGAACAAAGAAACAGGCCATTAGCATCATATCGGGTATCTGTGAGGAAATGGCAGGCCTGGAACTGGGAGTCAGTCCCTGCTTCCTATTTCAGAGGTGTTCTGTATTATGAACGTAGGGCCTGTACTAGGAAATAAGGCACACTCTGTGAGTGGCTGGAGGGGTCCACATGGAGAGAGAGGTCAACACTGGAGAGAGGGGCCTGTCCCCAAAGAGGTGGCTCTACGCAGGCCAGGAAGGCAAATCATGAATTTCCTTCCTGTATTCAACAAAACTTGCATATAACAAAGATTACAAATTTAATAAGAAAAAAGGGGAGAGTGAGATGTAAAAAGAAAACAAACAAAAAAAAACACACAAGAATAGGATACAAAAGGGAGAATTATTCTTTTCATGTTGCAAGTTATATACTCTTTCTATCTACCCAAAAAAAAGCACTAATTGAAATTGTCACATGAATGGCCTCTGGATACATGACACTGAAATACTGCCACGCCTCCACTAAGATACCAGTGGCTGGTTTTTTTTGTTTTGTTTTGTTTTGTTTGTGTGTGTGTTATGCGGGCCTCTCACTGTTGTGGCCTCTCCCGTTGCGGAGCACAGGCTCCAGACGCAAAGGCTCAGCGGCCATGGCTCACAGGCCCAGCCGCTCCGTGGCACATGGGATCTTCCCAGACCGGGGCACGAACCCGTGTCCCCTGCATCGGCAGGCGGGCTCTCAACCACTGAGCCACCAGGGAAGCCCCCGGTGGCTGTTTTTGCTTAGTCATTATGTTATACTGTCATTGAAATCTTTACTGCCTTTTCATTCCAGATTATGGGGGTTACTCTTCCATGGAGTCTTGCAATTCAGTCTAGAGTGCAAGTGTCAACCTCCCCCTCATTTCAAGTAAGAAGTACAATGCTGGGAGTTGAAGAAACAATAGAGATGAGTAGCAGGGAACTCCTCCATCACAACCAGAATCTTCACCCCAGAGGTAAAGTTATTAAAGTTTCACACACATGACAATTTGAGAAAAAAAAATGTGATGCTGTTTCTTGAGGCAGGAATAAATCACCACTTCCCATGGTAATGATAGGCCTTTCCCTAGGAGCTAGAAAGGACAATCATGGAAAGAAACTCATCAGCAGAGTGGGTGGGAAAAAAAATGACTCAGGTATTATATTTTCTGTATTTTTGTCAGGAAATGCATCACTCCACAGATGGATCTAATTTAGTCAGGTTATGGAAAGCCAAACATGGTTTTGGTCCATAACAATACTGGCCAGCATTTACTGAGGGCCTACTATGTAACAGGTGTGTTGCATATATTAGCTGTAATCCTCACTCAAGTCCTTCATAGGCTGTACATTTTCCAATTTTATTGATAAGTCACCTGCACTCTGAGAGAGTAAGTAATTCACTTAAGATCACATGGTTAGTTAGTGCCCCTAAGCTACCGCCCTACCCTTACTGAGACCTATGCTAAAAGGTTGATCAGGTAAACTAAAACTAATCCAAAGAAGCCGGGGACTTTCTCACTTACCTCATTTTCTGCAGATAGCTGGGGACCTAGAAGACAGGAATGGGTTTTTTTTTGGGTTTTTTTTCGGTACGCGGGCCTCTCACTGCTGTGGCCTCTCCCGCTGCGGAGTACAGGCTCCAGACGCGCAGGCTCAGCGGCCATGGCTCACGGGCCCAGCCGCTCCGGGGCATGTGGGATCCTCCCGGACCGGGGCACGAACCTGCGTCCCCCGCATCGGCAGGCGGACTCTCAACCACTGCGCCACCAGGGAAGCCCCAACAGGAATGTTTTATAATTTATGAGAGGAATAACTCTAGTGATAACGAACAGAACATGTTAAGCAGTGTAATCCCAGACGCCATAGCCAGCAGCAGTATTTGAGAATAATCAGAGAATAGAATAATCTAAGAACATCTACATGAATAGGGAGCTTTTTATTCAGACCCCGACCCATCTAGAAGGCACTCTTCCTGGAAAAAACAGGCACTAAACCTTCAGTAGGAACTAGCTTCAGTAATTCACTCTCAACAGAAAAGACCCACAGTGCTGGACAATACAGGGGTGCCTTTCTTGTTTATGTGATCACTGGTGGCAGAACATGTGGGAAGAAGTAAGCCTCTTTCAAAATAGAGTGGACACAGATCCTATATACATACTGAACTCTGAGCAATTTCAGACCAGACACTCTCTGCAACCATCCCAAGCTCAGGACAGATGTAACAAAAGAGCAAAGAAGAACAAAGAAGAAGGGACTTCCCTGGTGGCGCAGTGGTTGAGAATCCGCCTGCCAATGCAGGGGACACAGGTTTGAGCCCTGGTCTGGGAAGATCCTACATGCCCCCAGAGCAACTAAGCCCGGGGGTCACAACTATGGAGCCTGCGCTCTAGAGCCCGCAAGCCACAACGACTGAGCCCACATGCCACAAGTACTGAAGTCCGTGTGCCTAGAGCCCAAGCTCTGCAACAAGAGCAGCCACCACAATGAGAAGCCCACACACCACAAAGTAGAGTAGGCCCCGCTCGTCGCAACTAGAGAAAGTCCGCGCACAACAATTAAGACCCAACAACGAAGACCCAATGCAGCCAAAAATAAATAAGTAAATAAATAAATTTATTTTTAAAAAAAAAGAACACAGAAGAAGAATCAACAGAACACAGACAGCAAAGGAGGAACAATATGGTCCAATGAGGCCTTGAGTCAGACCTGATTTAGCACATTCAATAATTACTTAAAGATAACTTGGTCTGTTTCTTATATATCCATCTATGTTGTTTGTTGAATATTTACTTGCACTAAAGGTGGCAGCAGAATAAATGGGATATGGTAATTTTTTCATACTATGTAAGCATTCCACCTCAATGAACAAATACCGTCTTTAATTGAGGAGGGAGGGACTTCCAATACAGACAATTGACATAACCACTGGGTCATGCTATCTTATAGTGTTTTATTTTTCTCTTTCATCCCCAGCCCTGCTCTCAGGATCCTGCCTGCCTCCTACAGGCACCCACTTTAATGAATTTGATACATATTCTACAATGTTTATGTCATTGTAAAAAAGTAGTTCTGTGTGTATGTGTGTGTGTGTGTGTATATATATATATATATATATGTTTAATTTTAAAATGGTATTATGCTTTATATCCTGTTCTGCTTTTTCCAGTTTCTTTTTTTTTTTTTTACTAAGCACTATGTTTTTAAGATCTCTGCATGTAGCCATATATATCATTATATTACTGCCTCTGAGTGCTACACGATACTCCACAGAAGGCATTTCCTCTTTTCACTTATCTATCCCACTAGCGATAGACAATCAGATTACCCCAGTTCCACAGATGCTCTCATACAGGTGCCCTACGAACGCGTGAGTTTTTCTGGAGCAAACACCCAGAAATGGGATTTTGGATATTCAGGCATATGCCTACTTCACTTCAGTGAGTCCTGCCGGAGCATCTTCTAAATGGCTGCATCAATTTGCATTCCCGCTACAAGTGCTTCCAGTTTCCCTACACCCTCATCAACTCTTTCTCTTCTGCAATTAGTCCCTTCTTGCCTAACTTATGCATGTTGGGCAGTATCTTATCATTTCAATTTGCAGTGACCTGATTACAAATAAGGTTGATCTTTTCTTCCTGCACGTGTTATCCAATTCATATTTGTTCTTCTTTGAATTGCCTGGTCTTCTTTAAACCACCCATTTTTCTAGGAGTTTCTGTCTTTTTCTTACTGATTTGTCTGGAGTTCCTTTATATTCCTAGATATTAACGCCTTGTCACTTTTACATTGTGAACATCTTCTCCCAGTCTGTCATCTGCCTGTTAACTTATCCTATGGTGTCCTCTGTCATATTTCTAAAGTTCTGAATTTTTTAAAAAACGTTCGACTACTGTTATAATTATTATTTTAGAGCAAGGTGAGTCCTGACAATTGCAGTCAGGATTTGGTGTCCACAGTAGGCAGGCTAGATAACTATTTTAGTGTGTGGTCCTAGGGAAATACATTCCAGTCTGGCTGCCACATTTTAGGAACATTTTGGGACTTCACTAAATTCACTTAATTTATTTTACAGCCGATGCTTGCCTGCTTCCACTTTCCTAAGACAAGGTATCCTGAAACCACAGATAAATTAAGCCCGTAGTTTGTTGGCAACCTCGTCTTTAAAAATTTCTCATTGCCTCATCCCTAACCCCTAACCTAATAGGGCAGACCCTTGCTCAGATGGCTCACATTTCTTTTACATGTATTTTATCTTTCACAATGACCATACTTTGAAAACCATTGTACCCACTCTTGTGTATCATTAGAATGTGCTTCTCTGCTCAAAAGTTCTTGTTCTGTCAACCTCTCTGCATGGAAGTGTCATATATTCTTGACCTTCTAAAATCAAGTTGGCTGGAGCACTCCCCCATACTTCCTTGATCCAGTAAAATCACCTTGTGTTATGGGTGGACCTCAACCCTATGTCTGCATGACCCATCATACATGTTTTCCCACTATGTCATGCTACCTTCTCCCATCAAGGCTGATTTGAATCATTCAATAGAAATAAAACAGCACCTTATCATAGGAACTGACATCTGGACCAGAAAATTGTACTTTGAGAAAAAGGATTAGTTGTAATAAACTATACAAAACTACTTTTAAAATACCTACAACCAGGGGAATTCCCTGGTGGTCCAGTTGTTAAGACTCTGCACTTCCACTGCAGGGAACACGTTCGATCCCTGGTTGGGGAACTAATATCCTGCAAGCCGTGCAGCACGGCCAAAAAAAATAAATTAAATTAAAAATAAAATGAAGGGGCTTCTCTGGTGGCACAGTGGTTAAGAATCCGCCTGCCAACGCAGGGGACACAGGTTCGAGCCCTGGTCCGGGAAGATCCCACATGCCGCGGAGCAACTAAGCCCATGTGCCACAAGTACTGAAGCCCGCGCGCCTAGAGCCCATGCTCCACGACAAGAGAAGCCACCGCAATGAGAAGCCTGTGCACCACAACGAAGAGTAGCCCCCACTCACTGCAACTAAGTGCAGCAACGAATACCCAACACAGCCAAAAATAAATAAATGAATAAATAAATTTTTAAAAATAAAATGAAATAAAATACCCACAACCAGCAATCATTCACTTAGTATAAGGTACACGGTGATGACGCCACATGGCCTCTGCATATTCTATTTCCTTCTACTTCTTTCATCACAAAATGTGGGACTTCAGTTTTGAGCTACACAGTGAAGGCTTAAAGCACTTATCAAATGGTATATACACCAGCACTCTCCAGACCTTTTACCCTGAGGAAGAAAAAAGCACTGGGAGCTGGCCCGGGTGTTCTCCTGATGGACATAAACAATTTCTCCAAACATCAACATGAGGCAAGACCACTCTGGAACTGCAATGGACCAAGACAAAAACAAGACCATTCCATAGTCATGTCTGAATACAAAAAATATAAGAATATTATCCAAGCCACAAAATATCAACATCTCAACTCGTTCAACTACAGGTGTGCTCCTAGTGGGTTTTTTGGTGGAGGACATTCGAATTTTATTAAACTCATGAAATAACATATAGCATATGAGAAAAGCAGACTTTAGAATTCTGACTTTACCACTCGTTGACTTTATTATTTGAAAATGTTACTTAATTTTTCCAAATCTTTTATTTTTTCATCCATAAATTAGGATAACTGGGATTATTCAAAAAGTCTGTGCAGATATACTTCATAGGGATTTTGTGAGCAGGTCTACCATGGACAGCCGAGCAGGTTGTACACTGCACAACTCCAGAGGAGACCATTCACATGGACCTGGAATCATTCACGTAGTAGTCCTCTATGAAATAATGTAAATCAAGTGATTGACGCCATGTCTCTCACGCGTTAAAGGCCTGGTAAGTGGTGACTATAACCGCTAAACATGCTTGAGTTTGTAACAGAGTGAGCATTGTCCTGAGAATCAGTGTTGCCCTGCTAATTGAGCAAGTGGCTGCCTACTGGTGTGATTAGATTAGAAAAGTCAATTCAAAAAAGGTGCCAAGACAGACAGAGAAAACAGACTTGTGGTTGCCAAAGTGGAGGGGGAGTGGGGAAGGGATGGATTGAGAGTTTGGGATTAGCAGATGCAAACCATTATATATGGGATGGATAAACAACAAGGTCCTACTGTAAAGCACAGGGAACTATATTCAATATCCTGTGATGAACCATAATGGAAAGGAATATGGAAAAGAATATATATGTATGTGTAACTGAATCACTTTGCTGTACATCAGAAATTAACACACTTTGTATATCTACTATACTTCAATAAAATAATTTTTTAAAAGGCGCCTGCCCTAGATCACACCTAGAGGATTATAAAACGCCTAGCATCTCACCATCCCAGACCCTATGTGATGAAAGCTGATACCTTCTCCTTGGAGATAGTAAGCTACAGGGATGATAGCAATGACATAATGCCTCCAGTCTACAAACCTTTCCATCCCTTATTTCTTTTAGTCCTCACAATACCTTGTCAAGATAAGTATGTAGGGAATGGTCTCAGGACACCTGTTTTACAGATGACAAAAATATGCTCTGAGAGGGGCAGTGACTAATTCAAAAACATACATCAACCATGTGGCAGGGGCAAGACACTAACCCAGATCTTCTGACCCCAAACCCACTGCTCACTCCAACAAATACACTTGACTCTCTACTACTACTGAGAAAGTCTGGTTGCAAGTGCCAAGCTTCTGAGATGTTACGGGAAAGCTGGGGGAGCCCTCCCCAATGGCAAGGACTGCAGTACTCATTTTGTGTCCGCACAGCAAATGAAGACGACACTGACACTATTAGAGGTCATTTTAGGTGCTAGTCTAACGTCTGTAAAGTGGACAAGATTAATTGTCTCCCAGCTCTGATGTGTAAAGACTTGTTGATGCTGTAATGAATGAAATCACCCAAACAGTATGCTTAGTACCACCACTGACAGCACCTCTTTTGCTGTTATATTTCTTTGATTTCCCAATTATCAGTCAGTTTCCTCCAGACCCTATTTCCAAAAGAGGGGGAGAGGGAGGCTAACATAGACCAAGCACCTGCCAGAGGAGGCACCAGACCAAGGGGCTGACAGGAATTATCTCATTGAATTCTCGCAACAACTCTGTAGGGTAAGTGGTATTTTTTGCCATTTAATGGATGAGGAACTGAGGCTGAGATGTTAGGTAGCTTAGCCAAGTTTTCAAGGTAAGTGGAGCCAGGATTTGAACACCAGACTGTGTTACTCTGAATTCCAGGCACAGTCCATTGACCATGCTGCTTGCCAAATACATGAAAAAGTCAAAACATGTTAAGCTGGTCTGGAAAAGAGCACAGGTAGCTGATCATGGCACACTGTGTTACCTCTACCTCTTCCAAAGTCACTTTTACCTTCCAGTGACCTTCAATGTCTTCACTGGCTAGTTGGGAATTCCCTGGCGGTCCAGTGGTTAGGGCTCTGCGCTTCCACTAGAGGGGACCTGGGTTTGATCCCCGGCTGGGGAACTAAGATCCGGCATGGCGTGGTCGGAAAAAAAAAAAAAGAAAAACCCTGAGTTTACCAATAAGGAGATCCTCGTCATAACCAGTAACAGAATTGCCCCACCTCTGAGGGGCTCTGAGTTTCCAAACCCTCCTTCCACTTGCCACTAGTCTCTCTTCTTTAAAAAAAAAAAACACACACTGGCTAGTCAACATGGGGAATATAGTGAATATTTTGTAATAACTGTAAATAGAATGTAAGCTTTAAAAATTGAATCAAATTTTTTAAAATAAATAAATAAATAGAAAATAATAGCAAGTGATATGAAAACGGTTGTGTGAGGGAACTGTTGACTGAAACCACCCTCCTTGGCCAGGCACAATGTGAACCGCTTGCATGAGCTGTCTCACAACACGAGGTCCCTTCCTGATAAGGAACACAGTGCTGCCGCTGAAAACTAACTGGGAGAACTCGGGAGAGGCGGAAAGGAGGGAGGAGATGCCAGCCCATAATATGTCTTGTAAAAGTAACTGGGAGAATTTGGGAGGGGCCAACAGGAGGGAGGAGACGCTAGCCCATATGTCCCACCAACCTCCCAGGAACTCTCCCACTGAAAACCATCTTTTTTTTTTAAATTTATTTTTGTCTGCGTTGGGTCTTCGTTGCTGCGTGCAGGCTTTCTTTAGGTGCAGCGGTGGGAGGCGGGCTACTCTTCGTTGTGGAGCAAGGGCTCTAGGCACGTGGGCTTCAGTAGTTGCAGCACGCGGGGTCAGCAGTTGCGGCAGGCGGACCCTAGACCATGAGGGCTCAGTAGTTGTGGCTCATGGGCTCTAGAGCTCAGGTTCAGTAGTTCTGGCGCATGGGCTTAGTTGCTCCGCAGCATGTGGGATCTTCCCAGACCAGGGCTCGAACCCGTGTCCCCTGCACTGACAGATAGATTCTCAACCACTGCACCACCAGGGAAGTCCCTTGAAAACCATCTTGACTGAGAGATGCACGCGCCACCAGGAAGGGCCTTGAATCAGACCAAATATGGGCACAGGCAAGATGATTGGCCAGAGACAATCCAGAAACTAACCCTATTACCATAAAACCTAAGACTGCGAGCCACATGGCAGAGCAGTTCTCCTGGGTTCCCTTACCCTGCTGCTCTCCACCCAGGTGCCCCTTCCCAATAAAGTCTTTTGCTTTGTCAGTGTGTGTGTCTCTGGACAATTCATTTGAGTGTTAGACAAGAGCCCACTCTCGGGCCCTGGGAGGGGTCCCCCTTCTGATAATAGATGGAATATCATTAGAAGAATGTATTCAAAGATGGGGAAAAGCGGAACCCATGTCTACAGGTTGTGGAAGGATGGCAGGCCACTAATGAATTTAATTATTCAAAGCAACTCACAACTTGATGGAAGAGAGCATTCTTAGAAAACTCATTTTCTGTTTATATCTCAATCTCCAGATCCTTGAAATATAGCATCTCTTACTGCAGACCCATCAGTCAAGCCTCAGTTAGATCTAGAGCTATCCACATTAGGTACTGGTTTAATTTGTCATTGTCTTTATAAAAAAATATTCTATTCGATATTCCATTTGTAAATCACATTTGGAATTTATTTGCAGGAGCCAAAGGCAGCAAGATGCAACTGAGACCATATAAAAAGCCTTTGCAAGGTATCTCTTACCACAAGCATTTCTTTCATTGTATGCACACATTGTATGCACATTCAGAAGTGCAAGCCAATATGTCTTGACAAAATGCAACATTACTATGTGGCCATTTTTTAGAGGAGATGGGTAGTAACCAGGAGTATTTGGACAATATAAATTCACATCTGCAAAATGTCTGCGTACAAATTATTGATTTTTGTCTTCCCCAAATAGCCTATTAAAGGGAAACATTTTTCTAATGCTTTCCAGGGGGGCTGCAGGAAATCATTACTGGTGGTGACTGTTGTTTTATGGGTCTTTGGAATGGAAGCTTTAAATGTGAACGTGAAATGTGAAAAGGAAGGAAGTGATATGCAGATACCTGCCTGGGAGCCGCTTTTTATTCATTGCTGGTCCCCTAGTCTATTTCTCCAGGAAGTTAGCCCAGGGTGTCATTCTGGGAACCATTTGTTGAATGGCTCCTTTCTCTGCAGGAAATTTTTACAGAGCCCAAGGCTGGATTTAATTCCTCCTCATCTGGCCTCCACCCCGACCCTGTCCTTTCTATCTCTTCCCAGACACCCACTTTTTCCCATCACCAGTTTCTCACTGGGGTTCCCACTCTCACATGTGTAGACTAAAGCATGACACCCACTGGGCCTGGGCGGCAACACAAGACCGGGAAGAGTCAGGAAAACCTCTGTGCAAAGTCTGTCTCTGCACCAGGGCCAGGGCCAGGGGTGGGGGAGGGGGTGAGGAAGTGGGCAAAGCATTGTGTCTAAAGGTGTGGCATCGTCAGAAAACAGTTCAGGTAAGAAATAGAGTTACAGATGTAGAAAATAAACTTATAGTTACGGGGGGTGGATAAGGATGGGAGAGGGATAAATTGGAAGATTGGGACTGACATATATATACTACGATATATAAAATAGGTAACTCACAAGGACCTATTGTAGAGCACAGGGAACTCTACTCAATACTCTGCAATGGCCTATGTGGGAAAAGATTCTAAACAAGAGTGGATATATGTATAACTGATTCATGCTGCTGAACCCCTGAAACTAACACAACATTGTAAATCAACTAGACTCCAATAAAAATCAGAAAGGAAGGAAGGAAGGAAGGAAGGAAGGAAGGAAGGAACAGTGAAACAGTTCTGGTAGGTACAGCATACCCTTACTTATCACAAG